>NC_133652.1:68288208-68612361 GCF_009905375.1 Apium graveolens | reverse complement strand
TAAGAAGGGGAGACTGTAATAACCCCAATTTTTGGAATTTTTGAAACCCTTATGAATAGTGATTTTGCTGATTATGCTGAATAAGAAAACTTTTCATACCACACTATGTAGGGGCTCTTTTATTGATCTTCTGGGATATTATTAGTACTCTATATGATAAATAAGTGTATGTAAAGATCATCAGAATCCAAATTCGAACACATTGATTTTTCCCGAAAATCTACCAGATACAGAAAGAATTAAATATAAGGTAACAGAATAAAAAAGATTTAAATTCTAGGATTATAAGAGAGGATCATGAAAGGAATATAATGTATTGAGAAAGGTTAAAGAAACCTAAGTAATAAGATCCCGGGTATGATCCCTCAAATGATAAACGAAAACGAAAGTTAAGCGAACCGTATAACAGATCAGTGGTCATTAGGCAAGAAATTAGGAGTTAATCAAGGAGGTTAGGGATGATGATGTCATCAAACCAACAAGGTGTGGACAAGTGGAAGCATTATGACATGTGCAAGATGACATAAGAATGACAAGGGGTTTTGTTTTGTTGGTTGATTTTGGGCCATGTAAAATTTACCATGGTAAAAAGCTAAAACATTTTCCAAGGCAAAAAGGAGAAGAAACCAAGCAAATATCATAAAACACAAAAATTAGAAGTTGACTTTCCCATTTCAAGAAGAAAGCTCTCGGCTAAAACAAACCCAGCAACTTCAAACTGCCATATCTCCTTCAATACTCACTCAAATGTTATGTTCTATAGCTCGTTGGAAAGGTATTGAGATGTCCTACAACTCTTGTTCACAAGTCTATTCCAAATAAGCATGGTAAGACCCTCATTTTTACAGTTCTTTAAATCGGACTTTTAGAAACTTCAAAGCCTAACTTTGTGTTCTTGATTTCTTTGGAAAGATCAAGCTTGTAGGAGGCTCCCTAAGGCTTCCTAGAAACTTAACACCTCCCAAGGAAGGTATAAATCTTCACACCCTTTAGTAATAAGTTTGAATGTTGAAGTTTGGAGATGGTTTGGATGGATGAGTAGTAATTTGAATGATAAGCATGATTCGAGCTTAATTGTTAAGTAGTTTAGTTGAATTTGGAGATGTTATTATATATGATTTGATTGAGATCCTTGAGCTTATTATGACTGAAATCAGTAGCATTGATGTGTATCTTGGGTTGTTGTTGATTGGTAGTTGGATTGATATGATTTGGAATGGTAAAAATTTGGGAAATCGCGTAAACATAGCCGTCGTAATGTCCGATTTACTTTAGACTGCTTTTGTTCATAACATTAGTACCCGAGAACTCCCTGCTAGGTTTTGACCATTGCCATTTTTAGATAGTTCATGTTACAAGCTCCGTTTTGATATGTGGTTCGTTTGATTTCGATGTACGGTTTAGGAGAAACGGCCATTTTAAGTAACGACATTTCGCAAACGAACCATTACCCCTCGCCTTACTTTGAAACATATGTTAATGACCTAAAAGGGCTAATTGGAGTATGAAACATTTATGTAAAGTGTATTAGGAAGTTGGTAATATACTCGTGAAAGAATCTCCTTAAAACCCTTAATGGTTAATTTATTAAAAATGGTGGAACCGAGGATACTCGAGCGACTTAAGTAAATCGTTAAGCGCGAAAGCGAACGTTAGGACTCCAAATGGTTAAAGTCTAGTTTTTTAAGCGACCGGGGTTTAATTCCGACTTATGTTGTTGTTCATAGGTTATCGAACCCCCTCTAAGCTTAAGCCTACCCGGAGCACTCAGGCAAGTTTTCTACCCGTATAACTGTTGTTGTGATGTATATGTGTATATGCATGATCTTGCGATAAATGCATATTTATTATTAGCAAATTCTTGCGATATATTGGAGCATGCTGATATGGTATATATGCATGTCTGTTTCATAATCTTGATATATATCTGTTGATTCAAATGCTTATTAGTTGCATAATACCTATGCTAGAGATAAGCAGTAGTTGCGTATACCCTGAGTATAGGGGACCCAAAGGTGAACCCTTTTCTAAAACCGGGAGTAGATGTTCCCGAGTATATGATATATATATATATATATATATATATTGATATGGTTTTTAAAAACTATTAATCGAATAAGGTTTATTCGATAACTTCATATTATTTAATGAATATTATTTCGAATATTCATTCGAGGACTTATGACTCACTTTATATTATTTATTGAATATTATTTCGAATATTCATTCGAGGAATTATGACTCACTTTATATTATTTATTGAATGTTATTTTGAATATTCATTTGAGGACCTATGACTCCGATTATTTACTGAAATATATTCTTTATTTTATTAAAGAATAAGGTGTCGATAATCAAACTTATTTTTGATTATTCAAATAAAGATAGTACTTTCGTATAAGTATATCTTTGGTTATTTAATACTCATTTCAAGTATAAGTTTTACAACTTCTACTTCGAATATTTTTATAAGAATTATCTTTATGAGAATATTATTTAAATTATAATATTCAGATATTTTCTAATATATCGGGACTGATTTACTTTATTAAATCGGCATTACTCCAAACACTCTTTAAAGTGTTTTCGAGTCTTCAAAATGATTTTTAAAGGTTAGGGCGGATCCCAAAACTCATTTTTATATTTAAGATCTTCCTTTTAAAGGGGATTTAAATATTCGCTCAAAACCTGAGGGATCCGGCTCTGTGGGGTGTTTTATATTCGCAACAAGGTTGCTGTTTTGATAAAAGAGTTTTTGATTACTTACCCAACACTCGGGAAGTAAAATTCTTGGAACAAGTTAATCCATTAACAGGCATCGCCTGGGAAATATTGGTGAGTTTTCCTTTCCAACTAGATACGACTTCTTGGTGGAGCCGTATCAACAAGTTTCTACTTGGGGAAAGGGGGGACGAGCTTTACGTTTCAGAGTCATGGATTTCATCTGAACTAGGAGTGGCGTAAGTGGTCGAGTGGCGCCGGCCCAGCCCTATTATACTGGCCCAAATGGCCTGGAAGTTCCGCTAAGACGGTACATTCCTTAGGAGTCCAGTGTTCGGTTGACAAGTAAATCCGACAGGTTCTCCTCTACATGTAGAAAATGGTGGGGTTGCACTACTACGACTGATCATCGTAAGTGGTCTTCCTGGCGCGGCAAACTCCCGTAATGAGTTCATCATCCAATTGGATATTTCTGCAACACTACCCAGAGCACTTCGATAGAAAGGCTACGGTTGGGCGATTGTTGAGTGTTGGCAGGGTCGAGTTTTCAAAATGATGTTTGCATCAAATGAAGTATCTCGTAACTTCATTTTATTTTGATGATATTTTAAAGATTGATTCTATACAAGTTTTGTCTTGTAGCTTAATCTATGGGAGGAACTATTTATACATTGAACGGTGGTAGTTCAAGTAGTATTCGGAAAAGATATAAGTATATTGGAGTATCTTGTAACTTCATCTTTAAAACTTATATCTAGTAAATGATTATCTTGTGCATGTCAAAGATTTTCAGAAAAATGTTGAGACAAGGTTAGATATATGAGATCACCTTGCAACGATATTTTTATACAGTTATAAACTGGAACTCTGTGTATATTATACATGTTAGAGGATTTCAAAGATTGTGAAAAGTATATGTATATATATACTGAATATTTTGCGACTTGGTCACGTTAAGATATCAGCTTGGTTCATTTCTTCTTGACCAAGACTTTTATGAGTACTATGAGAATGCTCATATATTGTTAATTATTATACATATTATTTTGGTGGGCTTGTTGCTCACCCTTGCTTTCTTCTTTCATCACACAACATCAGATAGACAAGATGAACAGGATCAAGCTCCCAACTCGCGAGCGGATAGGAAACGTTCCGCAGTTTCCTGTAGGTGTTGATGCCAATGTAGCTGAGGTAGGATCTACCAATAGGCTAGGCTTTCAACTCTTGATGTACCAGACTTATGTATATTTATGAATTGTAATAATGGCAAGGAAAATGTAAATTTATTCAGAAACCCTTTTAAGGTGTAATGGCAAATAATTGTGGAATAAAATGACTCGTATTATTTTTGGATATTCATCTCTGAGACTATAACTTGTGGTGTGTGTGTTTATTGTGGGGTCACAGTACGGAGTAGTTGATTGTTTATTAAGATTGGGTGTTATTAAGGGAAATGAAACTCGTGACAACCCGGATCCCCGACCCCGGATTTGGGGGTGTTACACTATCGATACGGGTACTCCATGCCTTAGTACGATTTCACGCACGTACAGATGAACTAATTTGTCCAATAACGACTTCTCATTAATTGGAAGGAAATGCGCCGACTTTGTGAGGCGATCAACTATAACCCATATAGCGTCATGTCCGAATTTCATTCGCGGTAGTCCCATTATAAAGTCCATAGCAATATTTTCCCATTTCCATTCTGGAATCTTTAGGGGCTGAATTAATCCGCTTGGTCGTTGATGTTCTGCCTTCACTTTCTGACAAGTATAACACTTTACAACCCATTCTGCCACGTCTCGCTTCATATTTGGCCACCAAAAGTTCTGCTTTAAGTCCCGATACATCTTGGTGCTTCCCGGGTGGATTGAAAATCTTGAATTATGGGCTTCTTGTAGGATCTCATTCTTCAATTCAAGTTCATGAGGAATCCAAATTCTTGAGGAAAACCTTAGTATACCTTGCTCATCCCTTTGAGTGCCAATCTCTTCTCCAGTTAGCCGATTCTTCTCTTTTTCCATTACTTCTTCTTGACATTTCCTTATCCTTTCCACTAGTGTAGGCTGAAAAGTCATTGCACGACAAACTTCTTCAAGTATTCCACAATCACAAAGTTCTAATCCAAATTTCTTATTCTCTTCAGACAATTCCTTTGGTGTTGCCATCATATTCAATCTCTCCTTCCTACTTAAAGCATCGGCTACAACATTCGCCTTTCCAGGATGATAATTTATCGAGCAATCATAGTCCTTGATCAATTCCAACCATCTCCTTTGCCTCATATTGAGCTCCTTCTGAGTGAAAATGTACTTTAAACTCTTGTGATCCGTGTAGATTTCACACTTTTCTCCGTAGAGGTAATGTCTCCAAATCTTAAGTGCGAACACTATGGTGGCTAGTTCTAAGTCATGCGTCGGGTACTTCAACTCATGCGGTTTTAACTGTCTTGACGCATACGCGATCACCTTATTGTGTTGCATTAGCACACAGCCCAATCCTTTATGTGAAGCGTCGCTGAAAATCACAAAGTTTCCTTGGTCATCTGGTAGTACTAACACCCGAGCCGTTACCAATCTCTGTTTCAACTCTTGAAAGCTATCCTCACATTCTGCACTGCATTCGAACTTCTGATTCTTCCTGGTTAACTTAGTCAATGGCGTGGCAATTTTTGAAAAATCCTTGACAAACCTTCTATAATACCCTGCCAATCCTAGAAAACTTCGCACTTCCGTAGGTGTCTTTGGCCTCTCCCAACTCATAATCGCCTCAATCTTTGCCGGATCTACCTTAACTCCTTCATTTCCAATGACGTGTCCCAAAAATTGAACTTCCTTTAGCCAAAACTCACATTTAGAAAACTTGGCATACAACTTCTCTTGACGGAGTATCTCCAATGCTATCCATAGATGTTGCTTATGTTCTTCTTCCGACTTTGAATAAATAAGGATGTCATCAATGAATACCACTACGAACTTGTCCAAATACTTTTTAAATACCCAATTCATCAGATCCATAAATACGGTCGGGGCATTAGTCAATCCAAACGACATTACTAAGAATTCATAATGTCCATATCTGGTCCTGAATGTTGTCTTGGGAATATCTTCTTCCTTGATCCTTAATTGATGGTATCCTGATCTCAAGTCAATCTTCGAAAAGAACTTTGCTCCTTTCAGCTGGTCAAATAGGTAATCTATTCTTGGTAGCGGGTAGCGGTTCTTGATCGTTACCTTATTAAACTCCCGATAATCTATACATAGCCGCATACTTCCATCTTTCTTCTTTACAAATAGAACAGGTGCTCCCCATGGCGACGTACTTGGCCGAATCACTCCTTTATCCAACAATTCTTGTAGCTGGCTCACCAACTCTTTCATTTCTGCTGGTGCCATCCTATATGGGGCCTTTGAAACTGGTTCTGTGCCCAGAGCAAGGTTGATCTCGAACTCGATTTGTCGATCTGGCGGTAAGCCCGGTAGTTCGTCTGGAAACACATCTGGGAACTTGTTAACTACGGGGATATCTTCTATGCTGGGGTTGCCCTTTTCTGAATCCACTACATAAGCTAGGAACGACTCACAACCTTTTCTAAGTAGCTTCTTAGCCAGAACGATTGTAAGAAATAGTTGCTCTTGCCTCTGTCCCTTAAATACTACCTTCTCTCCACTCTTCGTCTTTAAATACACTTTCTTGGTCTTACAATTAATCTGGGCGTTATTCTTCCCTAACCAATCCATACCTAAAATTATATCGAACTCTCCCAACTTGAAGAGTATCAAGTCGGCTGTAAACTTATGCCCCGAAATATCAATCTCACACTTCAGACAGAATTGATTCACAGGAATCTTCTCTTGGTTCGCAATTACCACATTTACTACCTCTCTCATAATCAGTTTATCACATTGAAGTTTATCAACAAAAGTTTCTGATATGAAAGATCTTGTTGCTCCCGAATCAATCAATACTTTAGCTTTGACATTATTGAGTAAAAGTGTACCTGCTATCACCTCAGAGTTCTGAATAGCGTCCTTCATTTTCAAATCGAATGTCCTTGATGTTGCTTACAGAGTTGTTGTAGGTGGTGGAGGTAATGCCAATACCTCAGCTGGCACGCTTGCACTGGTACTTGCCACATTCATTAAAGCTTTAACTGGTCCGGTTGTCTTGCACTCCCTAGCTATGTGTCCAGTCTTTCCACACTTATAACATGTAACTCCTGGCTTCGGCATCTTACACTCATTTGCCAAATTTTCCTTCTGGTTGCACCTATAGCATGTCATGCTCAGCCCATTACACACTTTGGGGTGCCTTCTTCCACAATGCTTGCATTCCGGTCTCTGGAATCTGTTTTCTCCAACTTGTCATTGGCTTGCCTGGTTGTTCCCCTTCGATTCTTGTCTTTTTCCCAAATTTCCCTTCTTTTGAAAATTTCCGCCCTTATGAAATCCAATCCTCTTTACATTCCGATCTTGTGAATTTCCGGCTTCAGACTTTTCTTCATAAAATGGAACCTTTCTCTTTTTGTTATCCCTTTCCTTTCTTGACTGCATCCCATTATTCTCAATCAGAGCAGCTTTTTGTACTACTCCCGCATAAGTATCAAGCTCAAACATAGCCACTCTATCTCTGATCCAAGGCTCCAATCCTTGTTGAAATCTCTTCGCTTTTTCCTCCTCAGTGCTGGTATACTTTGTCACAAACCTTGATAACTCGGTGAACTTCTTCTCATACTCCAGTACAAACATATTCCCTTGCTTCAACTCAAGAAATTTAAGCTCCATCTGATTCTGCATGTACTTAGGGTAATACTTTTCCAGAAATAACTTCTTAAATCTTTCCCAAGAAACTTGCTGAGTTGCTTCCATAGCTTTTACTGATTCCCACTAATAGATGACTTCGCCCTTCAAGAAGTAAGTAGCATTTGGGGTCTTCTGATCGTCCCCTAACTGTACCAACTCAAAAGCCCTTTCCATTTCCTTAATCCATGTGTTAGCTATTATTGGATCAGTGGTATCATGAAATGCAGGTGGATTCACATTCTGAAAAGCCTTGAAAGCGACAACTTCTCGAGGTGGTACTGGTGGGTCAGGTGGTTGGTGTGGTTCACGGTTATCTTGGTTTTCAAATCGTTGTTGAAGAGTTAGTTGTTGTTGAGCTATAGCATCAGTTTGTTGTTGCAAAGTTTCCAGTAATCGAAGAATATTTGGATCTGTGGTAGATGTGGTTGTTGGGTTCTTCTTTTTGGGTGGCATGATCCTGAAATAAGAGTTATATGAAAACAGGTATGAATAATGAAATAATTCGAGGGTATCGCAGGGCATTCTTATTTACATATGAGGTCAAGTTTCAAATTAAACAGATATGGTGATGCATATAGAGGCGTAAAATAATAGTGGAGAGCAATTGGAATGATAGTGCATAATAATTGAAATTTTAAGGTCACAATACATCGGGATTAGGACAAAGTCTGATTCTAGGAATAACATGCTTATTTAAAGGAAACCACTAGGAATTCTACGAAGTCTGATAATACAACAACATGGAAGGTAGATAATGGAAAGAACTAAGGCTCTACTCCATCAGAACGGGGCTTGGTAGTCTTCTCCTCTCGAAGCGTCTTCACAATGCTCTGGAGCTCATCCGCCACCATCTGGATTATATACTAGCTGGTGCGGTCTCGGTGCGATGGCATCTCCTCAAGCTTAGTGTTGACGTACTGAACCAAAGTCTCAAGTCTCGCAGTCATCTACTCCTTAGGCTTCCCTTCATAGTTTTGGCTGTCCGGGTACACGTTCTTCAGTCGGTCTATCAGTCGGTCGTACTTGCCCTGAAGCATGTCAAACTCGCACCTCAACTCAGTATATACGAAAAAAGCAATAGTGTCGTCCGACCCAGAGGATGACGAGGAATGTGCCCTTTGCTGACAAACCAATTAGAGGAGAATTAATAATAATAATAATAAATTTGCTTAACCTACTCTCTCGCATATTATCTATAGCCTATACATATATCCTATAACCTATTTGGGCTGTCCAGGGACTCTAAACCGTAGCTCTGATACCAAAACCTGTCACACCCCCAACTTAACATACAAAATAAATAACTTTTATAATACTTAAAAGAAATTAAACTTGACCGAATCCAAGATCTTACAGTTTAGGGTTTGGAACAGCCCAACACTACCATCTATTACAACTGATTTTTTTATCGAGTCCTCACACAAAACTATCTCTTATTCTACCTGAGCTCGGACATACGCATCAGCGTCACAGGTCTTACGTGGTGTCTGCTTGAATCTAACCATAGCTGCTAGCTGTAATATCAGGGTAAAGCAAGGAGTGAGCCAAATGCTCAACAAGTGCTAAATAATACGGTACAAAGCATAAATCGAGATATATATAAACGAATGTCAACGCGAAGACGTAACCAATATTAACAAGAGATAAAACTTTGAGTGATGGCATCATTTGCTTGAATCAAAACATTTTCAAAATCATAACTTAAACAAAATCATTTTATGATGCTACGGATTACAGCCGGTGATCAGCCGCGAAGTAATCCCGAACCTCGCTGGGTTCTAAAACATTAATGGGATCCCTAGGCAACTTTTAAGCCTATAATATAATTGTGGAAATGACTCGCGTCTCAGTCCAGATCCACTATTCAAAGAAAACATTTATCCCCTTTTGGGACTGAAAATCCATATTTTAATTATTTCAAAAACTGATGCCGATTTATGATAAAATCTCTTAAGTAGTAAACATTTTTATCAAGGGATTATAGATAAACTTTAAACACTGGAAATATGTCACCAAATCTCAGGGCCATGATCCACTAGACTTTACTATATTAGGGTAATTGAAAGGTTTCTATATACAAGAACTTTGACAAGGAAATTTAGCAAGGCTTTTGGATGTTATGAAAGAGTAATGCCAAACTAGGCTTAAAGCAATGGTTTTCGACAAGGTACAAGTACTAGAACATCAAGAAGATAAGCTTCATGAATACTAGGGGTGTTAAGGTATGAAGAAATGATCTTTAGCTCAAGATATATCAGGATTGTCAATCTTCAGGGTAAGAAAAAGGGTTATCAATCAATTAAGAACAACTTTGAAGAAAATCTGGCTTTTAGGTATCAAGGTAAAGTTTCTATTGGGGTTCAAGCATCAGGGTGAGATGTCAATATTTTAGGAATCAATAGCATGTTAATCAAGAGGATCAATCAAGTATTATATCAAATCTTTATCTTATCATGACATTCCAATTACTTTGATATACTAGCGTGATACGACTTTTACAATATCAATATGTACTTGAGGGTTCATGGAATTTCTATATAATACAAAGATAGATTTAAGTATCGCTTGGTTAAAGTATATCAAGATAACTCAGGATAATCGCATCAGTATATATGAACTAATTATCACACATTTGTAATGTAAATGAAAAACAGGTTGAATCACTTGCCTTGAAAAAGGCTGGTCTGGTCTGGCTGGTAGGAGCAACTGGAAGCTTTACTCGACCTTTATGGAAAGTTTACCCTCGTCTCGAGATCCTACACAATTAATAATATCCTCATTATAATATACTCTCACCAAATCAACCTATTTATAACCCGAAATTAAACACAATGACACTTAGGCCTATATGCACGAAATTTATAATCACCTCATAAATATAATAGTATACATAACCACATATACTCACATACCATATTTTAATACCAAATAATATCACACACATCATAATGTAACACTAGGCTTGGATGATCTCGATCCCCAACTAAGTCACTTGATCGCTAAACTAGACAAAGTCTCCAAATTGGGCCTTCTAACTCGATGTGCCTTTACTTAACTATCCAAAACCTATTGACCCTCACTTGGAACTTTAACTCTAATGTGTTTATACTATCTTTCAACCATAGTGGTCAACCCAGGTCTCACTCATAGGTGCTCTAAAACTATGTGGTAAGTGAAAGTGCTCACTGGAGTAAATTTCAGAATGATATCTATGGTTTCTTAAGTGCATTAGACACTCTTAAACTACAAGTTTACCTCCAAAACTTCTACACTAGACTCCTCTGACCATAAGGCATCTCCCAAACTTGATGCGGCTCAAGGGTCTAGCTTGGGCCTCCTTGGGCCTAAGCTCAAAGTCCATGGTTCCCCTGTTTTTCTGGGCAGAAAATGCCCTGACTTGAACTAACTTGTGACACATGGTTCTAACTCAAATCCTATGTACTATGGTTGAAAAAACTCTTCTGACACTCCCTCTAACTAAGGCCCAACAGGGCCTAATGAGGGCCTACCCATGACATGGTCAAAACTTCCTATTTCTATGTTGCAACAAAACTGTCCCCTGCTGGACAGATTTTGTGATTCCCCTCGTGCACCTAACCAAACGACTTGCAAATCTCCAACAAATACCTAAAAGCTTTTATATACCCCTAGTGCTAGCTTCTGGTGGCTTGGGCCTCAAAGTGCACAACAATTACATGGTCAAAACTCACTCTAAACCTCAGGGTACCAAACTGATTTTCTGCAGAAACTATGACTCTCCTTTCTCCAAGGTTCTCACTTAACAAACCCAACCACCAACAACCAAAATACCCAAACCATAACTTAACTATGGTGATCTACTGAACTAACTTCCTTACTCTCAAAATAGGCTTAGTGGAGATCATCCTTACCTAGGGTGCAACATAGCAAAATATAGGAAATCACATTACACAAATTACAAGTCATCAAGTTTTCAAGGACAACAACTTTAACCCTTTTGATAAGTATAAACGAGATAACATCACATATTAAGGAGAACAATTCTTAATTAATATCTTAACTTAACTAAAATTAAGGTTTACTAGCAAAATATCACTTCGAATGATCAATAACTTCCAAAATTCAAGAGAAATCTACATGCATGCATGACTTCGAGTCTTTCAAACCAAAACAACATGATTTCCAAATAAATTTTCATTATAAATCAACATGCAAGCCTATCATGGATTATATCTAAATGACCACCTAGCATGCAAAGGTTTTTACTAAGATTTTGACTAAGATTTTCATGTTATTATCACAAAACATACAAAATGAAACAAAGCAACCAAAGCACCATCCATTCGGCTCCTATCAAGTCATGGCCGAATGGAATAGGGTGAAAACAACATTTGCATAAGTGCAACACACTCATGTTTAGCCATTCTCAGCCCTATGATACTATAACTCATGTGAAAGCCTTGAATTCACAAGAATCAAGGATATTCACTTTGAGTTTAACAAAAAAACATCACCATGCAAAGTCAACACATAAGTTTTCTACTCTAAAATCTTGAGATACACATGAACAACATGTAGGGAGTAAGATTACTTGATTATAGGATGATTATTTGAGTGAAGAAATGAAGAAAGAAGGGGATGGGGGCTTCGGTTTTGGAAATTGCCGAGAGGGAGGGGAGAAAGCCGAGAGGGAGGAGGAGAAGAAAAGGAGAGTGAAGTGGTGGAGTGAAAGTGGAGTGGTGATCACTTCCTTGATTTGTTTTTATGTCTTGATTTTACTATAATGTGAGTGGGTTTGGGTAATGACAAGAGTAACCTTCTAGTTAGAGTTAGGCTATCTTGCATGCAAGGTCAAGGAGGTAATTTAGCTAATAAATCATGAGTTAGTGGGTTTAGAAATGTCTTCTTTATCCTTGAAGAGTATAGAAAGGTGGTTTGTATGCAAGGGCTTCCTTGTAATTTTCTAATTATTACAACTAAAATTTATAAAGATTTATTTTTATAAAATAAAATACAAGTTCAAAAATTATAAAATTTATACCATAAAATAACTTAGATTTTCAGAAATTTTATAAAATCACTTTCAAAATTTGTGAACAAAATAACTTTTAAAAGAAAATTTCTCCAAGGTTTAGAATATTCCTTATAAATCAAAAATAAAGGAAATAAATAAACTTTTGCTTTGAAAAATCATATACTACATAAAGAAAATTTATAATGCAAAAATTTCCATTCACACAAACGTACAACCATTAAGTATATTTATATTCGGCTCTAATATTATACCAAGTCCACAAATAATATTACACAAAATGCCGGTCATAACAATTCCATCAGCCAATAAGGCCTCAAATGCACTTTACTTCCTGTGAAGGGAATTGCTAGAGTTCTTGGAAGTGCACTCTTGGCTTTTTTACTCCTTAAATCTTCTATTTCTTTAGGACCAATTTCCTTACAGTTATATTGAAACCAAAATTTTTCTTGAAGGACGAGAAGATCTTTATCAGTACAGATCAGCTTTCCTGAAGAATCCTGTGAAGAGGCCATGCGATTTATCTCCCTCCCTTGTACTTAAACACCAGACTTTCAGGAAGATGTCTGTAAGCATCAATCCCCCTTACTTCTTCCAATTCATCCATGTAGAGGTTTAGATTTGAAAACTCCTTGATGTCACAGATATATAAAAGATCTCCCTTGTTGACTGTTGGTTGAGTTTTGGCTAAGGTTTTAGTTTTGAGAGTTATAGGATTGACCTTCTTGGTTGATCTTATCTTTATTTTCTTTGGCTTGTTGAAGATAGGTAAATTGAGTTCAGGAATTGGCAAACTTTCCCAGTCTATTGGCTCATCCTTGAGAATTATAGGCTCACCATAAATATTCTTTGTTGGATCCACCTTGAATTCCTCATGTATCACTGAGGGTTTGGATGTTTGAGTTGAAGTAGTAGACTGTTTAGGAATATAGTCTTCCATTTCCTCATCACTGAAGTTCAATTTTCTTTTGGAATGGAGCTTGAATCTGAATTTCCTTTTCTTTTGAGGTTCATTTTGCATTTGATGATCTTGAGCTTCAGTAATCACAGGTGGTTTTTCAGAGATTTCTATTGCAGCTTTCACAGCTTGCCCTTTCTTCTGTTTGAGCTTCTTAGCATCTAAAGCAACTTGCCTCTTTTCTTGCTTAATTCTTTATTTTCTTCCCTTTTTGCTGCTGTAAACTAAGGGTGTCCAGCCACCTGAATTTTGGAAATTCTCTTCTTTTGTACTTAATCAGATGTATCTTTGTAAAATGCTATGGACCTTACCAACAGCTTCTTTTCATCTGGTTTTGGAGTCTCAAACATGAGATCCAAAGAATTCTTGTCTAATGTCTTTGGATAGTTCTTTTAGGTTTCAAAATCAGATTAGCTTTTGGAGATTTGATGCATAAAGTTTGGCCTTTTTCCAAACTACCTAGACTCATTTCGTTTACTGAGATTTACTTGACTTGAGAGTGGTGATGAAAAATCTTGCCTGGTTTCTGTATCTGACCAAATTTCTTCTGAATTTCTTCATCTATTTTCTTCCACTTGTCATCTAATTCCTTCTCAACAGCTGCAACATCAAGCATATTGGGATTTGTCTTCGAATCAAGCTTATCAGCTGCTATTTGGATCAGATCAATGCTGTCCAATACCGGTGGCGTTGGCAAAGTAATTTTGGAACTATTACTTGACTTATTTGAACATTTATCACATGCTCCCCTCACTGGTTTTCCCTCCTTGACTGGATGGGATGATTGAATCTTTCTCCCCCTTTTTGTTATCATCAAGTAGAGTGGAAGTTTGTGCAACCACCGGCTTTTGTAGCAACTGAGTTTGCTGTGCTTGATGGAGATGAATAGCTGTGAGAGAGGCTTCTACTGCTTTCAGTCTAGTGTCCAATGAATCCACTTTAGTTGCAAGATTAAAATTCTTCCTCAACTGTCTATTGATGTCAAGCACTGTTGTATCTGGAAATTTAGCATCCAATCTTTCAGAGACATCCTTCTTGATTTGGTCAATCTCAGTTTTGATTGAAGTGACATCTTAATTGTGTTGAAGAGCTTGTATTTGATGTATTTGTAGAGAGTTGAGGTGTGCTTGTAAAAGCTTCTTGGTGCTAGCATTGGTATTGGCTTGAAGAGCAGTGTATGTCTATTGAATGATGTGAAAAAGAGTTGTCTTGAAATGCTGCTCATCACACTCTTTAGAAAACACCGAAGGTGGAATGTTAGATCTAGAGCTAGGGCCTGCTTCCCCCCCTATGTCCATGAACTCTTCTTCATCACCATCTTCATCTTCAAAAAAGTCTTCAGACTCACCAGTTCCATAGTCAACATCATCACCAGCTTTAGGTGGCATGGATGTGATGACATCCTTTGCTCTTTGCATTGAAGCAGTTGTATGTACCAGGTTAAGCATCTTTTCTGCAGCCATATTGTCCTATTTAGCTAGAACTTGATAAGCTGCCACAGGTTGAGTAAATGCCTCAGCTTCAAAAGAAAGAGTCTAAAACAGCTTGATATTCTTGCTGAATTAGCTGTCTCTTGTCAGCCTCATTGACATCCATTAACTCACTTACAATGGGCTCTTCCCATTCAACTGTACCTGCTTTTGTCTCAATTCCTCTCTTTTCTTGCATCAAGGGCTCCCCTTGGCTCACCACCTCACACCCTCATCTTCACCTACTAAGGTGGAACTCCGCTCACTCTCTTTTTCCAGGCTGGTAGAAATAGCCTGCATTTGTTCACTCCTTTCCTCTCCTTTTTCCTGAGAGCAACTCAGCCTCTCACTCAATTCACTCCCTTCTCTCAGTCCTAAGAGTGATTGTACAACTACTAATTCATCTACACTTGTAACAATTGTTGAAATTTCGGTGTGTGTAGTGAGTACCGACGGATGAGGAACATCCATCGGGTAGTAGTTAGGATAGTCGACGGATGACTGCTGTTAGGCACATTCGTCGAAAGATAATCACTAACTGATGAATGAACAATATCCACCTGAATAGAAAAAATGATTGAGTTTGGAGTGGAGACTATTGTAGACTCTGTACAGATTGATGAAAATTTGGGCACAGATGTCTCAATAGTTCCTGAAAGAATTGGCAAGTGAGCCAACAAATCATCCAAAAAATGATGCTCACTTGCACTAGATTTTGGCTTCTCCAACAAAGTTAAAGAAGGGGAATCAGGAATTGATGTGTTGACCATATCCACATTCAGAGAATTTGTGGGAGAGTTTGGTGTTTGTGGTGCTTCTATGATTAAAGATTTTGGATGTGACTCCATATTTATTGGAGCCACATCAATATGAATTTGAGATGGTGCAGTGACTGAATCTTTAGCTTCAGTTTGCACTGTGTATGTTCCCTGTGCATCCCCAGTTGGTTTAGATTTCTTCATTCTGACATATTTTTGGGGTGAGCTAGTATCCCTTACCCTCTTGGCCTGTGCTCTTGGCTGGGAGCTTTTTTCAATAGCTACATCCTTTTGGGAGGATGCAACTAGCAATAAGCTTAAGTCCTTTTTAAGCACTGCAGTTTGTTGGGAAACTGCAGTGTGGCTAGGCTGGGAAACACTCACCTCTCCAACCTTATACTTAGGGCTTCTTTAATGTTCACCATGTCCCTCACCTAACTCACTCACCTTTACACTCCCCTCTTGGTGTTTGGTAGATTTTGCAACTGCTTTCTTTTGAGAGAAACCAGAGGGGGTTTTCTTTAATTTAGTTTTTGAAATTTTTGTTCTGGTGGCTTGGGTAGGCATCTGTTTGGTCATTGACACAGAGGCCATGTATAACGACTCGTATATTTCTGTAATATTTAAATATGTAATTATTGCGTAGTTAATTAATAAAGAAGTTTATATCACTCATGGTCTCTATGTTTACTTATCATCGTTTATATGCGATAGTTGAATTTTGCAGTGGGTTTATAATTAGCTGGTGCACAGTGTTATTTTGGTTTCATTTATTTTCTTTTAAAAGTGATTTTATGACAATTTTAATTCCGAAATTATTTGGGTTGTCTCCAAAATTGTTTTATGATTTTATAACCTTGCTAATTATTTTAGGGATTTTACAAAATTTACAAATCAACATTCTGTCATTTATTTATTCTTCAATGATTTTCTAAACTCATTTAAATGGTAAAATCCATATTTAATTCCAGGATTTTTCAAAAATCATGAAACTCATATTTTATTAAGTTCATAATATTCTGGGAATTTTAAAATTATTTTGGTAATTTTCAGGATTAATTTCACCTGCGCTTTGTTTCGTTTAATCGTTAAAATGCGGGTATAAGTTTTGTACCAAAATTTATTTAATATTTATAAAATATTCATTTTTAATAACTTCAAATTATTTGTGACATTTTAAAACTATTTCGATAAATTTCCAGGTTTATTTTACCCTCAAATCGGTTCGATAAATTGTGAATATTCAGAGTAATAGGATGGGACACGTGTTATACAATTGAAGGCGGTGGCATTTTGTTTTGCACGTGTCCTGTGTACAATTTTTGCCTTTGGTTTCTTTCTCTCCTGGGTTCAATATCAATCTCTCTGTTTCTAGACTCTCTCCGTTCTCTCTCTTTCCTCCCGTTTCTCTCGTTCTTGTTTCATCCACCTTCTTCCTCGTCTCTTCCCTGTGCCCATTTCTTGTTGGCCTCGTTCTCTTCCACCGCCGCCTAGTTTCGGTGAGGCTTGGAGGTTGATTAGTCCTGTTTGGTTATATATATATTGTGTGTGTATATGTGCTCGTGTATGTGTGATACTGTGGTGTGTGTGCGTTTTGTGTGTGTATTACGAGTGTGGCCGGTGTTTCTGGTCACCGTTGGCTCTGTTTCCGGTTGTGGTTGTCCTGTTTCCTTTCCCCATTTTAGCGCGTGAGGTGCGTGCTCAGTATCCTGTTGTTGTTGTTTGTTACTCGGTTCAGTTATTTTTGATTTTTTTTATTATTATTACTTTTGCAGGAAATTATTTGACTGGATTTTGTGAGATAAAATAATTTTTGTGCGGGAAATTAATTAATCGGTGAAATTTATTAGGACACCCGGATATTTTTGGGCACCAATAAATTTTGCCGCCGCGTGCGATGAATTTTTACGAGCGCGCGGTGGACGGTGATGACCCTGTTCTGAGTCCTAAATATTTTAATAAATAAAATTTGTATAAATTATGTTCAGGACTAAAATTTAGTTATGTGGCGATTCAAATTGATTTTGTTGAGATTTGACGTCGATTGATGTTTCGACGGGTAGACCTATAAACAGAGGAGTCGCTGTCCAATTTTTCTAAAAATTACCTTAAATTATAAATCGAGTTCATATACCTCGTTAATACAAATTAAACTCTGATTGCTATGTACACCATTATTGAGTATATGTTATTGATATTAATATACTTACGAGTCGAAAATTATAGCGATGGGTAATTAGTTAGTGAGGAAAAGTCAAGCATAATCGGTTGTCTAACCTAGGATGTTTCGATTTCGTAGGTTCGAGTCAAAGGACCCGGTAGTTCAAGTCAATTAGAGTTAAGCCAAAGTTAGTGCAAAGCTTCGCAAGGCAAGTACCCCTGAACTAATCTTTTACAGTTCAGTATATATGAATAGTTGTTTATTTAAAATATGTACTGGAACAGAACGTTTTAAGTTACGTATTCCCCGTATTTAAATATGTTTTGTTAATTGAGGTTTTGGGGGAAAAGTAACTTCTGAATATGCATATCTCTAGATTGTGATTTAAAAATTAAAAAGGGATTTTTAGAATGTGTGCTGTAATGGTTTAAAAAGAGATAGGTGTAAATGGTTTTGGAAACTAGATAAACATAAATCAGATATTGGATGCTCAGTTGGCGTAAGAGGTCCGTTATTAGGTAATGGCCCAGCATGGTTGCGTAAGAGGCTAAGTCGGATGCGCGCACTGGTAGTCCGCTTAGTCCATCATGATAGAGACCTAGCTAGTCTCTGAGTTCCGGAACGAAATTTGTGGTGGGATAGACTGATCAGCTGTCCCTAGAATTCATCCTCTTTTATATATCTGATAAAGTTGGAATAGTTTATAGTCCCCGTAACGGGACCGGTGATTTATTGGTCCAGCAATGGACAGTGGTTTTGGAAAGGAAATAGCATGCTAAAATTGAACTCTGGTATTTTTACACAGCACACTACAGATGATGTTATTTTGTAAAGCATGCTAGTATATCAGTTTAATATCTGTTCCTATATTATTTTATACAACCTATTACTGGTTATTCATATAGAGGTACTGTTAAGCAATAGATTGCTCACCCTTGCAGCTTTTTTTGTATTTATTTATTGCAGATGTCTAGAAGATTATGTCAGCGTAGAGTGTCAGCCTCCGGTCCCGGCTCCTCCGAGGTAGTTTGTATCAGGCCCTGAGGTCTGATGAGTTGCTGTAATAAGTGAGAGTGTCTGGTTTTGAATAAGTTAGTGTGTGTGTTGTAACCTAAATAATACTTGAACCTGTTTCAGCTCCTGGTTGGGGTCGTGTATTATAATAAAGTTTATTTAGCAGTTTTTGTTATAATTTATCATATTTTTGATGACGTCAGCCCCTGACCCCGGGGTTGAGGCCGTCACAGTTGGTATCAGAGCCACAGGTTCAAGTCCCTAATTTAGGTTAAGAGATGAGTTAGTAAGGTGTAGGAAGTATGTCCTATAGTGTGAGTCAGCAACTCATGTCGAGGAGCAACCTTAAGTGTAAGTCGAGGATTCCGACGGCGTTACCCTGGCATCTATTAATATTTTAATAGACTTGTCCTAACCTTGTTCTGTCTTTCCTGTATATTGTTATGATTGACAGTGGCCTATAGTGATCTCCAGTTCTCCTTCTCGGGGAAACCCGTCAGACTCAGATGATTCAGATTCTGAGCGGAACTTGGATGTTGTAGCCGAGGAGACTTCCATGCCTCCTCCACCTATTCCTCCAGTTGTACCAGGAGGTGTGTCAGGACCTAGTATCCATCCTCGCTGGATACGAAGGTCAGTGTCGGCTATTAGGGATTTCCCTCCAGGATGTGGTCCTAGTTCCTCCACCTCGAGACCACCTGTTCCTCCCTCTGTTCATTCAGGTGCATCCTCCCCGATCTCTTACCATGTTCACCGAGCGGTGAACCAGTCTTTGATCAGAGCAGAGCCCAGGGTTAGCAGCTCAGCTTGACCAGATTCCGATCGGGCCTTTCTAGGGTATTCCTGCCCCTTCCCCAGATGTGCAGGAGAGAGTTCGATCCTTGACTCAGGCTGCAGTAGAGAGAGCTCGGACCATTTACCGTTTCATTAGCTCCGAGTTTAGAGCTGTTCAGTACTAGGATCTTGTGAACTGGTTGGTATTTGAGTTAGGATCCATTGGTGGCAGTGGCAGTGGCTAGATTAGACTTGCAGAAGTGAGATACAGAGCTCAGAGTTAGTTGTAGGAGTTCTGTAGATGTTTTTCTTATGTATGTTTTCTTTGTATTGTAGCTTGTATTAGGCGGGGCTGCTATGACAACCAATTTTGTTGTGTACTTAGTATGCTATGAGTGTTGTACTGTAGTTGTTAGATGGATTTGTACTGTTGTTGTATTACTATTATCTGATGTTACGGTTGTCGGTTTTATTTTATTGCACTATTGTTATTGCTGTTATTGTTATTGTTGTAATTGTTGCTGGATTGTTAAATTTGGTTATGCATCATGGGTGGACCCAAATAAACAGGGAAGGGAATATTTAATTATGACCGCATTCTTCTGATGCATAAAACTGTTGCTACCCGGGGGCACAATTTTCATATAAAACCTTTTTGTTGTGTTTCAGGAGAATGCCTCCCAAGAAAAATTTCCCGTCCAATTCCTCCAGTAGGAACTCTGAAGGGGGCCCAGTCATGGATGGATTACTAGATTTGCTGCACCAACAGTCTAATCAGATGGCTCAGCAGCAAGAACAATTCCAGCAGCAGCAACAGTAATTCCTACAACAGCAGCAACAACAGCAGCAATTTATACAACAACAACATCAACAAATCCAACAACAGTTACAGCTTCAACATCAACCCCAGCCAAGAGAACCGAACCAGACTGTTAGTTTCAAGTCTTTTCAGTCAGTTAAAACCCCAGAGTTTAAGGGCGAGGTAGACCCGATTGCTGCTAGAATTTGGCTTAAAGAAATGGAGAAAGCCTTCACCCTTACTCAGGTGAGTGATGATTCTAAATCAGATTATGCTAGTTATTTTCTGAAAGGTGAAGCAAGTTTTTGGTGGGAATCTGCGTGTGCCTTAGAAGGAGAAGGCCATGTTTCTTGGGCTAGATTCATGGAGCTGTTCCTAGAAAAGTATTTTCCAGATTGTTTACAGAGTCAGTTGGAAGTAGAGTTTTTGGAATTGAAGCAGGGAGAAAGGAGCGTGGCTGAGTATGAGGCCAAGTTTACAGAGTTGGCTCGACTAGCCCCTGGATATGTAAACACCGAGATTCAGAAAGCTAGGAGATTTCAGCAAGGACTAAAGCCGGAAATTTGTAGGGGAGCGGTAGCCTTGCAACTTAAGACGTATACCTCTGTAGTTCAAGCCACCCTGGTGATAGAGAGTGATCAGAAGTTGGCCTCCAAGGAAAGGGGTGATCGGAAAAGAAAGTTTGAAAGTAATACAGCTAATGCAGACCAGGAAGAGTCCAGTCAGAAGTTCCTAAGAAAGTTTGGCCGAAATAAGAATCGGAGATTTAGAAGGCAAGGCATGGCTCAGACAAATTCAGGTGTCACTTCAGTTGCCTCCTCCCCAGTCCAGTCAACCAGACCAGTTGTGGATTGTAAGTTATGTGGTAAAAAGCATAGTGGTCTGTGTCGGAAGGATGTCCAGTGTTTTAAATGCGATAAAAATGGTCATTACGCATCAGAATATAACCCAGAAAATGTCGGAGTCACTTGCTTCAGGTGTGGTAAGGTTGGGCACATCTCCAGAAACTGCAAGACGGCTACTCAGGGTAATGTAGGTAATGAATCTCAAGGACCAGCAACTAGTACAGCGAGAGCCAGAACCTTTAAAATGACCAAGAAATCTAATGCTCAAGATTCAGATGTGGTTGCAGGTACGCTTTCTCTAAATTCAGTGCATGTTAAGGTTTTATTTGATTCGGGAGCATCTAAGTCCTTTATATCTAAAGAATGTGTAAGTAAAATGAATTTGATGTTGGAAAATTTAGATGAGCCCTTATCGATATAGGTAGCTAATCAGGATAAAGTCTCAGTAAACCAGTTTTGCCCTAGATGTCAAATAGAAATTTGCGGGCATTTCTTTTTGGTTGATCTAATACCTTTTCAGTTAGGAGAGTTTGATATAATTTTAGGAATGGATTGGTTGTCTCGGCATAAGGCAAATATTGATTGTAAGAAAAAGAAAGTTTTGTTATACTCAGAAGACAATAAAAGGATGGTATTTAAGGAAAAAAATAGGGCAAGCAATTTTTTTCTATCTGGGAAGCAAAGAAGTTATTGAGACAAGGTTGTGAAGCATACTTAGCCCATATTGTGGACACTGAGAAGAGAATACCCGAATTGGAGAATATTTCGGTAGTTAATGAATTTCCAGATGTATTTCCAGACGAGTTACCAGGATTACCACCAGATCGGGAGATTGAGTTTTCTATTGATTTGATTCCGGGAGCAGAACCAGTTTCAAAGGTACCTTACCATATGGCCCCAGTAGAAATGAAAGAACTAGCTAAACAACTTCAGGAACTTTTGGATAAAGGGGTAATCAGACCAAGTGTATCCCCGTGGGGTGCGCCAGTGTTGCTTGTGAAAAAGAAAGATGGAAGCATGAATTTGTGTATTGACTACCGAGAATTGAATAAGTTAACCATCAAGAATAAGTACCCCCTACCCAGGATTGATGATTTATTTGATCAACTGAAGGGAGCATGTTGTTTTTCCAAGATCGACTTAAGATCGGGCTATCATCAGTTGAAGATCAAGCCTGAAGATATACCAAAGACTGCTTTTCGAACCAGATATGGCCATTACGAGTTTCTAGTGATGTCATTTGGGTTGACTAATGCGCCAGCTGCTTTTATGGATTTAATGAACCGGGTGTACAAGGAGTACTTGGATAAATTTGTTATTGTATTTATTGATGACATCCTCATCTATTCAAAGACCAAAGACGACCATGCCAGACATCTAAGGATTGCATTACAAAGGTTGAGAGAAAAACAATTATATGCTAAGTTCTCAAAGTGTGAATTTTGGTTAGAGGAAGTTCAGTTTTTAAGTCATATAGTTGGTAAAGATGGTATTAAGGTAGACCCTGCAAAGATTGAAGCGGTATCCAGATGGGAGCAACCAAAGACCCTGACGGAAATTAGAAGTTTTCTTAGATTAGCAGGCTATTACCGAAGATTTGTGAAGGACTTTGCCAAGATTGCAACCCTGTTGACCAAGCTGACACAGAAAAATGAGAGATTTTTTTGGATGGAGAAATGTGAAGAAAGCTTTCAAGAGCTAAAGAAAAGACTAGTGACAACACCAGTGTAAGCATTACCAGATGAAACCGGTAATCGTTATACGAGATTTCTTTCCAGCCAGCTTTAATGGAAAAGATTAAGAGATGTCAAGAAGAAGTTATGGAACGAGAATTGGAAGATCTGACAGGAGAAGAATTATGTACTCAAAAGGATAATCGCGGTCTATACAAGTTTTCCTCTCGTATTTGGGTTCCTAACTTAGCAGAACTAAAGAATGAAATATTGCATGAAGCGCACAATTCTAGGTTTTCTATTCACCCTGGTAGCAAGAAGATGTACCAAGATTTAAAGAAACACTTCTGGTGGTCAGGAATGAAGAAAGAGATTGCGGAGTGGGTTAGCAAGTGTCACGTGTGTCAGAGAGTAAAAGCAGAGCACCAAAGGCCCAGTGGATTGTTGCAGCCTCTAGAAATTCCATAGTGGAAGTGGGAAGAAATTGCAATGGATTTTATGGTAGGCTTGCCGAGGACAAGATCGAATCACGACGCCATTTGGGTGATCATTGATAGATTGACCAAGTCAGCGCATTTCCTCCCAACTAATGAAAAGTATTCTCTAGAAAAGCTAGTTAAAATATATTTAGATGAGATAGTTTCCAAGCATGGGGTACCTGTGTCTATAGTATGAGATCGAGATCCAAGATTTAATTCAAGATTTTGGACAAAATTTCAAGAGTGTTTAGGAACTAAATTAAATATGAGCACCGCTTATCATCCTCAAACTGATGGCCAAAGTGAGAGAACGATTCAGACGATCGAAGATATGTTAAGGGTATGTGCTTTGGATTTCAAGGGAAGTTGGGACGACCATTTACCATTAATAGAATTTTCCTATAATAACAGTTACCATGCCAGCATTGGAATGCCACCCTACGAAGCTTTATATGGACGAAAGTGTAGATCACCTCTATACTGGGATGAGATAGGAGAAAAGAAAGTGTTAGGATCTGAATTAGTGCAGCAGACAAAAGAAGCAGTGGTGTTAATTCGGAAAAGATTGGAAGCCGCGTAGAATAGACAGAAAAAGAATGCAGATTTGCATCGAAAAGACATAAGATTTGAAATAGGATCATTGGTATTACTAAAAGTTTCGCCATGGAAGGGATTGGTTCGATTCGGTCAGAAGGGTAAACTGAGTCCGAGATATATAGGACCATTTGAAGTTTTGAAGCAAATAGGAAAAGTGGCATACGAGATAGCGTTACCCCCGCAATGGCAACATATCCATAATGTATTTCATGTGTCAATATTGAAGCCGTACATTCCTGCCTCAAATCAAGTAATTGAATATGAACCGATCGAGCTTCAATCGGATTTATCCTATGTGGAGCAGCCAATCCAAATATTAGATCATAAGGAGCGTGTACTTTGAAATAAATCTATTCCTATAGTTAAAGTACTTTGGAGAAACCCTAGGGTAGAAGAGTCTACCTGGGAACTAGAATCAGATATGCTTGACAAATATTCTCACTTATTTAACTAGTAAAGATTTTGAGGGCAAAATCTTTTTTGGGGGGGAAGGATATAACGACTCGTATATTTCTGTAATATTTAAATATGTAATTATTACGTAGTTAATTAATAAAGAAGTTTATATCACTCATGGTCTCTTTGTTTACTTATTATCATTTATATGCGATTGTTGGATTTTGTAGTGTGTTTTATAATTAGCCGGTGCACAGCGTTATTTTGGTTTCATTTATTTTCTTTTAAAAGTGATTTTATGACAATTTTAATTCCGAAATTATTTGGGTTGTCTCCAAAATTGTTTTATGATTTTATAACCTTGCTAATTATTTTAGGGATTTTACAAAATTTACAAATCAACATTCTGTCATTTATTTATTCTTCAATGATTTTCTGAACTCATTTAAATGGTAAAATCCATATTTAATTCCAGGATTCTTCAAAAATCATGAAACTCATATTTTATTAAGTTCATAATATTCTGGGAATTTTAAAATTATTTTGGTAATTTTCGGGATTAATTTCACCTGCGCTTTGTTTCGTTTAATCGTTAAAACGCGGGTATAAGTTTTGTACCAAAATTTATTTAATATTTACAAAAAATTCATTTTTAATATGTTAGGTCACACACACTGTAGAGGGGGTAAATACAGTGTAAATTACAATCAAATCGAACTTTAATATCTCAAGTAACAGAAAATAAACTTTATTGAAACAATAAACTCTGTTACAGTATGGAACTGTTACCTCTCAGTGATGAACAAATATCACGAGAGCTGCTAGGGTTACAATTAATAATCTTCTCGAATATGATAACACCTATAGTGTAAACCCTATGTCTGTGTTTATATACTACACAGTTACAAGATAATCGCTAATTGATATGGAATATAATTCTGCTTCCTAAAATATATCAATCAGATATCTTTTCTTCCAAGTATTCCATTCTTCACGGAATTCCTTCTTCATGCATATCTCTTCTTATGTTTATCTCAATCTTCTTTCCTTTAATCAGCTACTGTCCTTATCTAAACGTCCTTCAGCACTTAAGTTCTGATATCTAACTTCTGATGATTATCTCCTGATAATATAAGTACTGATATCCTTAAGTCCTGACTTCCAGTATAAGTACTGATTCCCAGTTAAGTACTGATTTGTCCTGTTAAGAAAGATCTGAAAACTAAACATAAATCATATTAGCCATGACATTATCAAATATATCTAACAATCTCCCCCAACTTATAAATTAGCATAATATACAAGTTTAACAGATATTTGATGATGTCAAAAACATTAAGTATAAATGCATGAGAATTAGACTAGATAACTACAACTTACAGTCGTTAAAGCTTTACCAATATTTAACTTCTGATAACAACTTCAGTCTGTACAAATATCAGAATTTAAGCAGTTGTAGATCTTTGACTTGGCTTCATCTTCTGATCTCTTTGATGTCAGGAGTTGTTCTGAGATAGTTGTTCAACAAACATCTCTCAGCATATCTAAGTTCATCAATCATTCTCCTTTTGGCATCTTTAAGCTCTGCAGTCTCTTCACCAATTTGAAAGATTGCAGCCCTGAGATCATTAATCTTTGCTTTTCTTATATCCTGATCCAGTCTGATCAAATATGCTTTATTAGACTCAAGATTGAATTCCACAGCCCTGTACCCTAGAAAGGTAGTTATAATTTGAGCAGAATTGGGCTTCATTTCAACTATATTACCCTTGTGATCTCTGTACTTTGGAACATATGTGCTGTCAGACTTAACAGAATAAAGCCTTTTCTGTCTCTGAATCTGATCCTTCAAATAGTTTGCAGCAGTTCCTGTCAATCTGTCATCCACTTGAAGTAAGAATAGTACATGCTCCAGTTCTTCAAAATACTTCAATGGAATGGCATTTTGCCTTATATGATAAACCCTACCATCTGTCATGAAGTACAACAAGATGTGTTCTTTCAAGTAGGTATGGTAAACCATTTGTACAGATTCTAGTTGATTCAATCTCTCAGGAGTTGATCCAATACCTAGTTCACTCAAGGAAGTTGGATCATTGGTAGTGTTATGTATTCTTCTTTCATCAGCACTTCCCAATCCGGTTTTATCTCTTGCTTCCTTTCCAGTAACTACTCTAGCTTCAAAACCACTTACAGCAGTCTTTAAAGGTTGAGTCTGTTTTGCTTTAGTGAATCCTGGTAGGAGTGTCTTTGATCTAACTTCTGATATCAAGTTAACTTGAGCTGTGTCAGAGGTTACTTGCTTCTTTGAAATATCAGAACTTACTTTATCTTGACTCTGAACAACTTGAGCCATGTCAGAGGTTGTTTTAAGAACTTTTCTTGAAGTCAGAGCAAGATCATCCTTTTCATCAGTAATTTCTTCATCCTCAGGAGGCACATAAACCTTAATAGGTTCACCAACCTTTTCTTTACCCTTGGATCTTGGATCTATCTATGGTTGTGATCTAGCCAATGTTGCTTCAGAATGTGTCCTTTCTTTGATCACAATGCCTTTAAGTTTTGGAAGTGGCTTTTTACCAGAAGATTCAGATTTAGATGTGACTTTCTCTGATTTAAGCCTGGCTTCTTCTTCCATTAAACTCTCCAAGTCCATTCCTGGATTTTCCTGAAGAAATAACTGTCTTGACATTTCCTCATCAAGATCTAAAAGTTCATCAGAACTTATTCTTTTACCAGTAGCAGAAATTATTCTTTTCCCAGTATCAGAACTTGTCCTGTGACTTGTGATTTCAGCTTTTCTTGATGTGAATCCTCTACCTTGACTATGACCTCTACCCATTCCAGAGCTTCCTTGATTATCTTTTCCATCATCCTTCCCTTTCAATGTCTTGTCAGTCTTGCATTTGGACTTAATTACTTTCTCCCCCTTTTTGGCATCAGCAGGTAATAGGAGAGAGACAAGCAATTCCACTGAGGATTGGATTTGAGTAAGTTGAGATTGCTGAGAAGCTTGATTTGTCAAAATATCATTAATCTGAGCTTGTTGTTTTTCTTGAGTCTTCTCAATATCAGCAATCCTGTCAAAGGTAGGTTGGAAGAACCTTTTCTTGTCAAGTTTCCAAACTTCTCCTTGCTTAATAAATTCTTCATGAATCTTGTGTAGCTCTGCATGAGTAGTTGAATGAAGACCTTGTAGATGTTTAGTACTCAATGCAGTGACTCTAAGCTGGGTTTTGAAATCATCAAAATTTAACATTTCATCAGCTTTAGTCAAGTGCTCAGCAAGATGCATTGCATTTGGAACACAGGAAACTGAGTTCCATTCCTTAGTCCACTCCTGTCCTGCAGGAGTTTCACTCCAAGGCACTGGTGCTTCTCTGGTAACAAACTGCTTAACCAGTTCAGACTTAAGAATAGTCTGTTGAGGAGCATGTCCTGAAGAACCTGCTTTATCAGCATCTGCAGTTGGAGCAGCATCACCAGTATCTCCAGCATTTGTAGCATCAGAACTTACAGAATCAGTATCCTCTGATAAAACAACAGTGTGAGTAGCAATGGAGGCTTCAGCATCCTCTAATTGCTGATCTGGTTCTAAGTTCTGATCAACAGCCATATCCTGATGCTCACCTGAAGTCTGATCATCAGCATCTTGATGCAGAGAAGGTGTTGTTGATAACTCTGGAGTTTGAACAGCATCAGTAACAGGTGTTGTTGAAGGATTAGTTGCTGTTGGAGCTTCTAAGAGAATTACTTCAGGCACAACCAAGTTTTGAACATCAATATCAGCACTTGTGCCTGGATCAACAGGAGATACAGAGGATGTGTTGACCTTTTCAGAAACAGCTTCCTTAGATTGAGTTGATGGAGAAGAAGTGACTTTAGCAAATTCCTTTTCTTGTGAGATCAGAGATTCCTGATCCCCTTCCTTAGCTGCTTCCTTTTCATCATCTGAAACTGGCCTTTTTGCCCTCTGTTTCTTGTATCTCTTTGTTGATTTGGATTCCTTGGGAGTTTCAGGAACTGTCATTCTTCTAAGCCTCTTGAGAAGCCTAGATCCCCCAATTCCATAATCCTTCTGAGAAGTCACTTTCTCAGCTTCTTTAACAACAGGTTCTGAAGAAGGAACCCAGATATTCCATTAATCAAGGTGAGTCAGTTTTAATGCAAAATTGAAACCGTTCCCACTGATTTAATTATTTTTCACTGCATCATTAATATTCTGAAAATAAATCAAGTGAAAATGACCAAGATAAATCAGTTGAGTAAGTACTGATAAAGGAAAATCATAACTTAAATTAAAACAAAATTTATATGGTCATCAGAATATGAATCGTTATCAGAATTTATCAATGCATTACAAAATAACTTAGAGACAAAATCTTGAAACAAAAACATATTTCATTAATATATCAAGTGAATACATTCATGAAATTGAAATTACATCAGAATTTATACAAGATTTCCCTAAGCTGCTAAACCTAACATCAACAGCCTTTGTCCTAGCTCAAGAAGCAGGGCAAGGCTGATGATGAAGAAAAATAGGAAGAAGAAAATAAATCATTTCTTCTTCCTACTCTCGACAAACAGAATGGCGAGTCGAATAATTCGCTCTTGCTGGCGGAGAGCTTCCAGCCTTTCCTCCTCCAATCGCTCCAGATGGCGATGGTAGTCCATATAGAAGAACATGAGGTGGGTGAGTACCTCCTGTGGGACAGAGTCCCATATCTCATCAAGAATGGCAGTGACGTGCCATTCCTGCTGCCAATCGGCACAGCTTAGCTCCATATTGAAAGTTTCGTAGTTCAAAAACATGTTGTATCTGACCATGGTGTTTTTGATAGAAAAAGTATGAAGGTAAGTTTGTGAGAAAAGATTTAATGGAAAGGCTGATGTGAAGTGGTTGCTTATATAGGCAGGAGAATGCCAGGAGACGCAAAGAAATTTAATGTTGATAGGTAGAATTAATTCTACCTCGTCTCCCCAGACTTGGAAAAAGAAAAACATTCATTGGAAAGAGAAAACATGGTTTAATGCGCACAAGAAGCAAGTAAAAGTTGATTGTTCAAGTACGAATACCATTAACCCTAACCATAGTGACTATTAATCTTCCACTTCAACATATTCTAGTTTGAACCGAAACTGTTATCAAATTTTATCCATAGATAAGTCAAGTAAAAAATTAGACTTTAATATCAGAACTTAGACTTAATCAGAACTTAACAGTCATCAGAACATAATTTCTTAACTCGAAAAAGGAATGCCTATCTGAGTAAGTCCTCATACAAGTTCTGAGTTATATTCTTCAGAACTTAATCAGCAGAACATGCAATCAGAACTTGTCCTCAGAGTTTGTGCAAAGTGACACAATGACTGTTTATCTAAAACAACATAGACCACCACAGTAATTTTCATCATTCATATAGAATGAGTAGTGTGTGCATTAAGCTAAATGTCAGACAAAGAGTAAAGTCTAATTTACTTCAGTACATCTTAGAAATAAGACATAACTAAAACTTTGCTAAAGAGCTGTCAATATTCTGTAACCTACTGTTGAATGAGTTCATGCTAGAGTCCACCTCAATTATTGTGTGCTAATTTTATGCATCTTTTTGAATTCCATTTTACAGTGGCTTCTCAGTGTAAGTGAGTCACGACTGCTTATCAGAATTTATGCTATTATCAGAGTATTTCTCCAGTAATCATAGAGTGTGAAAAGTCACCAAGAAAATATTTTGCTTTTCTAATGCATATTTACTTAATACCAGCAATGCACTTGGGTCGTCCCTTCCACATTTTTGCTCTAGATCTCAAAGGAGTACCTGATTTTATTCTTTGATCCTTTTGCTTTTTCTAGGAGAGGTTTATCAGCACTTAGTGCATTCAGCAGATTTACTAGTATCAGAACTTGACAGATGAGTAGCATTATTCTAATTTGTGACTTAGTAATAAGATAAACAAAGTAAACTCAACTTAGCTCTATTATCAGAATTTGCTTGTGTCAATAGATTTCCATAGAAATAATTACTTCTTACAAGGGATCCTTTGTTTATTGAAGACTACTAGGTCAGCATCTAGCACAGTTATCCTCATAGGATTGAATAGTTACTTTAACAAACATATCACTTATCAGAGTTTAGAAACATATATCAGACAACAGTCAGTACTTAAACACATTTATCAATTAATCATAGAATACACAAAGAGATTAAATTATGTAAATACTGATCATAAAGTCTGATAAAACAGAACAAGACTAGGCAGATTTAGAGAAAGAACCTGAAACCATTCCAAGTTCATTTACCAATCTTGTAAAAGTGACTTCACACAATGGTTTTGTGAAGATATCTGCTAGTTGTTGATCTGTTGGAACAAAGTGCAATTCCACTGTACCTTCATCCACATGTTCTCTTATGAAGTGGTACTTGATGCTGATATGCTTTGTCATAGAGTGTTGAACTGGATTACCTGTCATAGCAATAGCACTTTGATTATCACAGTAGATAGGGATTTTGAAATATGTTAACCCATAATCCAGTAACTGATTCTTCATCCAAAGAATCTGTGAACAACAGCTTCCTGCAGCAATGTACTCTGCTTCTGCAGTTGATGTGGAAATTGACTTTTGTTTCTTGCTGAACCAAGAAACCAATCTGCCTCCAAGAAATTGGCAGCTTCCACTTGTGCTTTTCCTGTCAATTTTGCAACCTGCAAAATCTGCATCTGAGTAACCTATTAGTTTAAAATCTGATTCTCTAGGATACCACAATCCCAGATCAGCTGTTCCTTTAAGATACTTGAAAATTCTTTTCACAGCTGTTAAGTGAGGTTCTCTTGGATCTGCTTGAAATCTTGCACAAAGACAGGTAGCATACATGATATCAGGTCTACTAGCAGTTAGATAGAGTAGAGAGCCAATCATACCTCTGTGATCAGTAATATCTACTGATTTACCAGTATCCTTATCCAGTTTTGTTGCAGTGGCCATGGGAGTGGATGCACTTGAACAATCTTGCATTCCAAATTTCTTCAGCAAGTTTCTGGTGTACTTAGTTTGACAAATAAAAGTGCCTTCTTCATTCTGCTTAACTTGAAGGCCCAGAAAATAGCTAAGTTCCCCCATCATACTCATCTGATACCTTGACTGCATCAGTTTGGCAAACTTCTTGCAAAGTCTGTCATTTGTAGACCCAAAAATGATATCATCAACATAAATCTGGACCAGAAGTAAGTCCTTTCCATGGTTGAGGTAGAACAGTGTTTTGTCTATTGTTCCTCTGTTGAATCCACTTTCTAGAAGAAACTGAGCTAAAGTCTCATACCATGCTCTAGGAGCTTGCTTAAGTCCATAAAGTGCTTTATCAAGCCTGTAGACATAATCTGGATGTTTGGAGTCTACAAAGCTTGGAGGTTGTTCAACATATACTTCCTCCTCCAATTCTCCATTGAGAAAAGCACTTTTCACATCCATTTGAAAGACAGTAAACTTTTTGTGAGCAGCATAAGCCAAAAATATCCTTATGGCTTCTAACCTAGCAACTGGTGCAAATGTTTCATCATAATCAATTCCCTCCTGTTGAGAATATCCTTTTGCAACCAGCCTTGCCTTATTCCTTGTAATTATGCCATCACTGTCAGTTTTGTTTCTGAATACCCACTTTGTACCAACAACAGATCTATTCTTTGGTCTTGGCACCAGGGTCCAGACTTTGTTTCTTTCAAATTCATTTAACTCTTCCTGCATTGCTTGCACCCAACCAGCATCTTGAAGAGCTTCTTCCACTTTCTTTGGCTCAGTCTGAGAGAGAAAAGAATTGTAAAGACATTCGTTTGAAGTACCTGTTCTAGTTCTGACACCTGCATCAGGATTTCCAATTATCAAATCAGGTGTATGTGATTTTGTCCACTTCCTTGCAGATGGAAGGTTTTCTCTAGAACTAGATGCTCCCCCATGTTCCATGCTGTCTTCATTTTTATTATTCGATGCTCCCCCTGAAACTATGCTCTCTGAGTTGGATTCTTCAGAATTTAGATTTTCAGCACTATCAGAACTTGGCTTATCAGAACTTGACGAGTCAAAACTTGAAGAGCAAGATGTATGTTCTGATATTTCTTGAGATGTGGTAAGATCTTGAGTATGCTCCCCCTGCATAGGTGCATCTTCCTTTGGCGTAGTCACCACAGTTTCAATAACATCAGAGTTTAATCCATCAGAGCTTACAGTATCAGGACTTAGACTGTCAGGATTTTCAGTATCAGAATTTGAGTCTTCATTTTCAAATCTCAGCTGATCATGATCAATAAAATCTTTAAGACCCCTAATCTTCTTGTCATCAAAGGAGACATTGATAGATTCCATGACCACTTTTGTTCTCAAATTATAGACTCTAAAGGCTTTTGTGGAAAGTGGATATCCAACAAAGATTCCTTCATCAGCTTTTAGATCAAACTTGGATAGCTGTTCAGGATGAGTCTTGAGAACAAAACACTTGCATCCAAATACATGAAAGTACTTCAGATTTGGCTTCTTTTTCTTCACCATCTCATATGGTGTTTTTCCATGCTTGTTAATGAGTGTTGCATTTTGAGTAAAACAAGCAGTCTCACAGCTTCAGCCCAGAAATAGGTTGGAAGCTTTGCTTCTTCAAGCATTGTACGTGCAGCTTCAATGAGAGTTCTATTCTTCCTTTCAACAACTCCATTTTGCTGTGGAGTTCCAAGGGCAGAAAATTCCTGCTTAATTCCATGGTTTTTGCAGAACTCTTCCATTATCAAATTCTTGAACTCAGTGCCATTATCACTCCTTAAGGTTTTCACAGAATCTTTGACCAATTTATCCAGATGTTTAACATGATCAATCAAGATAGATGCAGTTTCACTTTTTGTGTGCAAGAAATACACCCATGTGTATCTGGTGAACTCATCCACTATGACCAATGCATATTTCCTTTTTGCAATTGACATGACATTTACTGGACCAAATAGATCGACATGTAGTAGATGATAAGGCTCAAGAATTGATGATTCAGTTTTGCTCTTGAATGAAGATTTTCTTTGTTTGGCCTTCTGACAAGAATCACAAGGACCATCAGGAGCAAATACTGACTTTGGCAGTCCTCTCACAAGATCTTTCTTGACCAGTTCATTTATATTGTTAAAATTTAAATGAGAGAGTTTCTTGTGCCAATTCCAGCTTTCTTCAATTGATGCTCTACTCATCAGACATATTGCAGAACCATCAGTACTTGTTGAAAGCTTAGCTTCATAAATGTTACCACGCCTGTATCCTTTTAGAACAACTTTGCCTTTAGATTTACTCACAATTTCACAGTGTTCTTCAAAAAAATCAACATGATAACCTCTGTCACAGATTTGACTTATACTCAGCAGATTGTGTTTAAGTCTTGAGACCAGAGCTACTTCTTTAATGATGACATTCCCAAGATTGATATTTCCATATCCCAAAGTTTTTCCAATGTTGCCATCTCCATAAGAAACACTTGGGCCAGCTTTCTCCATAAAGTCTGATAGCAGGGCCTTATTTCCAGTCATATGTCCTGAACATCCACTGTCCAGAACTAGGATATTTTTCCTGTTGCCCTGCAATCACAAAGACCACTAATGATTAGTTTTAAGGACCCAGACTTGCTTGGATCCCTTAGCCTTATTAAGTTTGTTAACATTTGCAGCGGATTTAGCATCAGAGTTTATGTTAACATTTTTCTTATCAGAACTTATACTGTCAGACTTTGAATCAGAATTTACACTAGAAGGAACAATGGAAACTTTCTTCAAAGAAGGTTCTAATTGATAATAATCATAGTACAAACTATGATATTCCTTACAAGTATAAATGGAATGCCATAAACTACCACAATGAATACAAGGATTTTGTGGTTTATATCTAACAGACTGACTCTTAATTCCTGATTTTGAAGGTAAGGAGTTAATGTTCTTATTCTTCCTATAAAAAGAAGCCAGATGGTTAGAAATTCCACAGTTATGACATGTTTTCCTAGGAGCATTAGGAATAGGTTTATAATCATTGCTTTTATTCACACCTTCCTTTCCATTCCTATTTTTCCTAGGTGATTTTACCTTGTTTGCATTCTTAACATCTTTCAACTTATGCTTAAGCTGCTTCTTTGTCATTAAGCCTATGTTTACTTCAACTGTCTTTTCCTGTTTTAGTTTGTCAGAAGTTAATTCCTCTTTAACTTCTGATTTCTCATTATCAGACTTTACAGTTACAAACTTAACAGGTTTTAACTTTGGCTTTTGCTTAACAACAGGCTTAATTTCTTCAGTTCCTTTATCATTCTTATTCTCTCCATAACCTAAGCCCTCTTTCCAATTTTCACTACTTAGCAAATTTTGAGTTGTTCTGTCAGAGTTAGTCCAAGTCCTGATTATCTCTCTTTCCTTTTCTAACTCAGTTTTTAGAGATTCATTCATTTTTAGCACTTTATCCCTAACATAAAAAGCATCATCTCTATCCTTCTGAGTTTGATGGAATATAACTAACTCTTTTTCTAAGAAATTATTTCTTTTCTTAAAAGCAAGATTTTCAGAAGTTAATCTTTCACATGTTAAGGTTTGATCTCTATAACTAACAAACATGATTTTAAGATATCTTCTAAAACTCATTAATATCATCAGTATGAAAAGCATAAGTAGTCTGAGGTACCTTTGTTTCAGCAGCTTCAGAACTGCTCTCAGCACTTTCTTTATCAGCATTTGCCATCAATGCATAGTTCTCCTCACTTTCAGAGTCTGAGGTGTCTGTCCAGCTTTTCTGCTTTGTGACAAGAGCCTTGCCTTTGTCACCCTTCACTTTCTTGCAATCAGGAGATATGTGGCCTTTCTCACCACAGTTATAGCGTTTAACATTGGTATAATCTCCTCTGTCAGACTTTCCTCCTCTGCCTTCAGATCTTCTGAAATTCTTCTTATCAGAACTTGTGCCTTTCCTGGAAAACTTCTTTCTCTTCCTGAACTTTCTGTATGCAATCTTTGTAATTCCTTTCACCATAAGAGCACACAGCTTCATCATCTCCTCATCAGCATCAGTCTCAGGCAAGCTTTCAGAATCTGAGTCATCATCAGTTTCAGAACTTGATGACTCAGTATCAGACTTTCTAAAGAGAGCTTTACCCTTGTCTTTCCTTGAGGAAGCTGCTTTGGGGGATTCTTCTTCAGCCTTAAGAGTAACTGTCCTTGACTTTCCTCCTTTCCTCTTGCTTCTTTGTTCCATCTCAAGTTCATGAGTCTTGAGCATTCCATAAATTTCATCAAGAGTTGTTTCATCAAGACTGTAGTTGTCTCTTATTGTTGTTGCCTTCAAATCCCAACATTAAGGAAGAGCTAACAGGAATTTAAGGTTTGAATCTTCAAGATCATACTCCTTATTAACCTGTGACGGATCATTCAAGAGTTTGACAAATCTATCATATAAATCAGTCAATGATTTATTAGCCTTTGAATCAAAGTGTTCATACTCTTGAGTGAGTATTATCTTCATGTTCTTCTTAATTGTGTCGGTTCCCTGACACCTTGTTTCCAGAGCATCCCATATCTTCTTAGAAGTCTTGCAGTTAATTACCCTATTTGACATTACATTATCAATGGCACTATACAGTAAGTGTCGTACCTTAGCATCCTTAGCAATTGATGCTATATCTTCAGCAGTATAATCACTCTTTTCCTTTGGTACGGTTTTTGCTGCTTCACCTGCAACTGCAACAACAAGCTTGGTTGGTTTGTGAGGCCCTTCCTTGATTCTATCAAGATATTCTGGATCTGTAGCTTCCAGAAACATGGTCATCCTCACCTTCCATATGGCATATTCAGATGGTCTCAGTATGGGAACTCTGATGGTTTTATACCGACTTTGAATTTGTGTCTTTGGAGGTTCTTCAGTTTTGGTAGGCTTAGTTGGAGTTTTTGTGTCAGACATGATTGTGTTTGGATCTTTAACTATATGTGTGTTAACAGATTAGCTCTGATACTACTTGTTAGGTCACACACACTGTAGAGGGGGTGAATACAGTATAAATTATAATCAAATCGAACTTTAATATCTCAAGTAACAGAAAATAAACTTTATTGAAACAATTAGCTATGTTACAGTATGGAACTGTTACCTCTCAGTGATGAACAAATATCACGAGAGCTGCTAGGGTTACAATTAATAATCTTCTCGAATATGATAACACCTATAGTGTAAACCCTATGTCTGTGTTTATATACTACACAGTTACAAGATAATCGCTAATTGATATGGAATATAATTCTGCTTCCTAAAATATATCAATCAGATATCTTTTCTTCCAAGTATTTCATTCTTCACGGAATTCCTTCTTCATGCATATCTCTTTTTATGTTTATCTCGATCTTCTTTCCTTTAATCAGCTACTGTCCTTATCTGAACATCCTTCAGCACTTAAGTTCTGATATCTAACTTCTGATGATTATCTCCTGATAATATAAGTACTGATATCCTTAAGTCCTGACTTCCAGTATAAGTACTAATTCCCAGTTAAGTACTGATTTGTCCTGTTGAGTAAGATCTGAAAACTAAACATAAATCATATTAGCCATGACATTATCAAATATATATCTAACATAATAACTTCAAATTATTTATGACATTTTAAAACTATTTCTATAAATTTCCAGGTTTATTTTACCCTCAAATCGGTTCGATAAATTGTGAATATTCATAGTAACAGGATGGGACACGTGTTATACAATTGAAGGCGGTGGCATTTTGTTTTGCACGTGTCCTGTGTACAATTTTTGCCTTTGGTTTCTTTCTCTCCTGGGTTCAATATCAATCTCTCTGTTTCTAGACTCTCTCTCTCCATTCTCTCTCTTACCTCTCGTTTCTCTCGTTCTTGTTTCATCCACCATCTTCCTCGTCTCTACCCTGTGTGTAATAACCCCAATTTTTGGAATTTTTGAAACCCTTATGAATAGTGATTTTGCTGATTATGCTGAATAAGAAAACTTTTCATACCACACTATGTAGGGTCTCTTTTATTGATCTTCTGGGATATTATTAGTACTCTATATGATAAATAAGTGTATGTAAAGATCGTCAGAATCCAAATTTGAACACTTTGATTTTTCCCAAAAATCTACCAGATACAGAAAGAATTGAGTATAAGGTAACAGAATAAAAAGGATTTAAATTCAAGGATTATAAAAGAGGATCATGAAAGGAATATAATGTATTGAGAAAGGTTAAAGGAACCTAAGTAATAAGATCCTGGGTATGATCCCTCAAACGATAAATGAAAACGAAAGTTAAGCGAACCGTAGAACAGATCAGCGATCATTAGGCAAGCAATTAGGAGTTAATCAAGGAGATTAGGGATGATTATGTCATCAAACCAACAAGGTGTGGATAAGTGGAAGCATTATGACATGTGCAAGATGACATAAGCATGACAAGGGGTTTTGTTTTGTTGGTTGATTTTGGGCCATGTAAAATTTACCATGGTAAAAAGCTAAAACATTTTCCAAGGCAAAAAGGAGAAGCAACCAAGCAAATATCATAAAACACAAAAATTAGAAGTTGACTTTTGCTTCCAAGAGCAAAAACTCTCGGCCAAAACAAACCCAACAACTTTAAACTGTCATATCTCCTTCAATAATCACTCAAATGTTGTGTTCTATAGCTCATTAGAAAGGTATTGAGATGGCCTACAACTCCTGTTCACAAGTCTCGTCCAAATAAGCATGGTAAGACCCTCATTTTTACAGTTCTTTCAATTGGACTTTTAGAAACTTTAAAGCCTAACTTTGTGTTCTTGATTTCTTTGGAAAGATCAAGCTTGTAGGAGGCTCCATAAGGCTTCCTAGTAACTTTCCACCCTCCAAGAAAGGTATAAATCTTCACACCCTTTAGTAATAAGTAATAAGTTTGAATGTCGAAGTTTGGAAATGGTTTGGATGGATGAGTAGTAATTTGAATGATAAGCATGATTCGAGCTTAATTGTTAAGTAGTTTAGTTGAATTTGGAGATGTTATAATATATGATTGGATTGAGATCCTTGAGTTTATTATGACTGAAATCAGTAGCATTGATGTGTATCTTGAGTTGTTGTTGATTGGTAGTAGGATTGATATGATTTGGAATGGTAAAAATTTGGGAAATCGCGTAAACATAGCCGTCGTGATGTCCGATTTACTTTAGACTGTTTTTGCTCTTAACATCAGGACCCGAGAACTTCCTGCTAGGTTTTGACCATTTCCATGATTAGATAGTTCATGTTACGATCTTCGTTTTGATATGTGGTTGGTTTGAATCCGATGTACGGTTTAGGAGAAACGACCATTTTAAGTAACGGCATTTCGCGACCGAACCATTACCCCTCGCCTTATTTTGAAACCTTGGTTAAGGACTTTAAATGACTATCTGGGGTATGAAACATTTATGCAAAGTGGATTAGGCAGTTGGTAAGGTACTCGCGAAAGAATCGCTTTAAAATTCTTAATGGTTAATTTATTAAAAATGGTGGAGCCGAGGGTACTCGAGTGACTTAAGTAAATCGTTAAGCGCGAAAGCGAACGATAGGACTCTAAATGGTTAAAGTCTAGTTTCTTAAGCGACCGGGGTTTAATTCCGACTTATGTTGTTGTTCATAGGTTATCGGACCCACTCTAAGCTTAAGTCTATCCGGGAGCACTCAGGCAAGTTTTCTACCCGTATAACTGTTGTTGTGATGTATATGTGTATATGCATGATCTTGTGATAAATGCATATTTGTTATTAGCAAATTCTTGCGATATATTGGAGCATGTGATATGGTATATATGCATGCCTGTTTTGTATTCTTGACTTATATATCTTTTGGTTCAAATGCTTATTAGTTGCATAATACCTATGCTAGAGATAAGCAGTATTTGCGTATACCCTGAGTATAGGGGACCCAAAGGTGAACCCTTTTCTAAAACCAGGAGTAGATGTTCCCGAGTATATGATATATATATATTTATATATATATATATATTGATATGGTTTTAAAAAACTATTAATCGAATAAGGTTTATTCGATAACTTCATATTATTTAATGAATATTACTTGAATATTCATTCGAGGACTTACGACTCCTTTTATTTTATTTAATGAATATTACTTGAATATTCATTCGAGGATTTATGACTCCTTTATATTATTTAATGAATATTACTTGAATATTCATTCGAGGACTTATGACTCACTTTATATTATTTAATGAATATTACTTAAATATTCATTCGAGGACTTATGACTCCGTTTATTTTATTTAATGAATATTACTTGAATATTCATTCGAGGACTTATGACTCACTTTATATTATTTAATGAATATTACTTGAATATTCATTCGAGGACTTATGACTCACTTTATATTATTTAATGAATATTACTTGAATATTCATTCGAGGACTTATGACTCACTTTATATTATTTATTGAATATTATTTGAATATTCATTTGAGGACCTATGACTCCGATTATTTACTGAAATATATTCTTTATTTTATTAAAGAATAAGGTGTCGATAATCAAACTTATTTTTTATTATTCAAATAAAGATAGTACTTTCGTATAAGTATATCTTTGGTTATTTAATACTCATTTCAAGTATAAGTTTTACAACTTCTACTTCAAGTTATTTACATAGAGATTATCCTTATGGGAATATTATTTAATAATATTCAGATATTTTCTAATATATCGGGACTGGTTTACTTTATTAAATCAGCATTACTCCAAACACTCTTTAAAGTGTTTTCGAGTCTTCAAAATAATTTTTAAAGGTTAGAGCGGATCCCAAAACTCATTTTCAAATTTAAGATCTTCCTTTTTGAAGGGGACTTGAATACTCGCTCAAAAATCTAAGGGATCCGGCTCTGTGGTGTATTTTATATTCGCAACATGGTTGCTGTTTTGATAAATGAATTGATTACTTACCCAACGTTCGGGAAGTAAGTCCATCTAATTGAGTCGGCATAAGCGACAGGCCGGGGTACGGTCTATCAAAGTGTAAGTGGCTGGGTGGCAGTCCATCAACGCGTAAGAGGCCGGGTGGCGGTCCAGCACAAGGTCCTTATGTGGCCAGGGTGATGACCGGTGGGGGATTCATCCATCTACTAGTAAAAAAGGTTACTTATTGGTATCTTTTCCTGATCAGCAAGATATCGGGTTTATGCCAAAATTCTTTTCTTTCCAAAATTCATTGGATATTGCAACTCTGTTCATACTTTACATGACAGAGGTTTTCAGGAAATGTATGAGAGATATATATATGGATATATATATATATATCGGGACTTAATGAAGTATCTCGTAACTTCATTTCATTCAATAATATTTCAAAGATTGAATCTATTCAAGTCTTATCTTGTATTCTCATCTATGTGATGAACTTTTGAAACTAATTATAACTTGAACGGTGGTAGTTCAAGTAGTATTCGGAAAGATATAAGTATATTGGAGTATCTTGTAACTTCACCTTTTAAACTTATATCTAGTAAATGATTATCTTGTGCATGTCAAAGATTTTCGGAAAAACGTTGAGATAAGGTTAGATATATGAGATCACCTTGCAACGATATTTTATACAGTTATCAACGGGAACTCTGTGTTTATTATGCATGGAAGGGGACTTCCAAGATTTTGAAAAGTATATGTATATATATACTGAATTATTTTGCGACTTGGTCGCGTTAAGATATCAGCTTGGTTCATTTCTTCTTGACCAAGACTTTCATGAGTACTATGAGAATGCTCATATATTGTTAATTATTATACATATTATTTTGGTGGGCTTGTTGCTCACCCTTGCTTTCTTCTTTCATCACACAACATCAGATAGACAAGATGAACATGATCAAGCTCCCAATTCGCGAGCGTATAGGAAACGTTCCGCAGTTTCCTGTAGGCGTTGATGCCATTGTAGCTGAGGTAGGATCTACCAATAGGCTAGGCTTTCAACTTTTGATGTACCGGACTTATGTATATTTATGAATTGTAATAATGGCAAGGAAAATGTAAATTTATTCAGAAACCCTTTTAAGGTGTAATGGAAAATAATTGTGGAATAAAATGACTCGTGTTATTTTTGGATATTCATCTCTGAGACTATAACTTGTGGTGTGTGTGTTTATTGTGGGGTCACAGTACGGAGTAGTTGATTGTTTATTAAGATTGGGTGTTATTAAGGGAAATGGAACTCGTGACAACCCGGATCCCCGACCCCGGATTTGGGGGTGTTACAGAAATGGTATCAGTGCTAAGCGTTATAAACCTCAGAGATGATGACGTTAAAATAATAAGTTCACTAAGATAATAATAACTCTTGCCAAGTTCATAGTCGGACTACCTAACGTAGTACTGACAGTTAAAACCCTTATGGGAACCCTTATAAATATCGTGATAGAAGCGTAGTTCGTTATCGTATATGGTAGCGGGACTCCGAACCCTGAGGTTGAGGAGCAACAATGCGATGATGTTTTATTAATTATTGGAGATCAGATTGTGGACCCGATAGAGCGTCCTAACGCAGGACCGGATGATGTTCATATTGTGGCTGAGGAGGATTCCGTGGAGGATCCTGACAAGAATGAATAAAGGACCACTAAGGAATTGATGACCATGGTTAGGGAAACTACCAGAGGTAGGATTGGCCGGTCACTACCGGAGGTTCGTTCAAGTTTGTAAAGATATTAGCCCCTTTGACGCGGCTTACTCGTAAGACTAAGAAGTTTGAATGGACAGAGAAATACGAGAAAAGATTTTAACAACTAAAGCAAAGGTTGGTGGCGGCCCATATGTTGGCGTTGCCGGATGAAAAAGGAGATTTTGTGAATTGTAGTGACGCTTCACGTAAGGAATTAGGGTGCTTCTTATACCGCACAACAAGGTAATCGCGTACGCGTCAAGATAATTAAGGGAATATAAAATTCGATATCCCCACCTATGAGCTTGGGCTCATGGCAATAGTTTTGCCCTAAAGATTGGAGGCACTACTTGTATGGAGAGAAGTGCGAGAATTACCTAAGCCATAAGTGCTCTAGTACATTTTCACGCAGAAAAGAGCTCAACATGCGCCAAATGAGGTGGTCAGAGCTAATCAAGGATTACGATTATGAGATTCTTTATCATTCGGGGAAAGCCAATGTGGTGGTTGATGCCCTTAGTAAAAAGGAGAGACTCAAGATGATAATGTCTTTGAGAGAGTTTATAAGAGATTTTGAGAAAGATGATAAGGGAATAATGAGGTATTCCTATAGAATTTGGGTTCCGAATGTTCAAGAGCTTAAAGATGAGATCTTAGATGAAAGCTAGTTTGAGGAATAAGATTTAGAGCAAACCCTGAACGTGATAGTCAGGGAGGTCGCCATCAAGATAGAAGGAACCCATAACATAATGAAGTGGAAAATGAGGATTTTAACATATAAGATAACCCCAAGTATGGGAGAAGGATGAAACATTTCATACTAAGGAAACAGAAAGTCGAGTAAGGAAAGGAGACCCGAGACGGTACTCCTATACGACAATTCATGGACCTGTCTAAAAAGGACTTAGACTATTATCCCCAACCACCACCCTGAGGAAACAATGCGGTGAGAAATTCTTTCAAGACCTTTAAGTCGTTAAGCCCTTAGAGTTCCAAGGAACAAGCTGACCCAGTCGAGGCAAGAGCCTGACTAAAGGAAATATAGGAATCATTTGAAATTCTAAATGATTGACGAATCACAAAAGACTGTTTTTGTCACTTACCCTCCTAAGAGAGAGGCCACCCGCTGGTGAAAGGCCAAGGAAGGCACGAAGCAAGAGATTATAATAAACTGATTTGAGTTCAGTCAATTGTTTTCAGGAAAGTACTTCCCAAGGTTATGGAGATAGTGTAAAAGCTTTGGAGCCAGAACAAAGACAGACGAGTATGATGAATTATGAATCTAAGTTGTAAAAGTTGTCAAGATTCGTTCTGATGACAAGAATCCCAGAACGATGTGATGCTTGAAGTAAATGATTAGCGGGTTCATGAAATAATGATAAGAGAAAGGAAAATAAAAAGAAACTGAAGTGGAAAGGAATATAAAGGCAATAGAGTTTGAGGAATGATAAGGGAGTTGGGTATGAGGAAACCCTAAAGACTCGTAGCAATAGAAATAGAAAAGTATGTAATCGTCAGGATGAGGATGATTCACCATGAGTTAAAGTTGATGATTGAAGGCATAAGAGATACATATATTTTATCCCCTGTAAGTTGGGAGGATTCGAGGAAACCTTGAGATAATTCGAAGGATAAATAATGAGACGCGGATAGACTGAGGAGACAAGGAAGTAAGAAATTAGGAAAATTGGATGAAGTGACCTTCAAGAATGTGAAGTGTAAGACCGGTGGCTTGATACCCAGAAAGGGAGACACCAGGTATGAAAGATATCCCAACATTGAGATGACTGTTGAAATAAACAACAAAAGTAAATAAGGAATTATTAAGAAGAAATTCCCGTTGAACACGACAAATATCTTCCAGAACATCCTTGTTATTGTTACCAAATTAGGCAAGAAAAGCGGATGACCATTGTTATCTTTTGGAGGCCATATGGATTGACCTCAATTTGAATAAGGATGCTATTATGAAATTAGGTATAGACTATCGAGGTGGGAATGATGAATAAGATAATCTATCAAGGATATATGACTTGATTTATCCATGGAAGGATGCAAGTACCTTTTTAAAGGTGGGATTAAGGATATAACTTCGATAACTTGAGATGAACCATAGGGGAATGCATGAAGGTTGGCATTTCACCCTTAATAGGGATAGTATGAGTTTTGACAGTATGAATTGGAAAAGATTAAGGTAATGATGACCTTTAAGTATCAGTGGATAAATTTTTTTAGAAACATATAGATAATGGTTCTAGTATTAGTAAAAGGTATTTTGATATGCCCTGTATCTAGGGAATACAGGAGGAACGAATCAAGGATAACCTTAGAGGTTTTACAAGGAGAAAGGTAATATTCAAAATTCTCAAGAATAGAAATGTTGATAAAGGAGATATGACGTAATTATAATGATGCCAAGTGGGGCACGTGTTAAACCACGAGAAAGTATGGATCGAACCAGTAAAGGTCGAAACTGTTCAGGGAAATTAGGACCTAAGATAAAAGATGTTCTAAGTATGATTGAGAGTCATTCGTGACAGTGATTAACCTCTAAAGACTGAGGTAATAACTTATGGAAAAATGGTGATATTTTTTTTTACTCATCATATTTTAAGGAAAACATCTTTACATAAGCAGTGATTGAAATGAGGTATAAAATTTATTTGGAAGTGGTTAAAATGACATTGACTGTAGGGAAATGTTACTATCAGGAAAGGCCAAAGAGGCGGCCGACACTTTAAAGGTAAGAGGATAATTATAGGCGCTTGTGCCAAAGGAATACAGTGATGATGGTTAAAGTTGTGAAGGTTGTATTATGGTTTGGAAGATTGACATTCCTTCTGATGACTGTGCAATACCCAACCGTAATAGTAGTTGATAAAGGTTTAATTCGTATAATCGCCATGAGCGGGCTATCTATCTCAGAAGATACTATCTTGAGATAAGCCAGGACCATATTTCAAAAAGGACTAGACGAATTTTTGAGTTAAGTCTTCTATTTAAGGCATATGATTAAGAATGGTATTAACCTGCTATCGTTGTTTTGATTGAAACTCTTCTGCAATTTTATCTGCTTCATGTCATGAATATACGCCAGGATCTGGAGTGTTCTTCATGAATCATGAATGGTGATTATGTTAACTCCTTAGAAGGATTCTATATGACATGTATGGACTCCGTATGGTAAGATATTAAGATTTCATGGAAAGTGAATGATGATAGTAGGTCAGTGGTGGACCATAGTAATGCAGCAATGATTCTGCGAGTAATGAGCTGATTACAACCGTTAGAGTTGTATTAGAATGGATGTTGAGGTTGAGTACCACTAATCGGGTCGTGGTAGTGTATAAGTTATCATTGATAGACTAATTAAGTAGAGTATCTACCTATTGAATATTTATTCCCTCTTATCAATAGAGAGTCGTATTACTATACGAGGAAGGTTGCGGTGCAAGCACAGAATTCTAGTATCGATGATGTATAAAATGAGATTCCAGATTCGATTTTCGGTGTCGAGGGAGTTTCAAAGGTGATTGTGTATAAGCTCGAGGAAGAGCATGGGTCCATAGAATGATGGACGGAATAGCAAAAATATTTAGGCATGTGAAATACGATGCTATAATACTTGATGTTGATATAAATACATATATGTTTTGTTCTCCTATGACAAACCTCTATAGTTCAGAGGTAGGTTCCAAGCCAGATATTTTGTGGCAGTATATTTTTTTTATATATACAATTCTCTTCAATTCGTTCTTTTCTCTCATTTTCATTTCATGTAAGTTGAGAAGAACAACCCTTCCAGAAAGGGAGGTATTGCCGAATGACTATTTATCTGTGTGATAGAAGCCTAGTAGGATACCACATGTTGTTTAATTGCTTGTCAAGTACTAAAGGCTGGCCACCTTCTGTACTAACTATGCGATATAACAAGTGTTCATGATAATAGTGATCTCTCAATAAATTCTTTTACTTCTATATGAAGGATTAAGCTTTCGAAGATAGAAGCAGCTGAAAACGGAGTAGTAAAGTTGTGGTGGTATTCGGAATGGAAACACATTCGTGATACTAAGGTTGACGAGGTTATTAAAAGGTTATAGAACCCTAACGAGCAAAAGTATAACCAGTATAATATTAGGAACGGAAGGTAGTAGCGATTACGAACTGGAAAAGAATGGGTATTGAGAAGCAAAAGCTCTAATGCTAAAAGCTATAATGAGAGTCTGTGCAATAGACTTGAATGAAATTGGAATGATCACTTAACACGAATTGAGTTTTCTTACGACAATAGATCATATGTCATTATCGAGTTGTCGCCTTATGAGATTCTTGAGGGAAGACAATATCGATCTCCCTTATGTTAGGATGAAGTTGTAGAGCGCAAGATGCTCGGACCCGCAGTAGGATGTTTTTCCTGTTGCCCTGCAATCACAAACACCACTAATGATTAGTTTTAAGGACCCAGACTTGCTTGGATCCTTTGGCCTTATTAAGTTTGTTAACATTTGCAGCGGATTTAGCATCAGAGTTTATGTTAACATTTTTCTTATCAGAATTTACACTATCAGACTTTGAATCAGAACTTACACTAGAAGGAACAATGCTAACTTTCTTTAAAGAAGGTTTTATTTGATAATAATCATAGTACAAACTATGATATTCCTTACAAGTATAAATGGAATGCCATAAACTACCACAATGAAAACAAGGATTTTGTGGCTTATATCTAACAGACTGACTCTTAACTCCTGATTTTGAAGGTAAGGAGTTTATGTTCTTATTTTTCCTGTAAAAAGAAGCCAGATGGTTAGAACTTCCACAGTTATGACATATTTTCCTAGGAGCATCAGAAACAGGCTTATAATCATTGCTCTTATTCACATCTTTCTTTCCATTCCTATTTTTCCTAGGTGATTTTACCTTGTTTGCATTCTTAACATCTTTCAGCTTATGCTAAAGCTGCTTCTTAGTCATTAAGCCTACATTTACTTCAATTGTCTTTTCCTGTTTTAGTTTGTCAGAAGTTAATTCCTTTTTAACTTCTGATTTCTCATTATCAGTCTTTACAGCTACAAACTTAACAGGTTTTATCTTTGGCTTTTGTTTAACAACTACAGACTTAATATCTACAGTCCCTTTATCATTCTTATCCTCTCTATAACCTAAGCTCTCTTTCCAGTTTTCACTACTTAACAGATTCTGAGTTGTTCTGCCAGAGTTAGTCCAAGTCCTGATAATCTCTCTTTCCTTTTCTAACTCAACTTTTAGAGATTCATTCATTTTAAGTACTTCATCTCTAACATAGAAGACATCATCTCTATCTTTCTGAGTTTGATGGAACATGACTAACTCCTTTTCTAAATAATCATTCCTCTTTTTACAAGCAAGATTTTCAGAAGTTAATCTTTCACATGTTAAAGTTTGATCTCTATAACTAATAAACATGGTTTTAAGATATTTTCTCAACTCATTAATATCATCAGTATGAAAAGCATAAGTAGTTTGAGGTACCTTTGATTCAGCAGCTTCAGAACTGCTTTCAGCACTTGCTTTATCAGCATTTTCCATCAAGGCATAATTCTCCTCACTTTCAGAATCTGAGGTGTATGTCCAGCTTTTCTTCTTTGTGACAAGAGCCTTGCCTTTGTCACTCTTCACTTTCTTGCAATCAGGAGATATGTGGCCTTTCTTACCACAGTTGTAGCATTTGACATTTGTATAATCTCCTCTGTCAGACTTTCCTCCTCTGCCCTCAGATTTTCTGAAATTCTTCTTATCAGAACTTGTGCCTTTCCTGGAAAACTTCTTTCCCTTCCTGAACTTCCTTTATACAATCTTTGTGATCCCTTTCACCATAAGAGCACACAGCTTCATCATCTCTTCATCAACATCCGTTTCAGGAAAGCTTTCAGATTCTGAGTCATCATCACTTTCAGAACTTGATGACTCAGTATCAGACTTTGTGAAGAGAGCTTTACCCTTGTCTTTCCTTGAGGTAGCTGCTTTGGGGGATTCTTCTTCAGCCTTAAGAGCAACTGTCCTTGACTTTCCTCCTTTCCTCTTGCTTCTTTGTTCCATCTCAAGTTCATGAGTCTTGAGCATTCCATAAATTTCATCAAGAGTTGTTTCATCAAGATTGTAGTTGTCTCTTATTGTTGTTGCCTTCAAATCCCAGCATTCAGGAAGAGCTAACAGGAATTTAAGGTTTGAATCTTCAAGATCATAATCCTTATCAACCAGTGATAAATCATTCAAGAGTTTGACAAATCTATCATATAAATCAGTCAATGACTCATTAGCCCTTGAGTCAAAGTGTTCATACTCTTGAGTGAGTATTGTCTTCCTGTTCTTCTTAATCGTATCAGTTCCCTGACATCTTGTTTCCAAGGCATCCCATATCTCCTTTGCAGTCTTGCAGTTTATTACCCTGTTTGACATTACATTATCAATGGCACTATGCAGTAAGTGTCGTACCTTAGCATCCTTAGCAATTGATGCGATATCTTCAGCAGTGTATCACTCTTCTCCTTTTATACAGTCTTTGCTACTTCACCTGCAACTGCAACAACGAGCTTGGTTGGTTTGTGAGGCCCTCCCTTGATTCTATCAAGATATTCTGGTCTGTCGCTTCCAGGAACATGGTCATCCTCACCTTCCATATGGGATATTCAGATGGTCTCAATATGGGAACTCTGATAGTCTAATATCGGCTTTGAATTTGTGTCTTTGGAGGTTCTTCAGTTTTGGTGGGCTTAGTTGGAGTTTCTGTTTCAGACATGATTGTGTTTGGATCTTAAACTGTTTATGCGTTAACAGATAGGCTCTGATACCACTTGTTAGGTCATACACACACTGTAGAGGGGGGTGAATACAGTGTATAGTACAATCAAATCGAACTTTAATAACTCAAGTAACAGAAAACAAACTTTATTGAAATAATAAACTCTGTTACAGTATGGAACTGTTCTCTCTCAGTGATGAACAAATATCACGAGAGCTGCTAGGGTTACAATGAATAATCTTCTCGATTGTGATAACACTTTTAGTGTAAACCCTATATCTGTGTTTATATACTACACAGTTACAAGATAATCGCTAATTGATATGGAATATAATTCTGCTTCCTAAAATATATCAATCAGATATCTTTTCTTCCAAGTATTCTATTCTTCATAGAATTCCTTCTTCATGCATATCTCTTCTTATGTTTGTCTTGATCTTCTTTCCTTTAACCATCTACCTTCCTTATCTGAACGTCCTTCAGTACTTAAGTTCTGATATCCATCTTCTGATGATTATCTCCTGATAATATAAGTACTGATATCCTTAAGTCCTGATTTCCAGTAAGTACTGATTTATCCTGTTTAAGTAAGATCTGAAAACTAAACATAAATCACATTAGCCATGACATTATCAAATATATCTAACATTTTATTCTGGTCATAATAAAATTAGCATACTTATACTTTACCCAATAAAAACATCCACATATTCACACCAATCATCAGATAATTTCACCAAATATTACATATATAAAAATTATTTATTGATAAAAATAGTTACATGCGATATCCCGGATATTACATCCTTTCCCCTTTAAAAGGATTTTGTCCTCAGAATCACAATAAGGATCATATAATGATATGTTCAAGTATCTCACTCTCATTTTCTCGGGTTGATCCCTCACCCTTACAACCTTTCATAAACTTTTACTCACCGCATCACTCATTACTTAACAGCCTCTTGCTGACATCATATTCTATATGTTGCTCATATAACTCAACTCAAGTCTTCATTTTTTATATAATGAAGCTAACTTACTCTTCCAGAATATACACATATGAATACCCTATGAATCTGCTGAACGTGTGACGGTGAAGCCAACTTACTTACACTTATCCTGACTATTTTACTCTCTCAAAAGGACCAGCATAATGCTAACTAATTATCCTTTTTTTGTAATTTTACTAATTCATGCTCGTGAATGTTTACAACAGCTACTGGTTATTGAACCCCATTCCCACATGTTTCTCTATTCAATTAACTTAGTTGATAATCACTTCCAATCGCATTCGAGGCTCTTTAATCGTTCTCTTAATCTTCTCGTCCATCTGCGAATGATATACTGAACTTATGGCGTATTTGATTCAAACGTTCTCGAAATTACTCTAGAGTTAAGAATTAATGAGAAAATCTCGACTGAATATGATTGACGCATAAACTTATCACCATATCTTATTTTCCTTGTATCAAAATTGAGTATATTTATTGAGCGAAAATCTCTTACTATTTTGAAGAAAGTACACTAACTTGGAGGCACCACCGACATATTTTTAACCCATATTATCATTTATTTTGGTTCTAAGAAGTTCTCATAAGAAACTAACTACAATGCTTTCCTTGACGTCTAATCACATATAACGTTTATTCTTTCTTTGTGCCATATTATCAGAGAGTCTTCTTTGACATCTATGTCTCGTATCATACCTTCGGAGTAGCTTGAATCTCTTGAGTTATCGTTGTTCAACCAAATTCCTATCTTTTTAGTTCCGCCTTACTTAATTCCCGTTCATCTAGGAGTAGTATATACTATTCTAGTTCGACATAATTCATCGTATTCTGAATACTCCTCTCAAATCTTAAATCACACATTGTTGATAATCTTCAATTAGTTTCTAGATCTGATGACGTACCACCATTTCTTCAAGCAGCAACTAACCCACTTATTGGATAAACTGTTTATTACCAACGAAAATGATTAGGTTTGAATAACCTATCAATAATAATGCAATTAACGCTTTCTGCACCTTTGGTTCTCAGGTGATATCACTATGACGTTTCTTGGCAAAATATATCCATCTAGTCTTTGATGTCCCGCCTTAACTCCTTGACACGAGTAACAATTGCTAATATATTTTACCATTTCTTTCTTCATATCCGGCCACCAATGATATTCCTTTAAATCTCTATACATATTGGTACTCCATGGATGGATTGAATATCTTGAGTTGTGAGCTTTTTGTAAAATTCCATTCTTCAATTCTGTCACTGGTGGAATCCCAAGTTCTGGAATAAAATCTGGGAATACCTTGATCATTCTTTTGAGTATATATATTTTTTTTCTAACGATTAATATCTTGATCCATTATTTCCCCTTGGCATTTCTTTACCTTCTCTAGCAATTCTGGCAGAAAAGTCATACTATACATCTTTGCATTGTTAGGATTGCAACCTCTGACTTCCAATTCCAACTTATGAAATTCCTTGTATAATTCTTCTAATACAGGGGAAACGATAGCTAATCGTGCAGGCATAGTCCTTGCTCAACTTCAGCCATCTTCGCTGTCTTTCATATTACCCATATCTTACCTATATCATGGCATCTTATAAAGTTTCTTTATCACCCTTTTGATTCCACTTCCTTTCCTATCTCCGTTCTTCATTCTCATAGCTTATTCAAAACTGAAATATTGACATTAATACTCATTTTGCTGTCATATCAAATTAGATATTAATACGAACTTTGATGCTCACAACATCCCATTCTGAAGTAAATATTAATCATCTGTATTAATACCACTTTCGATATTTAACAACAACCTAAGTATCAACATCAATCAGAAACTGAATCAAAATTGTATCTCACACTTTATCCAAAACAGAATACTTGACTAATCATTTATTGTATGATTATCACAACAATTTAGAAACAAGACGTCCTTTGATAAAACTTTGTTGAAGATGATAAAATCTCCTTTACTGTCTAATGAAATTCATATTGGTGTAGTTATTAATCTCTGCTTTATTCCATCTCCTTTCTTCCTTTCTTCTCGTTGCTTTATCTTAAATCTTTAGCTCTTGAAAACATTCTTCTCACTTATCCATACAAATAATTTTTTTAATTTCTTTTGTCTATTACAAAGGCATATTTATCCAAGTAAAGCCACATACACTTGCATCAACTTCTGAATTCTACTGGTGTCCATACCTTTTCCAAATTCCTCATTGCTTTGATTTTGGATTTGAAAGTCATATCAAAATTTGAATTAATCTAATTGGAATTGATTTCCATCTAACTGACCTTTAATTGGTAAAATTAACCAATTAACTTACTTAATTGATCAATTGCACCAAGTGATGAGTAGCTAAATAAAATCAAAGACCAATTATATATAGTCGGATTGGCTGTAACAATCTCTTTCAAGAACCGAGATCACAATTGTTTGGAATATCAACATGAATATCAATAACACACGGAAATAAACTTTCTATCTTTAAAAGTAGGGCAATTTCTGAAAATTTGGGCAGCATCTCCTTTATATTATTGACTACCAGACGGGCTCAAGCCGACACCAACAATCAATCAAGCAACCAACAGTCACTCAAACAAACAATAATCAACCTTCAAATATACCAATCCACTGCCACCTTCTAAACTCATTATGTCACCACCGCATATAATACTAACCAGTACAACCCATATTTTAGTTCAACCTAGGATTATAGCGAACAATTCTGATGATACCATGTCCTTTCTCATATCTTCTGATTATAATTGAATATCAATATTGAGTATAATTATAAATTATTCTAGAATTCTTCTAGTTTATGTTTCAAATCAATCTCTCTACTTAACAATCCGTCCATCCTTAGCAATATACACTTGTTCTTATTGATTAACTTGTTCAACTTCTGATGACCAACACCTGGTCTCAACCAACACCCTTATAATCTTGCAAATGAGTTCATTTGGTTTTAAAGCTTCACATCTTTAAAAATTGTTACAGTCAAACCACCATACCTTCATCTCCCCTTATGTCTTTCCATATTGAATCTTCTTTACCGACCCAGCTACAAGCATTAATTTTACCACAACTCACTTACTTGAATGGAAAAGCCCAATCATTCCTTGACGAACGCACTCAAAGTTCATTCGTAACTAGCAGTTTTTCGATCTTGAATCTTCATGACAAATATCTCCCACATGATCGGGGTATGCTTCATTTTCACAACGTGTTAATCGTTAATCTGGTTATTATTAAGGATTTCTTCATGCGCCTCCATTGTCCAATCGATCATTTACCTTATCTGATACATGCAGCTTTACTTCCTTGTTTCTCTAGTTAATTTACTTCATACGGTTTGCTAATTACTCTAATTCACGCCAAAATTTCATACTTGCAAAGTATCACGTATACAGATTTCCGCCTTTGATTTAATGTCCTCGTAACAATCCCGTTATCGGCATAATGATTCTTTTCTGCACGTAAAAGTCCACCATTTTGCAATTGTCCATACTTATTACGTAACTTCATCTGCTACACAGGCTCATTTCACTTTTTTTTCAAATCATTCAAAGGATAAACCTTACACAAGAAGGAATTTGTGTATATGTTTCTGATTGGAAACTTTCTGCAAGGGATAAGAATACAAGTAACAATCGGAAGAATTTATGAATAAACAAATCATGATTGAAGAAGAAAGAATGAATATGATTTAGATGTGAATGAGACAACCATATTTGTACTCAAGATGACCAGTCTTTCATACTATATGGCATACAACACATGATTTGGTGGCGTCCCACCAGACTTTTTGTCATTTCGGTAAAGCGTCACACCATAACACTACTTGTCCCAATCAGAAAATAATATTTTGAAGAAGGAATGATTTGAAAAAGATTTAACAATTTTCTTATCACCTTATAGAGCTGATCATGAAAGAAGTTTATAATTTACTCAAAATTCACAAGAATACATAGGATCATAGGAGAGAATAATATCATTAGTCTCCATCCATATTTTATCTATTTACAGCTTCAACACTTGTCCGATCAATAGATCCCATTCTGAGTCATATATTAACTTTAGAAAGTTCTCTGACATGCCTTCTTGATCGATCATTAGAATAAATTTCCCCTGTAATGGGTCTTGTATCTTTAACGTCGCACTTCCATATTTATAATTTGACTCTATTTACAGTCTTACGAGATTTACAATCATAACTTCAAATTTTGCTTATGCTGCTGATTGTTCAGCATATCACCTCTTTTGTTAACAACGTTCTTCCTTTAGAAAAGTCTGGAAATTTCTCAATCTTCTTTGATCATAGTCGACTTCTTGTAAATCGTCATACCCTTTGAACTCTAATAGTCTCAAAAATTGGTTGAATAGTTTCTCCGTACATTAGTTCTATCGTTGAATTTATCAAACAGGATTTGCACTCTTTTGTTAGGAACAAACAAATCTTCTCTGTAATAGCTGGTCCACTTGGCCTTCTAAATGAACCATACTAACTTTTAGAACAAGTATTCTTCTGGATTATCTGAATCTTATAACAAACAAGAAACTCAAGTATTAGTTTGACAACTAAGTTTTTAAAACTTGTTTTGTTTAAAGGACTTTTAGAGAAATTTTGTGATGAAAATCTCTTTTGAAAATTGTTCAAAATTTTGAAAATTATTCAAAATTTTGAAAATCATACACATGGTCGTCATTACTATATGAGTTGATTATTGTCCTTTTTAATAATTTTAAGGTATCAAATCAGGAAAGCAAACAGATAAGAGCCCATTCATTTCCATATATCTTCTACCCTTATTGGGTCCATTTTGCCTTTATTGATCAACAAAACTCCAGTTACCGTTGCATACTATCTTATTCATAACTTCATTTCTAGTCTTCCATACTGATAACATCCCTACCATCATCTCTTACGGTTACTAAGTATAACAATTATATCTAGTAATCATCAGATTTATTTTAAAACACAAGGTCGATTTATATCATATTACTTCTATACATATCATGTTTGATCATAACATCATCATATAATTATCAAGAAACTCTCGATTTCCAATCCTCTCAAATTTCTTTAAAGATCCATCTAACTCACTCCATAGGATAATTGTTAGGCACAAAACACGCGCTAATAATTCATGCAAGTATACATGTTCGTAAGTAATATAGAATAATTTCTAGTTCGTTCCCACATAGACTCAGACTAATTATGTTCAATTAACACTCACTCACCAATGTATGATTACTTCTCAATGTCCAGACAATAACACTTAAGATTGATTAGCTAATTATTAACTACAATTAATTACGCGAATAAAACACTTAAATAACACTTGAATTAACAATATCAAACACACATGAGATCATAACTTCATTACTACTTCCTTCAATAGTCATTGTTATTACCCTTAGCATGTAACAGTGATGATATTAATCGAACAACACGAAACTGGTAAAAGCCAACTTTCGTTGTACTAAAACCATTCTACCAAACATCCACAATTAAGATAGAAGTTGATTATGCATCAATTATGTTGAGACCCTATATGTCTACAGAATTTGACAACATAACGATTTAAGCGCAAGTTATTCAATATGATTACACAGGGTAAGTAAAACGGTTAGAGTTACCCACTAATCATGCATACACATACATGAACCTATGCTAGCATGGCAAGTTCTAAATCTCAAGATTCACTGTCGCTTCACAAGAGATTAACAGACTATCTTATATGTTCGCGACACACATAAGACGAATAAGCACAACCTATGCTAGATATCATACAATCATCACACACGAAGGTATTAAACAACTAACTAAAGAAATCCATAGTAATCCGTTACGACCCCATGATCACGATTAGCCCATGATAGAACTCATCGTTACCATGGGTTCATATGAAAACATGATAATAACATACAGTATAAACTAATAAAAATACTTATTAAAACTGGAGTACGTCACAAGAGTAATAAGGTTCATAGTAAGAAAACTAGCATCCACTGTTACAACAAATAAAAGAATCACAAGAAAATGTATGCTTCCTCTTCTTTGTTTGCGATGTGGTAAACGGTCTTCTTTCTTCTCTCCTTGCTCCTTGCTTGATACCACACACCATGAAATGTCACTGAAGATTACTTATATAGAAGCCCACAAGAGCCATCCATCTCAGAAGTCCATCAGAATAAGAAGTGTAAAAATTAGATTTTAATTTCCCGTCTCCGGGCGGCCGCCCCAGCTTCCAGGGCGGGCGCCCCAGCTCCCAGGCGGTCGCCCCAGATCCTGAGCGGGCACCCAACAGGCTACTGGAAAATATCGCATTCTGCTCCTGATTTCTGCTGCATTCTGCTCCTAACTTCCCACAACCAATGCCAAGAACTTCCTAGGCTTATTTTTGATGAAATCTTCCTACATACGCAAGTTATACCCTGAAATGCAAAACACTAGAAAAAACGCATCAAATACACAAAATACTTGATTTCAAGACATCAATTTAAGCCAATATAAGACGTTCTAAGTGGTATAAAATGCCACTTATCACATCCCCAAACTTAAATCGATGCTTGTCCTCAAGCGTCATAGACTCAAAAACAAAACAAAAACATGCATGAATGCAAACTACATGAAATGCAGCGATCCCCCTCACAATGACTAAACCAACCAACTCATGACATCTCAACAAATGCAATTAGGCAACTAAAGGTCAATCAAAACACTCAAGCTAACATACAACTAGAAACGCGGTGTGTGTGGATGCTTAACAGATATGCTTCAAAACTAGATCAATTATCATGACTCGATTATCCTCAAGGCAATCACATGATTATACGAAGAATAAATTCTAGACACAAAATGACTTATAACACTTCAAGATCACTGGAGCTTATTACGGAATCATGCTTTTATTCAACACAACAAAGAAATGATTATTTAATCGTGCAATGAGTGAGGTCCACAAAAGACATATGCAATGGCATCCATTTAGTGAGCGTTAGGTTAGCGGATCCCAGACTATAAAAGCCTTAGGTCACTAGGCATAAATTCCCCTAAGAACTTAATAACTCGAATACCAAAGAGCCCACTCATGATCAATTATGCATTAAACTTTATTTTTCTCTTTTTTTTCTTTTTTTTCTTTTTTTTTCTCTTCTTTTTTTTCTATTTTTCTGAATTTTTTTTCAAATATCTGAGCAAGTGCGTTTCGCTCCCTCTTGCTCAACCCTAGACTACTCACATAAAAATACGAGCCGGCTACTAGCCATTTGAAGCCTAGCCACAACTAGCAATGAATTCCAATTTTCACTCCAATTTTTTTTCTTTTCATGCCTTTTATCATTAAGAGCCTATCATAAATTCTAAGCATAATCAATAGATTAACCTCAAAAACCATCAAACCATGACAACAATATAGTCCTTAAGCATACTCTAAGACTTAGTGAAATTACAAGTGTTTCTAGCATGCATGTCAACCTACAAGATTTAACATCACTCTAACGTTATCACTACACTCGCATCAATATCACAAATCAATCGGTAAAGCAATGCAAAAGGGATCATGATATATGCATGAGCTAAATGACACGATAAATAAAGTTATAAAATAATAAAAAAACTATATGGAAAAAATATGCAACTATATGAACTATACTATCATGAATATGAAACTACATAACACACACATAAATATGCTCCTTAACTACCACCCCCAAACTTAAAATCTTCACTGTCCCCAGTGAAGGTAGTCGAAAGGAACACAGGGTATACCTACTCGGAGAAATCATCATCATCACCCTCAGAGGGTGGAGTGTCAAGAGGCAGATAAATAGAGTCCTCACCAAAAATGGGCCACTGGATGTCAGCTCCAAGGCTTCTGAAAGCAGTCCCAAGTACGAGGGTGAGCTCCTGAGCAAACCTACTCTGCGACTCATACATCGCATCCATCCTCTGGATAGCCTCCTATACTGGGCATCGGCCATCCCTGAACCAGCACCTTCCTAGGCTCTAGAAGAGCCTGCCTCATCACGAGCTGACTGGACCTAACCATAGTAGCACCAGCTACTAGACATCCTCCTGGAAGACGATATCCCAAACCATGCTCTTTGGGCTCTCCACCCGTTCAATCCTGCATTGCATTCAGAGTCGATGAGTCAATAGGAGCGGCCGGCATCTGCAGCTACTCATAAGAAGGCCAGAGAACTCCAACTGCTCTCCACAGCTTCATGACAGTAGATGCATAAGTAATGTTGCTTTGTGTCCTCCCCTCAAAAACTTCAAAATCCCTTGGTAGATGAACTCACCAAGGTCCACTAAAGACTCCTCATTCAAGATCCCCATAACAACCTTGCTCTCTCAACTGTAACCACATATGCATGCGAAGAAGGCAAAATATTAGCACAAATAAAGGCATTCCATGAACGGGCATACCTATTCATCGCAACCGCCGGAAAAGAACGATACTCGTTAGATCCCGTCTTAAACTTCCACACCGTGCCTGGCTGATAGAGAGTAGCACAAATCAAATCCAAATCAAAATCTTCGGGAGTCTTCTCATTCCAATTCTCCTCCTCGGCTTCCTTTGTCACTGTCCAATCACACGGTGAATCGTCGTAGGCTGATAATCAACAGTAAGCCCACGAACAATAGTAAACCCATTCTTTTCCGCCTTTGCATTCGCATAAAACTCACGAACCACACTCATTTGAACCGCCTCCGGCGACTCGTAAAAAGAAATCCACCCTTTCTCAGCAATCATCGGTAATAACTCACCATCCCTCCCCGATGGTAAAAATCCCCTCTCCTTCAGAATCGGCTTAGTCAGAAGCCTAGTATACTCCTCCTCAGCAGCCCTATCCAGCAACCGGGGCCTCGCAGCAGTTCCCCTCGAAGAATCAGCAGTAGGAACGGTGCTGCTGCTATCAATAGTTCGAGATCTCTTAGGTGCCATTGAAATTGAGAAAAAGTGTTTGAGAGTTGTGTTTTGAGTGTAGGAGAGAGTTTTGAAGTTGAAAGTATATGGGAGTGTATATGGAGGTGTTGTGTGTATATGTAAGGTAGGATTTAGGTTTAGAATTAGAGTAGGAGTGGGGTTTGTGGGAGAGAAAACATGGGTTTGTGGGTTGTTTGTTGTGGTCTTTATGTTTTTTTTTATTTTTCTGATTTTTTTTACAAGGCTAAAATTGTTTTCTGATAAAAGGGTGCCAGGCGGCCGCCCAGGATTTCCAGGCGGGCGCCCCAGGAGTTTCTGGAAAAAAAATTTCTGCCCATATTTTCATATTTTTTTGGGTTTTTTGGATATGGTACTAACTTCTAAAGGTTCCTAAAGTCTCAAATCTTGGGTTGCCTCCCAAGAAGCGCTTCTTTTATGTCATTAGCTTGACGTAGAGTACTCCGATCAAGTTGACAATAAAACGACACTAACCACTTCCCGATTTGCCGTGTCCCCATAATAATGCTTCAATCTTTGACCATTAATCTTGAATGCTTGGCTCAGATCATTATCAAAAATCTCCATCGCTCCATGTGGAAACACAGTTTTGACGATAAAAGGTCCAGACCACCTTGATTTCAACTTTCCAGGAAAAAGCCGGAGACGAGAGTTGAATAAAAGAACTTGTTGCCTCGACACGAATGACTTAGGAGATAACTTCCTGTCGTGCCACCTTTTTAATTTTTCCTTGTACATTTTGTTATTCTCATACGCTTGAAATCGAAATTCATCAAGTTCATTTAACTGAAGCATTCGCTTCTTCCCAACTACATCTAGATCAAGGTTTAATTTCTTCAATGCCCAATAAGCCTTATGCTCAAGCTCCGCAGGTAAATGACATCCCTTACTATAGACAAGTTGAAATGGGGACATCCCAAATGGAGTCTTGTATGCTGTTCTATAAGCTCAAACAGCTTTATCAAGCTTTAAAGACCAATCTTTCCTTGACGGACAAACAACTTGCTCTAGAATGCGCTTGATCTCTCTATTAGACACTTCAGCTTGACCATTAGTTTGCGGATGATAGGCAGTAGCAATATGATGATTCACATTGTAGCGCTGTATCATAGAAGTGAACTTACGGTTGCAGAAATGCGACCCCTCATCACTTATGATCACTCGTAGTGTTCCAAACCTTGCGAATATCTTCTTATAAAGAAAATTCAACACTACCTTTGCATCATTCGTCGGTAGAGCCTTGACTTCCACCCATTTCGAGACATAATCGACTTCCAGCAAGATGTACTAATTATTGCAGGATGAGATAAATGGTCCCATGAAATCGATTCCCAAAACATCAAAGACTTCAACTTCAAGCATCACATTTAAAGGCATCTCATCCTTTCTAGTAAGATTCCCCACTATTTGGCAATGATCACACCTTAAAACGAACTGATGTGCATCCTTAAACAACGTAGGCCAGAAAAAACTCCTTGCAAAATATGAGCCGCCATCTTTCCACCACCATAATGTCCACCATAAACTGTGGAATGGCAGTCTCGTAATATCCCCTCCGTCTTACAGAATGGGATACATCTCCTGATGATCTGGTCAGCTCCCTGTCTAAACAAATATGGTTCATCCCACATGTACCACTTCACCTCATGGAGAAACTTCTTTTTTTGAGCTGTATTCATATTAGGAGGCATTATATTGCTAACAAGATAGTTCACAATATGTGCGAACCATGGCTCTTCCTCCTGAACTGCGAGCAATTGCTTATCTGGAAAAGATTCGGTTATCAATGTCTGATCATGGGAAGTAGAATCGGGATTCTCCAATCTAGAAAGATGGTCAGCTACTTGATTCTCAGTACCTTTTCGATCCTTCATCTCTAACTCAAATTCCTGTAGCAAGAGCACCCAATGAATAAGTCTAGGCTTCGAATCCTTCTTTGAGACCAAATAGCGAATGGCAGCGTGATCAGTGAATACTGTCACCTTTGTCCCAAGCAGATAAGATCGAAATTTTTCAAAACTAAAGACTATAGCCAAGAGCTCCTTCTCAGTAGTGGTGTAGTTCATTTGAGCTCCATTAAGCGTCTTACTAGCATAGTAGACCACATGAAAAAGATTATTCTTGCGTTGCCCAAGAACTGCTCCCACTGTATAATCACTCGCATCACACATCATCTCAAAAGGTTCTGTCTAATCAGGTGCCGTAATAACTAGTGCAGTTATCAAACTCTTCTTGAGAGTCTCGAATGCCGCCAAGCATTCATCATCAAATTTAAAAGGCACATCTTTCTCGAGCAAGTTGCACAACGGCTTAGATATCTTCGAGAAGTCCTTGATGAAACGCCGATAAAAACCCGCATGACCAAGAAAACTACGGATTCCTTTCACAGAAATAAGTGGTGGAAGATTTTCAATGACTCCACCTTGGCTTTATCCACCTCAAGGCCTTTGCTAGAGACTTTATGCCCAAGAATAATGCCTTCACGCACCATAAAGTGACATTTTTCCCAATTGAGCACCTAATTAGTTTCCACACACCTTTTTGCACTGAACTAAGATTATTCAAACATTCATCAAATGAATGTCCAAAGACGGAGAAGTCGTCCATGAACACTTCGATATTATTTCCAATCATATCAGAGAATATAGCCATCATGTATCTCTGAAAAGTGGCAGGTGCACCACATAAGCCAAACGAAACTCTGCAAAAAGCAAATGTGCCAAATGGACAAGTGAAATTAGTCTTTTCTTGGTCTTCTGGTGCAATGCAAATCTGATTATAACCCAAATAGCCATCCAGAAGACAATAAAACTCATGACCAGCCAACCTGTCAAGCATCTGATCAATAAATGGAAGGGGGAAGTGATCTTTCCTCGTGGCTTTATTCAACTTTCTGTAATCCATGTATACCCTCCATATTGTGACTGTTCGAGTGGGGATGAGCTCATTCTTCTCATTTGCTACCACAGTTATACCTCCTTTTTTAGGTACACATTGCACGGGGCTCACCCAAGAACTGTCAGATATAGGATATATGATTCCTGCATCCAGCCACTTCAAAATTTCTTTCTTCACCACTTCTTTCATGATAGGATTAAGTCTTCGCTGTTGCTCAATAGTCGGCTTACTACCTTCCTCTAGCAGAATTTTATGCATGCAGTACGAAGGGTTGATCCCTTTTATATCTGCTATAGTCCATCCGATGGCCGATTTGAATTCTCTCATGATCCTCAAGAGCTTATCCTCCTCACTACCTAAAAGGTCAGATGCAATAATAACAGGAAAGTAGATGCATCACCTAAAAAGCATACCTCAAGTGTCCAGGTAATGGTTTAAGCTCCAAAGTAGGTGCTTCCTCAATAAATAGTTTGAGCTTTCCCTCAGCATTCTTGAGATCAGTATTACCAAGAGATTCAAATGGCATGTCTAGCTTTCGCTTCCAAGGAGAAGCATTTAGATATTGTAGTTGCTCATTGCCTTCCTCATCTTCACTGCCAAATTCCCCCACTAAGGCTTTCTCTAAGGCATCAGACTTTAGCACATGATCAAGTTCCGAAGTTACCGCAGAATCAATAAAATCCACCTTTAAGCACTCCTCATCTTCTGTAGGGAATTTCATCACATTGAATACATTGAAAGTAACATCCTGATCTTGCACTCTCATAGTAAGTTCACCTTTTTGCACATATATCAAGGTACGGCCTATAGCCAAGAAAGGTCATCCCAAGATTATGGGAATCTTCTTATCTTCCTCGAAGTCCAGAATGATATAGTCTGCAGGAAAGATGAGCTTATCCACCTTTACTAACACGTCCTCCACGATGCCTCGTGGGTATGTAATAGAACGATCAGCCAATTGTAGAGACATGTAGGTGGGCTTTGGATCAGGAAAATTCAGCTTTTTGAAGATAGACAATAGCATCAGATTGATGCTTGCTCCCAAATCGCAAAGGCACTTGTCGAAAGACAACTTGCCAATGGTGCAAGGAATGGTGAAGCTACCTGGATCTTTATGCTTTGGAGGTAATTTTTATTGCAGCACAGCACTGCACTCTTCAATTAGAGCAACGGTATCAAGGTCATCCAGTTTCACCTTCCTTGAAAGAATACTCTTCATGAATTTTGTATAGCTAGGCATTTGCTCCAGAGCCTCAACAAAGGGTATGTTGATGTGAAGTTTCTTGAACACCTCCAGAAACTTACCAAATTATTTATCCAGCTTTTGTTTTTGCAATCTCTTAGGAAAAGGTGGTGGAGGATAGAGCTGTTTCTCCCCTTTATTACCCTCAGGCAGAGTGTGTTCAACAGTAGTCTTCCTTGGTTCCGCCTCTTTCTTCTTTTGCTTCTCCTCTTCATCTACCACTTTAGCTTCTCCATCTTTTGCTTTTTCAGCATCAGCAACTTTTCCAGACCTTAAGGTGAGAGCCTTGACTTGTTCATTAGCTTCCTTCCTGCCTGGCACTTCAGTATCGCTGGGAAGTGTGCCAGGTTGACGATTGAGCAAGGCATTAGCTATTCGACCAATTTGATTCTCCAAGGTCTTGATAGAAACAGCCTAACTTTTGCACAACAGCTTGAGCTCCTCGAAATCAGCACTAGAAGGTGGAGCAGCACCTCCTTGTTGAGGATATGATTGCCTTTGAGCATAATGCTGAGGTTGCGTGAATCCAGGTGGATTAAACTGTTTACTTACAGGTTGCTGAACAACATTCTGATTGTTGCTCCAGCTGAAATTGGGATGATTTCTGTTGTTAGGATGATAAGTAGCTAGCACAGGCTGCTGCGGTCACCGATAATTGTTCACATACTGAACAGATTCATTAACAAGAGAACACTGATCCGTAGCATGAGAGCCTGCACAAAGATCACAGACCATAGCTATCTGATTAACTCCATAGTTGGCTAAAGAATCGACCTTCAAAGACAGCGCTTGGAGCTGCGCTGTAATAGCTGTAGTTGCATTAACTTCTAGAATACCTGCTACCTTTCCAGGCATCATCCTTTCAGTTAGGTTTTCATGCTCTTTTCCAGCCATAGTTTCAATAAGATTATAAGCCTCAGTATAGCTTTTGGCCCACAAGGCGCCTCCAGCTGCTGCATCGAGCATGGGCCGAGATTGGGCCCCCAAACCATTGTAGAACCCAATAATCACCATCCAGTCAGGCATACCATGATGTGGACACTTTCTCAACATCTCCTTGTAGCACTCCCAAGCTTCGCACATAGATTTTGTTGGTTGCTGCGCAAACTGCGTAAGAGCACTCCTCATAGCTGCAGTCTTGGCCACTGGATAGAATTTCACCAGAAACTTTTGTGCAAGATCTTCCCAAGTAGTGATGGACCCAGCTGGTTCAGAATGTAACCAGTCCTTAGCTTTATCCCTCAGAGAGAATGGGAAAAGCCTCAGCTTGATAGCCTCATCAGTAAAACCATTATATTTGAAAGTACTACAGATCTCGATAAAATTCCTGATATGCATGTTGGGATCTTTAGTCGCGGCACCTCCAAAAGAAACATAATTCTGCTCCATCTGAATAGTGCCCGGCTTGATTTCAAAAGTGTTAGCCTGAATAGCCGGATGAAGGATGCTTGACTGAATGTCATCAATTTTAAGCCGAGAAAAGTCCATAAGAGCTGGATCTGCTGCTGGAACTATACGATCACCCATGATTACTGGTTCTTTCTATTCATTCTCCTTATCCGAATATGCAAAATCTATCTTCTACGGAATAACAAGAACTGAGCCTGTCTCCTCAGCCGTATTTAGAGTCCTCTTGCGAGTGTGAGAACGTGTTTGCATAAACACTCGCTAGAGTACCTGAAACACAACCGGAAACAATAAGTAACACGTCTTAATCAATGAGTCCAAATGACCACTGATGGCAAGTACATAAACTAAACAAATACGCCGAGTCCTCGGCAGAGCACAAAACACGCGCTAATAATTCACGCAAGTATACGTGTTCGCAAGTATTATAGAATAATTTCTAGTTCATTCCCCCAGAGACTCAAACTAATTATGTTCAATTAACACTCACTCACCAATGTATGATTACTTCTCAATGTCCAGATAATAACACTTAAGATTGATTAACTAATTATTAACTACAATTAACTACGAGAATAAAACACTTAAATAACACTTGAATTAACAATATCAAACACACATGAGATCATAACTTCATTACTACTTCCTTCAATAGTCATTGTTATTACCCTTAGCATGTAATGGTGATGATATTAATCGAACAACACGAAACTGGTAAAAGCCAACTTTCGTTGTACTAATACCATTCTATCAAACATCCACAATTAAGATAGAAGTTGAATAGGCATCAATAATGTTGAGACCCTATATGTCTACAGAATTTGAAAACATAATGATTGAAGCGCAAGTTATTCATTATGATTACACAGGGCAAGTAAACGGTTAGAGTTACCCACTAATCATGCATACACATACATGAACCTATGCTAGCATGGCAAGTTCTAAATCTCAAGATTCACTATCCCTTCACAAGAGATTAACAGACTATGTTATATATTCGCGACACACATAAGACGAATAAGCACAACCTATGCTAGATATAATACAATCATCACACACCAAGGTATTAAACAACTAACTAAAGAAATCCATAGTAAATCCGTTACGACCCCATGATCACGATTAGCCCATGATAGAACTCATCATCACCATGGGTTCATATGAAAACATGATAATAACACACAGTATAAACTATTAAAAATACTTATTAAAACCAGAGTACGTCACAAGAGTAATAAGGTTCAAAGTAAGAAAACTAGCATCCACTGTTACAATGAATAAAAGAATCACAAGAAAATGTATGCTTCCTCTTCTTCGTTGCGATGTGCTAAAACGGTCTTCTTTCTTCTCTCCTTGCTCCTTGCTTGATACCACACATCATGAAACGTCTCTGAAAATTACTTATATAGAAGCCCACAAGAGCCAGCCATCTCAGACGTCCATCAGAATAAGAAGTGTAAAAATCAGATTTTAATTTCCCGTCTTCGGGCGGCCGCCCCAGCTTCCCGGGCATCCGCCCCAGCTCCCAGGCGGCCACCCCAGATCCTGAGCGGGCGCCCAGCAGGCTACTGGAAAATATCACATTCTACTCCTGATTTCTGCTGCATTCTGCTCCTAACTTCCCACAACCAATGCCAAGCACTTCCTAGGCTTATTTTTGATGAAATCTTCCTACATACGCAAGTTATACCCTGAAATGCAAAATACTAGAAAAAATGCATCAAATACACAAAATACTTGATTTCAAGACATCAATTCAAGCCATTATAAGACGTTCTAAGTGGTATAAAATGCCACTTATCAATACCCTTCACCATAAGAGCACACAATTTCATCATCTCTTCATCAGCATCTATTTCAGGTAAACTTTCAGTTTCTGAATTATCATCATCAGAACTTGATGATTCTGAATCAGACTTTATGATGAGAGCCTTTCCTTTGCCTTTCTTTGAGACAGCCACCTTGGGGGATTCCTCCCCAGCTTTAAGAGCAATTGTCCTTGACTTTCTCCCATGCCTCTTGCTTCTTTGATCCATCTCAAGTTCATAAGTCTTGAGCATACCATTAATTTCATCAAGAGTAGTTTCATCAAGAGCATAGTTGTCTCTTATAGTAGTAGACTTCAAATCCAACTTTCAGGAAGAGCTAAGAGGAATTTTAGATTTGAATCTTTAAGATCATATTCCTTGTCCACCAGTGACAGATCATTCAAGAGTTTGACAAACCTGTCATATAAGTCAGTTAATGACTCATCAGCTTTTGAGTCAAAGTGCTCATACTCTTGAGTGAGTATAGTCATTATGTTCTTCTTGATTGCATCAGTTCCCTGGCATCTTGTCTCCAAAACATCCCATATCTCCTTTGCAGTCTTGCAATAAATTACTCTGTTTGACATGACATTATCAATGGCACTATGTAGCAAATGCCTTACCTTTGCATCCTTGGCAATGGATGAGATATCTTCAGCTGTATACTCAATTTTCTCCTTTGGTATGGTCTTTGTTGGCTGATCTGCAACTACAACAGAGAGCTTGGTTGGCTTATGTGGTCCTTCATTAATTCTGTCAAGGTATTCAGGATCTGTAGCTTCCAGAAATATAACCATCTTAACTTTCCATATGGGATACTCAGAAGGTCTCAGTATGGGAACCCTAATAGTCTCATATCGACTGTGGATTTGAGTGTTTTTAGTTTCTTCAGTTTTGGTGGGCTTGGTTAGAGTTTCTGCTTCTTCAGACATGATTGTTTGGATATTTACTGTATGTATGTTAATAGATAAGCTCTGATACCAATTGTTAGGTCACAAAACACAGTAGAAGGAGGTTGAATACAGTGTTTTTTACAATCAAATCGATTTCGAACACAAGTAACAGTAAACAGATATATTCAATATAATAAACTCTGTTAAAATGGAACTGTTCTCTCTCAGTGATGAACAAATATCACTAAGAGCTGCTAGTGTAATAACCCTAAAATTTTTAACTTTTTGTAACCCTTATGAATAGTGTTTTAGCTGATATTTCTGAACAAGAAAACTTTTCATGCCACACTATGTAGGGTTTCTTTTATGGATATTCTGAGATTTTATTGGTACTCTATATGATATATAAGTGTATGTAAAGATCATCAGAATCCAAATTTGAACCTTTTGATTTTTCCCGAAAATCCACCAGATATCGAAAGAATTGAGTATAAGGTAACAAGATAAAAAGGATTTAAATTCAAGGATTTTAATAGAGGATCATAAAAAGGAATATAATGTATTGGGAAAGGTTAAGGGAACCTAAGTAATAAGATCCCAGGTATGATCCCTCAAACGATAAACGAAAACGAAAGTTAAGCAAACCGTATAACAGATCAGCGGTCATTAGCCAAGTAATTAGAAGCTAATCAAAGAGATTAGAGGGGATGATGTCATCCAACCAATGAGAAGAGGACAAAGGAGGGAGGGTGACATCACATGATGACATAAGCATGACATAAGGGAAGGAATTGTTGGATGATTGTGAACCACACAATAATTACCATGGTAAAAAGGTAAGAAATCAAAACAAAACAAATCAAAAAAAAAAATCAACCAACCAAAACAAATCAAAGCAAAACACAAAATCATTTCTTTCTTCAACCAAGGAGCTCTCGGCTTTTTCTTCATTTCAAGAAGAAGAATTTCAAAAATCAAGTTCCAAGCTTCCTTAATTGGTAAGATAATTATCTAATACTCCTTATGCATAGATATGACTATCCTATAAGTTTAAGCCTCCAATTCATTCTCAATCTCTTCCAAGAAATCAATGAAGAAGATAATGAATAGTGATTTCAAGATTTTTTAACTTGATTTTTCTTGTTTTTCCTTTAAGATCCAAGCATCCCTAAGACATCTCAAGGCTTCTTAAGGCTTCCTAGCTACTCACATCACTTCAAGGAAGGTATAACATCTCCAAACCCTAGCTTTACTTTGTATATTGGGATGATTTTGATTGTTATGGTAACAGAGAAGCTTGATTCTTGTATGTTTAGAGTTTGGGAGGGAGTTGTAGTGAATTGGAAGTTGAAATCTTGTTGATTAGTTAAAGGACTTAAGTATAGTTTTAAATTCAAGTTTAAGAATAAGTAAAAATTGTTAATGTTGAGTTGTTGGGGCTGTTATGATGTAGTATGGATGGAGTTTTGATTGGGTTGTGATTGTGGATTTATTGTGGGTTGAATTGGAGTGTTTTAAATTTGGGAAATCGCGTAAACATAGCCGTCGTAATGTCCGATTTACTTTAGACTGCTTTTGTTCATAACATTAGGACCCGAGAACTCCCTGCTAGGTTTTGACCATTGCCATGTTTAGATAGTTCATGTTACGAGCTTCGTTTTGATATGTGGTTCGTTTGATTCCGATGTACGGTTTAGGAGAAACGGCCGTTTTAAGTAACAACATTTCGCGAACGAACCATTACCCCTCGCCTTACTTTGAAACATAGGTTAAAGACCTTAAAGGACTAATTGGAGTATGAAACATTTATTTAAAGTGTAATAGGCAGTTGGTAAGACACTCGCGAGAGAATCGCCTTAAAACTCGTAATGGTTAATTTATTAAAAATGGTGGAGCCGAGGGTACTCGAGCGACTTAAGAGAATCAGTAAGCGCAAAGCGAGCGTTAGAGTCTAATTTGGTTAAAGTATAGATTTACCAGTGACTTTGGTTTAATTCCAACTTACATGTTGTTTATAGGTTACCAGACTCGTCCCGAGCCATTTGTAACCCCCAGTCGCTCAGGCAAGTTTTCTACCCGTATAACTATTGTTGTGATGTATATGTGTATATGCATGATCTTGTGATAAATGCATATTTGTTATTAGCAAATTCTTGCGATATATTGGAGCATGTGATATGGTATATATGCATGCCTGTTTCGTATTCTTGATTTATATATCTGTTGGTTCAAATGCTTATTAGTTGCATAATACCTATGCTAGAGATAAGCGGTATATGAGTATACCCTTAGTATAGGGGATAAAAAGGTGAACTTTTTCTAAAACCGGGAGTCGATGTTCCCGAGTATATTATATATATATATTTAAATATATATATATATATTGATATAGTTTTCAAAACTATTAATCGAATAAGGTTTATTCGATAACTTTTATTTTATTTAATGAATATTATTACGAATATTCATTCGAGGGCTTATGACTCCTTTTATTTTATTTATTGAATATTATTTGAATATTCATTCGAGGGCTTATGACTCAGTTATATTATTTAATGAATATTATTTAAATATTCATTTGAGGATCTATGACTCCGATTATTTGCTGAGATATATTCTTTATTTTATTAAAGAATAAAGTGTCGATAATCAAACTTATCTTTGATTATTCAAATAAAGATAGTACTTTCGTATAAGTATATCTTTGGTTATTTAATACTCATTTCAAGTATAAGTTTTACAACTTCTACCTCAATTATTTGTATAAAGATTATTCTTTATGGGAATATTATTTAAATAATAATATTCAGATATTTTCTAATATATTGGGACTGATTTACTTTATTAAATCAGCATTACTCCAAACACTCTTTAAAGTATTTTCGAGTCTTCAAAATGATTTTTAAAAGTTAGAGCGGATCCCAAAATTCATTTTTATATATTTAAGATCTTCCTTTTTAAAGGGGATTTAAATACTCGCTCAAAACCAGAGGGATCCGGCTCTGTGGTGTATTTTATATTCGCAACAAGGTTGCGGTTTTGGTAAATGAATTGATTACTTACCCAACGTTCGGGAAGTAAGTCCATCTATCGAGTCGGCATAAGCAACATGGGCTCAGTGGGCGTCCATGATAGTGTAAGTGGCTCAGTGGGAGTCCATCAAATGCGTAAGTGGCTGAGTGGAAGTCCAGCATAAGGTCCTATTGCGACCAGGGTGATGACCAGTGGGGAATTCGTCCATCTACTAGTAGAAAAGGTTACTTATTGGTATCTTTGCCTGATCAGCAAGATATTGGGTTTATGCCACAATTCTTTTCCCTTCCAAAAATTCATTGGATGTTACAAACTCTGTTCATACTTTACATGACAGAGGATTTCAGGAACTGTATAAAGAAGATATATATGTGGATATATATATCGGAACTTAATGAAGTATATCACAACTTCATTTCCTTCAAAAATACTTCAAAGATTTAATCTATTCAAATCTTGTCTCGTAGTCTCATCTATGTGATGAACTGTTGAAAGCTCATTATACTTTGAACAGTGGTAGTTCAAGTAGCTTTATAAATGATATAAGTATAGTGAAGTATTCGGTAACTTCATCCCTTGTTTTTGCTTATATCGAGTAAGTAATTATCTTATACTTGATAAAGGATTCTAGTAAGTTATCCATTTAGATACTTGCATTATTGTTTACACTATATATTATTTTGCGAGCTGTAATGCTCACTCTTGCTTTATTTCTTCATCACACAACAACAGTTAGGAAAGATGGCCAGACTCAAGCAGACCCAGCGCAAGAGCGTGGGAAGCGCCCCACGCCTTCCCGTTGAGATCATAGCTGCTATAGCTGCAGAGGTAGATCTATCTGTAGATCAGACCTTCTACTTTTGAGAATCAATTATGTATAATTATAACTTGTGACAGATAATGGCAATTAATTGTAAACTTATTAAGTAATCATTTTGGGTTGTAATAACTTTTAAATTATGGATTCAAAGACTTGTACCTATTTCAATTTCATCTCTGAGACTATAACGGGTTGTGGTGTGTGTTAGTATGGGGTCACAGCATAAGGTTAACTATTATTAATTAAGTGAAGTGATATTGTGGAAAGAAAGACCGTGACGACCCGGATCCCTGACCCCGGATCTGGGGGTGTTACAGCTAGGTTACAATGTATGATCTTCTCGATAATGATAACACATATAGTGTAAACCTATGTTTGTGTTTATATAGTACACAGTTATAAGATAACTTCTAATTGATATGGAATATAATTCTATCTCCTAAAATATATCAATCAGATATCTTATACAAGTCTTCTTATCTTCTAACTCTTTCCATGCATATCTTCTTTTATCTTAGTCTCGATCTTCTATCCTATAAATCAGCTTCCTCCTTTAACTGTAAGTCCTCCCGTACTTAAGTTCTGATATGACCTTAAGTTCTGATATCTATCTTCTGACTTCAAGTAAGTACTGATTCCAGTAAGTCCTGATATTTCCTGTTTGTTAAGATCTGAAAACTAAATATGAAACATATTAGACATGACATCTCAAATATATCTAACAATATACATTGACCCTTCTTTACACAACCACAAATCGCAACAGGTTAAAGTATGAAAACAAGCCACAATCTTACATAACTCATCTATAATATAAAGCTCCTGCTAGCTCGATCCAACTTTACCGGAAACCCTAGCTTGCACACTGGACAGGGAATCCTCGTTACTAATAACTTCCTTTTTAACTGCTAAAAACATAAAAAGATTTGCAAGAGTGGGCTTACTAGCTCAGCAAGTAATAATAGCAACAATTGAGGTTAAACAATGACCAATTGAAATGATTCAGAAGAATCAAGTTTCTGAATAAGCAATGATTAGAATTGGATATTCACTTTTTATTTTAAAAACCAAGGTTAGGCTGCTGATCAGTCACGCACTAACCCCGAGCAAGGCTCCCAACTTTGCTCTATATACTAGATCCAAGGCACATATTGGCCTATTATGACCACGAATCTGGTCCGACCACGAATCTGGTCCACATTTAAAAACAATCCAATTCCCGCATAACAATATGATAAATAAGGTAATTCAATGTACTGAATCTTAAACAATATTTATCTTGAAGCATAGGGTGATTTACAACACCATGAGGGTATAACAAGGAATTCAAAAAAAGATTGGCTTTCAATCAAGGAAAGAATCAGAAAGTAGAAGATGAAGGGTTCAAGGGTTCCAAGGATTGGTCTTCTATTAAACAAGGAATAAGGATTGGTATGTCAAGTAATTCAATATCAGAAATCAGTATGTGGTAGATATGTATTTGTCGAGTAGTATCGTATGTGTCTGGCTCGTGTCTGGGAATTCAACAATCAATGGTTTATGAAGAATAAGGCTTATAGCTCAAGATCAATAAGAATCAGGGTTCAAGGTTAAATAGTTTTAAGCGCTTGCAATATAAAACATGAGTTATTTTGAATAATAACGACATGTTATGAGACATTTCGAAGATATTTGCAATATATCTTGAAGAAGGTTCAGAAGTACTTGCCTTATCACCGATGATTTCCAACTTTACTTGTAACCATTTAACAGTTTTACTTTTCCATCACTTTTCTTCTTTTTATACGCCTTGCCTCTATTCATCAATCACTTGCTTTCTTTTTTTCTACACTTCAGTTCCATTTACTGATCACTGGCCTTCTTTTCTATGTTTCGCTTACTCTGCTAGGAATCACAAGTATCTATCAATACTCAATCTCATATCATTCTAATCATCACATAGACGCCATAAGCTTTTATCTACCCTTCGTTTCACCCAAATCCGATTTACGGATTGAAAGTTATGACTGAAACGGTCAAACAATAACCACAAAGTCATATAACACATAAATCAGATAGCACGTAGCACATAGCACACAAGATATTCGATCAAAATAATTTTTCAAAGAAGGTTTGGAGTCAAAATGATTTTCCAGGTATTTAATACGATTTTTTAAACATTTTTCGGAATTTAAACGGGACTCCAAATTATTTTATAATTAAATAATAGGGTTCGAACACCCGAATCTGACTTTAAAATAATTTTATAATATTTATCGAGCATTGAAAATAATTTAAAATAATATTTTAAAGCTCGAAACTATTTTTCGAAATTTTTAAATCAAAATAAATAATTAAATCTAATTAATTAATCAATTAAAATTAATTAATAACTAATTACATTGATTAATCAATTAATATTTAAATTAATTGAGTAATTAAATAATTAATTATCAACTAAAAATAATTAATTAAATAATCAAGTTTTGTTTTTAAATTAAAAAATAATTTTCAGAAATTAAAAATATTGATTTTTAAAATTTAAAATAAATAAAAACATTTTCTGTAAATAATTGTAAAAAGGGAATACCATTCTTGTAAATAACTAGAACAACAACACAGTTTTTAAATTTTCTAGAAAAGCCAGGGATAGAAATGTAAAGTTTTGCAACATAGGGGGGTGAAATAGTAATCCACCGTCCCCCCTCTTCTCCACCAACCGATCGGAACTCAATGGTCGCCGCCATGGAGCTTTTCCTTTTTCGGCGGCTCTCCGGATTTCCTAGAAACATACCCTAGCAATAGGAAACGTTCCTTGGCGATCCATAAGCACGATTCTACCATTTATTCGTCCAAATCACCAACGATAAGCCCGGAAAACGGGCCGAAACTCTCTGCCGCAGCCATGCCCGACTTTCCGGCCGACAGGAACCATTCACCCTCCGGTTAATTCATTTATTCCAATTAATTGTTGGTCAACGATCTATCTAATGACATGAACAAATTAAATTAAAATGAAATGATAAAAGGGCTATATGTATTTTTGGAATATTGGTTCGTTTTAGATCGTTAAATTAGTTGCTTAGCCGCTAAGTAACTGCAAAAACTATCCGATTTGGTACCCGTATTGGATAATTATCTAAACCGGGCTTTTTATAAAACACCTTATACGAAAATAATGTAATATTATCCCATCTTTTGAGAATATGGGTTTTGTCGATTCACCGAAATGAGTAACGTATCGAAAATTGTACGTCGGGACACCTACGGGTCAAACCGTAATCCGGATCGAAAAAGTCAAAACACGGAAAATGTCCGAAATTACCAGATTGGGTTAGGAAGGAGTTTTTGGAAGAGTTTCGGGTTATACAAATGTAAAAACGGTTGAAGTTGGACGATTCCCAGCTTTAAAAAATAATTTTGTAATTATTCAGAAAATAATTAATAAATTCATAAATTAATATAAAATCATATATGTTAGATATATTTGATAATGTCATGGCTAATATGTTTTATGTTTAGATTTCAGATCTTATTTGAACAGGACAAATCAGTACTTAACTGATCAGTACTTATACTGGAAGTCAGAACTTAAGGGATATCAGTACTTATGTCATCAGGAGATAGATATCAGAACTTAAGTGCTGAAGAACGATCAGATAAGGACAGTAGCTGATTGAAGTTAAGAAGATCAAGATAAACATAAGAAGAGATACGCATGAAGAAGGAATTCCGTGAAGAATGGAATACTTGGAATAGAAGATATCTGATTGATATATATTAGGAAGCAGAATTATATTCAATATCAATTAGCGATTATCTTGTAACTGTGTGGTATATAAACACAGACATAGGGTTTACACTATAAGTGTTATCATTATCGAGAATATTATTTACTGTAACCCTAGCAGCTCTCGTGATATTTTGTTCATCACTGAGAGATAACAGTTCCAGATTGTAACAGAGTTTATTGTTTCAATAAAGTTTGTTTTCTGTTACATAAGTTCTTGAAGTTTGATTTGATTGTAATAAACACTGTATTCACCCCCTCTACAGTGAAAGTGTGACCTAACAAGTGGTATCAGAGCCTTCTGTTAACACACATACAGTTAAAGATCCAAACACAATCATGTCTGACACAGAAACTCCAACTAAGCCTACCAAAACTGAGGAATCATCAAAGACATCAACTCAGAGTCGATATGAGACTATCAGAGTTCCCATATTGAGACCATCTGAATATCCCATATGGAAGGTAAGGATGACCATGTTTCTGGAAGCAACAGATCCAGAATACCTTGATAGAATCAAGGAAGGGCCTCACAAACCTACCAAGCTCGCTGTTGTAGTTGCAGGTGAAGCAGCAATGACCGTACCAAAGGAAAAGAGTGATTACACTGCTGAAGATATAGCATCTATTGCTAAGGATGCCAAGGTACGACACTTATTGCATAGTGCCATTGATAATGTAATGTCAAACAGGGTAATCAACTGCAAGACTGCTAAGGAGATATGGGATGCACTGGAGACAAGGTGTCAAGGAACTGAAACAGTTAAGAAGAACAGGAAGACAATACTCACTCAAGAGTATGAACACTTTGACTCTAGGACTAATGAGTCATTGACTGATGTATATGATAGATTTGTCAAACTCTTGAATGACTTGTCGTTGGTTAATAAGGAGTATGATCTTGAAGATACAAACCTTAAATTCCTGTTAGCTCTTCCTGAATGTTGGGATTTGAAGGCAACAACAATAAGAGACAACTACAATCTTGATGAGACAACTCTTGATGAAATCTATGGAATGCTCAAGACTCATGAACTTGAGATGGAACAAAGAAGCAAGAGGAAAGGAGGAAAGTCAAGGACAGTTGCTCTCAAGGCTGAAGAGGAATCCCCCAAACCACCTTCCTCAAAGAAAGACAAGGGTAAAGCTCTAATCATAAAGTCTGATACTGAGTCATCAAGTTCTGAGAGTGATGATGAATCAGATTCTGAAAGCTTGCCTGAAACTGATGCTGATGAGGAGATGATGAAGCTGTGTGCTCTTATGGTGAAAGGAATCACAAAGATTGCATACAGGAAGTTCAGGAAGGGAAAGAAGTTTTCCAGGAAAGGCATAAGTTCTGATAAGAAGAATTTCAGAAGATCTGAAGGAAGAGGAGGAAAGTCTGACAGAGGAGATTACGCTAATGTTAAATGTTATAATTGTGGTGAGAAAGGCCACATATCTCCTGATTGCAAGAAGACCAAGAGTGACAAAGGCAAAGCTCTTGTCACAAAGCAGAAAAGCTGGACAGACACCTTAGACTCTGAAAGTGAGGAGAACTATGCATTGATGGAAAATGCTGATAAATCAAGTTCTGAGAGCAGTTCTGAAGCTGCTGAAACAAAGGTACCTCAGACTACTTATGCTTTTCATACTGATGATATTAATGAGTTGAGAAGATATCTTAAAACCATGTTTGTTAGTTATAGAGATCAAACTTTAACATGTGAAAGATTAACTTCTGAAAATCTTGCTTTTAGGAAAAGAAATGATTTCTTAGAAAAAGAGTTAGTCATGTTCCATCAAACTCAGAAGGATAGAGATGATGCTTTTAATGTTAGGGATGAAGTGCTAAAAATGAATGAATCTCTAAAAACTGAGTTAGAAAAGGAGAGAGAGATTATCAGAACTTGGACTAACTCTGGCAAAACAACTCAAAATTTGCTAAGCAGTGGAAACTGGAAAGAGGGCTTAGGTTATGGAGAAAATAAAAATGAAAAAGGAACTGTAGAAATTAAGCCTGTTGATAAGCAAAAGCCGAAGTTAAAATCTGTTAAGTTTGTAACTGAAAAATCTGAAAATGAGAAATCAGAAGTTAAAAAGGAATTAGCTTCTGACAAACTAAAACAGGAAAAGACAGCTGAAGTTAACATAGGCTTAATGACAAAGAAGCAGCTTAAGCATAAGCTGAAAGATGTTAAGAATGCAAACAAGGTAAAATCACCTAGGAAAAACAGGAATGGAAAGGAAGGTGTGAATAAAAGCAATAACTATAAATCTGTTCCTGATGCTCCTAGGAAAGCGTGTCATAACTGTGGAAGTTCTAACCATCTGGCTTCTTTTTGCAGGAAGAATAAGAATATTAACTCCTTATCTACAAAATCAGGAGTTAAGAGTCAGTCTGTTAGATACAAACCACAAGATCCTTGTTTTCATTGTGGTAGTTTATGGCATTCCATTTATACTTGTAAGGAATATCATAGTTTGTACTATGATTATTATCAAATAAAACCTTCTTTAAAGAAAGTTTCTGTTGTTCCTTCTAGTGTAAGTTCTGATTCAAAGTCTGGTAGTATAAGTTCTGATAAGAAAACTGTTAACATAAAATCTGATGCTAAATCCGCTGCAAATGTTAACAAACCTAAAAAGGCCAAAGGATCCAAGCAAGTCTGGGTCCTTAAAACTAATAATTAGTGATCTTTTTGATTGCAGGGCAACAGGAAAAATATTTTAGTTCTGGACAGTGGATGTTCAGGACATATGACTGGAAATAAGGCCCTGCTATCAGACTTTATGGAGAAAGCTGGCCCAAGTGTTTCTTATGGAGATGGCAACATTGGAAAAACTTTGGGATATGGCAATATCAATCTTGGGAATGTCATCATTAAAGATGTAGCTCTGGTCTCAGGACTTAAACACAACTTACTGAGTATAAGTCAAATCTGTGACAGAGGTTATCATGTTGATTTCTTTGCAGAACATTGTGAAATAGTTAGTAAATCTAAAGAAAAAATTGTTCTGAAGGGATTCAGGCGTGGTAACATTTATTAAGCTAAGCTTTCAACAAGTTCTGATGGTTCTGCAATCTGTTTAGTAAGTAGAGCCTCAACTGAAGAAAGCTGGAATTGGCACAAGAAACTCTCTCATTTAAACTTCAACAAGATAAATGAACTGATCAAGAAAGATCTTGTGAGAGGACTGCCAAAATCAGTGTTTGTTCCTGATGGTCTTTGTGACTCATGTCAGAAGGCTAAACAAAGAAAATCTTTGTTCAAGAGCAAGACTGAATCATCAATTCTTGAGCCTTATTATCTGCTTCATGTTGATCTATTTGGTCCAGTGAATGTCATGTCTATTGCAAAGAAGAAATATGCGTTGGTCATAGTAGATGAGTTCACCAGATACATATGGGTGTATTTCTTGCACACAAAAAGTGAAACTGCATCTATCCTGATTGATCATGTCAAACATCTGGATAAATTGATCAAAGATTCTGTGAAAATTTTGAGGAGTGATAATGGCACTGAATTCAAGAATCTGATAATGGAAGAGTTCTGCAAAAATCATGGAATAAAGCAGGAATTTTCTGCTCCTGGAACTCCACAGCAAAATGGAGTTGTTGAAAGGAAGAATAGAACTCTCATTGAAGCTGCACGAACAATGCTTGAAGAAGCAAAGCTTCCAACCTATTTCTGGGCTGAAGCTGTGCAGACTGCTTGTTTTACTCAAAATGCAACACTCATTAACAAGCATGGAAAAACACCATATGAGATGGTGAAGAACAAGAAGCCAAATCTCAAATACTTTCATGTATTTGGATGTAAGTGTTTTGTTCTCAAGACTCATCCTGAACAGCTATCCAAGTTTGATCTAAAAGCTGATGAGGGAATCTTTGTTGGATATCCACTTTCTACAAAAGCCTTCAGAGTCTATAATTTGAGAACAAAAGTGGTCATGGAATCTATCAATGTCTCTTTTGATGACAAGAAGATCACTGGACTTGAAGATTGCATTGATCATGATCAGCTGAGATTTGAAAATGAAGATTCATATTCTGATACCTCAAGTCCTGACAGTCTAAGTCCTGATACTGTAAATTCTGATGGATTAAACTCTGATGTTATTGAAACTGTGGTGACTACGTCAAAGGAAGATGCACCAATACAGGGGGAGCATACTCAAGATATTATCACATCTCAAGAAGCATCAGAACATACATCTGGCTCTTCAAATTCTGATTCGTCAAGTTCTGATAAGCCAAGTACTGAAAATCTAAATACTGAAGGATCCAACTCAGAGAGCATAGTTTCAGGGGGAGCATCAGAAAATGAAACCGAAGACAGCATGAATCATGGGGGAGCATCCAGTTCTAGAGAAAATCTTCCATCTGCAAGGAAGTGGACAAAATCACATACACCTGATTTGATAATTGGAAATCCTGAGGCAGGTGTCAGAACTAGAACAGGTACTTCGAATGAATGTCTTTACAATTCTTTTCTCTCTCAGACTGAGCCAAAGAAAGTGGAAGAAGCTCTTCAAGATGCTGATTGGGTGCAAGCAATGCAGGAAGAGTTGAATGAATTTGAAAGAAACAAAGTCTGGACCTTAGTGCCAAGACCTAAGAATAGATCGGTTGTTGGTACAAAGTGGGTATTCAGAAACAAAACTGACAGTGATGGCATAATTGTAAGGAACAAGGCAAGGCTGGTTGCAAAAGGATATTCTCAACAGGAGGGAATTGACTATGATGAAACATTTGCTCCAGTTGCTAGGTTAGAAGCCATAAGGATATTCATGGCGTATGCTGCTCACAAAAAGTTTACTGTCTTTCAAATGGATGTGAAAAGTGCTTTTCTCAATGGAGAATTGGAAGAGGAAGTATATGTTGAACAACCTCCAGGCTTTGTAGATTCCAAACATCCAGATTATGTCTACAGGCTTGATAAAGCACTTTATGGACTTAAGCAAGCTCCTAGAGCATGGTATGAGACTTTAGCTCAGTTTCTTCTGGAAAGTGGATTCAACAGAGGAACTATTGACAAAACACTGTTCTATCTCAACCATGGCAAGGACTTACTTTTGATCCAGATTTATGTTGATGATATTATTTTTGGGTCTCCAAATGACAAACTTTGCAAAAAGTTTACCAAACTAATGCAGTCAAGATATCAGATGAGTATGATGGGAGAACTCAGTTATTTTCTGGGCCTTCAAGTCAAACAGAGTGAAGAAGGAACTTTTATTTGTCAATCTAAGTACACCAGAAACTTGCTGAAGAAATTTGGAATGCAAGACTGTTCAAGTGCATCCACTCCCATGGCCACTGCAACAAAACTGGATAAGGATACTGGTAATTCAGTAGATATTACTGATTACAGAGGTATGATTGGCTCACTTCTCTATCTAACTGCTAGTAGACCAGATATCATGTTTGCTACCTGTCTTTGTACAAGATTTCAAGCAGATCCAAGAGAACCTCACTTAACAGCTGTAAAAAGAATCTTTAAGTATCTTAAAGGAACAGCTGATCTAGGATTATGGTATCCTAGAGAATCAGATTTTAAATTAATAGGTTACTCAGATGCAGATTTTGCAGGTTGCAAAATTGACAGGAAAAGCACAAGTGGTAGCTGCCAGTTTCTTGGAGGCAGGTTGGTTTCTTGGTATAGCAAGAAACAAAAGTCAATTTCCACATCAACTGCAGAAGCAGAGTATATTGCTGCAGGAAGCTGCTGTGCACAGATTCTCTGGATGAAGAATCAGTTACTGGATTATGGGTTAACATATTTCAAAATCCCTATTTACTGTGATAATCAAAGTGCTATTGCTATGACAGGTAATCCAGTTCAACACTCTATGACAAAGCACATCAGCATCAGGTACCATTTCATCAGGGAACATGTGGATGAAGGTACAGTGGAATTGCATTTTGTTCCCACAGATCAACAAGTAGCAGATATCTTCACAAAACCACTGTGTGAAGCTACCTTTTCAAAATTGGTAAATGAACTTGGAATGATTTCAGGTTCTTTCTCTAAATCTGCTTAAACTTGTTCTATGTTATCAGACTTTATGCTCAGTATTTACAGAATTAATCTCTTTGTGTATTCTGTGCATTAATTGATAGATGTTTTTAAGTACTGACTGTTGTCTGATACATATTTCTTAACTCTAATAAGTGATATATCTGTTTAAGTAATCATTCAATCCTATGAGGATAACTGTGCTAGATACTGACCTACTAGTCTTCAATAAACAAATGATCCCATGAAAGAAGTAATTATTTCTGTGGAAATCTTATGACACAAGCAAATTCTGATACTTGAGCTTAGTTTAGTTTACTTTATTCATCTTATTACTAAGTCCCAAATTAGAATAATGCTACTCATCTGTTAAGTTCTGATTCTAGTAAAACTGCTGAATGTACTAAGTGCTGATAAACCTCACTTATCAAAAGAAGAAGAACAAGAATCAAAGAATAATATCAGGTACTCCTTTGAGATCTAGAGTAAAAATGTGAATGGGACGACCCAAGTGCATAGCTGGTATTAAGTAAATATGCATTAGAAAAGAAAAATATTTTCTTGGTGACTTTTCACACTCTATGATTACTGGAGAAATACTCTGATAATAGCATAAATTCTGATAAGCAGTCGTGACTCACTTACACTGAGAAGCCACTGTAAAAGAGAATTTTAAAGATGCATAAAATTAGCACAAAAACAGTTGAGGTGGACTCATGCATGAACTCATTTATCAGTAGGTTTCAGGATAATGACAGCTCTTTAGCAAAATTTTAATTATGACTTATTTCTAAGATGTACTGAAGTAGATCAGACTTTACTCTTTGTCTGTTATTTCGCTTAATGCACACACTAATCACTCCATCTGAATGATGAAAATTTCTGTGGTGGTCTATGTTATTTTAGATAAACAGTCATTGTGTCATTTTTGCACAAATTCTGAGGACAAGTTCTAGTTCCACGTTCTGATGATTAAGTTCTGACGTTCATAACTAAGAACTTGTATGAGTATTTACTAAGATGAGCATTCCTTTTTCGAGTTAAGAAATTATGTTCTGATGACTGTTAAGTTCTGGTATAGGTCTAAGTTCTGATTTCTCAGTCTCATCCTTTACTTGGCTTATCTTTGAATGAAATTTAATAACAGTCTCAGTTTGTACTCGCATATGTTGAAGTGGAAGATTAATAGTCACTATGATTAGGATTAATGGTTTTGTACTTGAACAGTCCACTGTTTCTTGTGTCTTGTGCAGTCTAGACCATGATTCCTCTTTCCAATGACTGTTATTCTTTTTCAAAGTCTAGGGAGACGAGGTAGAATTAATTCTACCTGTCAGCATTAAATATCTTTGCGTCTCTTGGCATTCTCTTGCCTATATACACAGCCACTTCACATTAATCTTCTCATCACACTTGTATCACAAATTCAGTCTTGTTTTTCATTTACTATCACAAATGGCTGAATTTGGCTGGTTCTACAATTACGGTGATGAGACTGTGCATGTCTTTTTGAATGGAATTCCAACTCCCTACCCTATCACCAACATCCCTCACAATCTCTGGATTCAATTTCCAGAGGTTATCAAACGTGATCTGGTGGCCATTCGAAGAGACCTTCACCTTCGTCGTATCCGTCAGCAAGAGCGAATCATTCGACTCGCTACCTTGTTTGTCGAAGATAGGAAGAGGAAGATGACTTAATCTCGTCTTCTTCCTGTTCTTCTTCATCCTCAGCTTTGTCAGGCTTCTTAGCTAGGACTAAAGCTGTTGACGTTAGGATTAGAAGCTTAGGGAAAATCTTGTATTGATGTAATTTCTAGTTCATATATGTATTGACTTGATATATTAATGAAAACTGTTTTTACTTCAAGATTTTGTCTCTGAGTTATTTTATCTTGTGTTGTTAAATCCTGCTTGATATTCTGATGACCATTTAAATTTTGTCTTTATTTAAGTTCTGATTCTTTGTCAGCACTTATTCATCGAAATTATCTCGGTCATTTTTCACATGATTCATTTTCAGAATATTAATGTTGCAGTGAAAAATAATTAAATCAGTGCTAACGGTTTAAATTTTGAATTAAAACTGTGTGTCTTGATAAATGAAATGGTTTTTCCTTGAAACAAGGCAACTGGGTAAGTAATCATTCCTATTTTCTCGAGCCCAGTAACTATCCGTTATTACTGCATGTCTGACAGGTGTCCAACGGTAACATTTTTTTTCAGAGTATAAGAACAACAGAGAGAAGATTTCTTTAATCTTTTATTTTCTTTATACTTTATCTCTCTTCTTACTTTTACTCTCTTTCTCATTCTTTCTCACGTTGGTTTTTCATACAGACATTATCTCAAACACCTAACAGGCATACTTGAATTTCAATATTTTTTCACATGGCACCAAAGGATTTAATCATTGATGGAGCAAAGTTTGTTCCAAACAACTATGCTGCAATTCTTGATCATGCTGAAGCTCCATCTGAATTGCATTTTGTGCAAGATCTTCTTGCACATAGTGAGGTTGGGTACGCCTTAACTCAGCCTGAATTATTTTCAAGTCAACAAGTTCTGCGGTTCTGGAGGACTGGAGTTTTTGATGATGGTGGTAAACGAGGAACTCCCAGTATTATCTTCCAAGTGGGTGATTCATCCTATGTAGTCACTCCTGGTACAGTACGAAGAGCATTACATCTTCCAGAAGATTGTACCTTCTCTATACCAGAGGAATCAGAACTTCGGGGGTTAATGACTGATTTGGGATATGAAAAGAGTCTGACGAAACTTGGACAGTTGAAACGGGCTAATATCAGAAGAGAATGGAGTTTCTTCTTCGATTGCATCACCAAGGCTTTTGGCAACAAGTGTTCAAATTTTGATGCCATCCCAATTCTGAGTCAGCACATCGGGTATGCTATTATCCATCAAACTCATTTTAATTTTGCAACTGGAATAATTGGTTTTATTGGGGATAGGATGACAGAGGATCGAGATGTTGTTTATTTTGCTAGATTCTGTCAACTTATTTATACGTATTGTACTGCTGAACCCCAGTTAGTCAGCACTCAAACCCCATCTTTTAAGGTTGCAAAATGATACTTTAATGACCTAGTAAATGCTGATACTAAGAAGAAAGTGGTTAGACCATTACAGATTCCTAAGTCTGTAAAACAGATCCTGGTAAATACTGATCCTGATACTTATAGATCTGTTTACTCTGATGTCCAACCACCTCCCACCACCCAAAATCCATCAACCTCAGTACCTACCTCTCATTCTACTCAACCTACCCTCAGAACTTATCTCAAATCCTATCTCTCCACTTCACAGACTGCTCAACCTTCTTCTTCAGCACCTACTGTGAAGCCTACATCCTCTAAGCCAAAGAGAACAAAGACTGTTCCTCAAACACCTCAAAAGAGGAGAAGCATTACTTTGAGAGATGAATCAGATTCTGAGGATCAGATTCCCTCTTCAGAACCTGTGGTAAATGAAGCTGAGAAGGCAACTTCTCAGAAGGATTCTGCACTTGGGGGTTCTAGGCTTCTCAAGAGGCTTAGACGTATGACAGTTCCTGAAACTCCCAAGGAATCCAAATCAACAAGGAAGTACAAGAAACAGAGGGCACAAAGGCCAGTTTCAGATGATGAGGAGGAAGCAGCTAAGGAAGGGGATCAGGAATCTCTGATCTCACAAGACAAGGAATTTGCTCCAGTCACTTCTTCTCCATCAACTCCATCTCAGGAACCTGTATCTGACAAGGCTAATTCACCTTCTATGTCTCTTGTTGATCCAGGCACAAGTGCTGAAATTGATATTCAGAACCTGGTTGTGCCTGAAATACTTTTCTTAGAAGCTCCAACAGCAAATAATCCTTCCACAACACCTGTTACTGATGCTGTTCAAACTCCTGAGTTATCACTAACACCTTCTCTGCATCAAGATGCTGATGATCAGATTTTAGGTGAGCATCAGGATATGGCTGTTGATCAGAACTTAGTATCAGATCAGCAATTAGAGGATGTTGAAGCCTCCATTGCTACTCACACAGTTGTCTTATCCGAAGATACTGATTCTCTAAGTTCTGATGCTGCAAATGTTGGAGATACTGGTGAGGCTGCTACAACTGTAGATGCTGATGAAGCAGGTCCTTCAGGACATACTCCTCCACTGACTCTTCCTAAGTCTGAACTGGTAAAGGAGTTTGTTATCAGGGATGCACCAGTACCTTGGAGTGAAACTCCTGCAGGTCAGGAGTGGACTAAGGAATGGAACTCAGTTTCATGTGTTCCAAATGCTTTACATCTTGCTGAGCACTTGACTAAAGCTGATGAAATGTTACATTCTGATGATTTTAAAACCCAGCTTAGAGTCACTGCATTGAGTACTAAACATCTACAAGGTCTTCATTCCAACACTCATGCAGAGCTACAAAAGATTCAGGAGAACTTTATCAAACAGGAACAAGTTTGGAAAATTGATAAGAAAAATTTCTTCCAACCTACCATTGACAGGGTTGCTTATATTGAGAAAACTCAAGAGAAGCAACAAGCTCAGATTGATCAAATTCTGACAAATCAAGCTTCTCAGCAATCGCAACTTACTGAAATCCAGACCTCAGTGGAACTACTTATCTCTCTTTTATTACCTGCTGATGCCAAAAAGGGGGAGAAGGTAATTAAGTCCAAATGCAAAACCAACAAGTCACTGCAAGGAAAGGATGATGGAAAAGATGACCAAGGAAACTCTGGAATGGGTAGTGGTCATAGTCAAGGTAGAAGGTTTACATCAAGACAAGCTAGTCACAGAACAAGTTCTGATATTGGGAAAAGAATAAGTTCTGCTGCTGGTAAAAGGATAAGTTCTGATGAACTTTTAGATCTTGATGAGGAAATGTCAAGACAGTTATTTCTTCAAGAAAATCCAGGGATGGACTTGGAAAGTTTAAAGGAAGAAGAAGCCAGACTTAAATCAGAGAAAGTCACATCTAAATCTAAAGCTTCTGGTAAAAAGTTACTTCCAAAACCTAAAGGCATTGTGATCAAAGAAAGGATACATACTGAAGAAACTTTGACTAGATCACAACCACAGATAGATCCAAGATCCAAGGGTAAAGAAAAGGTTGGTGAACCTATCAAGCCTTATGTACCTCCTGAGGAAGAAGAAATTATTGATGGAAAAGATGATCTTGCTCTGACTTCAAGAAAAGTTCTTAAAACAACCTCTGACATGGCTCAAGTTGTTCAGAGTCAAGAAATTGTAAGTTCTGATATTCAGAAGAAGCAAGTAACCTCTGACAGTGCTCAAGTTAACTTGATATCAGAAAATAAATCTAAAACACTCCTATCAGGATTCACTAAAGCAAAACAGACTCAATCTTTGAAGACTACTCCAAGTGGTTTTGAAGCAAGAGTAGTTACTGGAAAGGAAGCTAGAGATAAAACTGGATTGGGAAGTGCTGATGAAAGAAGAGTACACAACACTACCGATGATCCAACTTCCTTGAGTGAACCAGGTATTGGAGCAACTCCTGAGAGATTGAATCAACTAGAATCTGTACAGATGGTTTACCATACCTACTTGAAAGAATACATCATGTTGTATTTCATGACAGATGGTAGGGTTTATCATATAAGACAAAATGCCATTCCTTTGAAGTATTTTGAAGAATTGGAGCATGTACTTTTCTTACTTCAAGTGGATAACAGAATAACAGAGACTGCTGCAAACTACTTAAAAGAACAGATTCAGAGACAGAAAAGGCTTTATTCTGTTAAGTCTGACAGCATATATGTTCCAAAGTACAGAAATCACAATGGTGATATTGTTGATATGAAGCCTAATACTGCACAGATCAGAACATATCTTGGTATTAAGGGGCTTGAATTCAATCTAGAGTCTAACAAAGCTTATGTCATAAGACTAGATCGGGAGTTGAGAAAAGCAAAGATTAATGATCTCAGAGCTGCAATATTTCAAACTGGTGAAGATACTGCAGAGCTTAAAGATGTCAAACGGAGAATGATTGATGAACTCAGATATGCTGAGAAATGTTTGTTGAAGAATTATCTCAGAACAACTCCTGACATCAGAGAGATCAGAAAATGATGAAGCCAAGTCAAAGATCTACAACTACTTAAATTCTGATGTGTATACAGACCAAAGTTGTTATCAGAAGTTGAATTGGTAAAAGCTTTAAGGACTGTAAGTTGTAGTTATCTTGTCTATTTCTCATGCATTTGTACTTAATGTTTTTGACATCATCAAATATCTGTTAAACTTGTATATTTTGCTAATTTACAAGTTGGGGGAGATTGTTAGATATATTTGATAATGTCATGGCTAATATGTTTTATGTTTAGATTTCAGATCTTATTTGAACAGGACAAATCAGTACTTAACTGATCAGTACTTATACTGGAAGTCAGAACTTAAGGGATATCAGTACTTATGTCATCAGGAGATAGATATCAGAACTTAAGTGCTGAAGAACGATCAGATAAGGACAGTAGCTGATTGAAGTTAAGAAGATCAAGATAAACATAAGAAGAGATATGCATGAAGAAGGAATTCCGTGAAGAATGGAATACTTGGAATAGAAGATATCTGATTGATATATATTAGGAAGCAGAATTATATTCAATATCAATTAGCGATTATCTTGTAACTGTGTGGTATATAAACACAGACATAGGGTTTACACTATAAGTGTTATCATTATCGAGAATATTATTTACTGTAACCCTAGCAGCTCTCGTGATATTTTGTTCATCACTGAGAGATAACAGTTCCAGATTGTAACAGAGTTTATTGTTTCAATAAAGTTTGTTTTCTGTTACATAAGTTCTTGAAGTTTGATTTGATTGTAATAAACACTGTATTCACCCCCTCTACAGTGAAAGTGTGACCTAACAATATAACAGTCCAAAAATTACCAGAAAAATACCGTAATTATCTATATTTTATTCTGGTCATAATAAAATTAGCATACTTATACTTTAACCCATATAAGCATCCACATATCCACACCAATCATCAGATAATTCACCAAAAATCACATAATAATCATATAAAAATTATTTATTGATAAAAATAGTTACATGCGATATCCCGGATATTACATCCTTCCCCCCTTAAAAGGATTATGTCCTCAGAATCACACTAAGGATCAGATAATGATATGTTCAACTATCTCACTCTCATTTTCTCGGGTTGATCCCTCACCCTTACAACCTTTCATAAACTTTTACTCACCGCATTACTCATTACTTAACAGCCTCTTGCTGACATCATATTCTATCTATTGCTCATATAACTTAACTCAAGTCTTCATTTTATATATAATGAAGCTAACTTACTCTTCCTGAATATACACATATAAACACCCTATGAATCTGCTAAACGTGTGGCGGTGAAGCCAACTTACTTACACTTATCCTGACTATTTTACTGTCTCAAAAGGACCAGCATAATGCTAACTAATTATCCTTTCTTTGTAATTTTAGTAATTCGTGCTCGTGAACGTTTGCAATAGCTACTGGTTATTGAACCCCATTCCCACATGTTTCTCTATTCAATTAACTTAGTTTATAATCGCTTCCAATCGCATTCGAGGCTCTTTAATCGTTCTCTTAATCTTCTCGTCCATCTGCGAATGATATACTGAACTCATGGCATATTCGATTCAAACATTCTCGAAATTACTCTAGAGTTAAGAATTAACGAGAAAATCTCGACTGAATATGATTGACGCATAAACTTATCACCATATCTTATTTTCCTTATATCACAATTGAGTATATTTATTGAGCGAAAATCTCTTACTATTTTGAAGAAAATACACTAACTTGGAGGAACCACCGGCATATTTTTAACCCTTATTATCATTTATTTTGGTTCTAAGAAGTTCTCATAAGAAACTAACTGCAATGCTTTCCTTGACGTCTTGTCACATATAACGTTCATTCTTTCTTGGTGCCATATTATCAGAGAGTCTTCTTTGACATCTATGTCTCGTATCATACCTTCGGAGTAGCTTGAATCTCTTGAGTTATCGCTGTTCAACCAAATTCCTATATTTTTAGTTCTGCCTTACTTAATGCCCGTTCATCTAGGAGTAGTATATACTATTTTAGTTCGACATAATTCATCGTAATTAGAATACTCCTGTAAAATCTTAAATCACACAATTTTGATCATCTACAATTAGTTTCTGGATCTGATGACGTACCACCATTTCTTCAAGCAGCAACTAACCCACTTATTGGATAAATTGTTTATTAACAACGAAAATGATTAGGTTTGAATAACTTATCAATAATAATGTAATTAACGCTTTCCGCACCTTTGGTTCTCAGGTGATATCGCTATGACGTTTCTTGGTGAAATATATCCATCTAGTCTTTGATGTACCGCCTTAACTCCTTGACACGTGTAGCAATTGCTAATCTATTTTACCATTTCGCTCTTCATATCCGGCCACCAATGATTTTCCTTTAAATCTCTATACATATTGGTACTCCATGGATGGATTGAATATCTTGAGTTGTGAGCTTTTTGTAAAATTCCATTCTTCAATTCTGTCACTGGTGGAATCCCAAGTTCTGGAATAAAATCTGGGAATACCTTGATCATTCTTTTGAGTATATATATTTTTTTCTTCTAACGATTAATATCTTGATCCATTATTTCCCCTTGACATTTCTTTACCTTCTCTAGCAATTCTAGCTGAAAAGTCATACTATACATCTTTGCATTGTTAGGCTTGCAAACTCTGACTTCCAATTCCAACTTATGAAATTTCTTGTATAATTCTTCTGATACAGGGGAAATGATAGCTAATCATGCAGTCATAGTCCTTGCTCAACTCCAGCCATCTTCGTTGTCTTTCATATTACCCATATCTTACCTATATCCTGGCATCTTATAAAGTTTCTTTATCACCCTTTTGATTCCAATTCCTTTCCTATCTCCGTTCTTCATTCTCATAGCTTATTCAAAACTAAATTTTGACTTTAATACTCATTTTGCTGTCATATCAAATTAGATATTAATACGAACTTTGATGCTCACAACATCCCATTCTGAAGTAAACATCAATCATCTGTATTAATACCATTTTTGATATTTAACAACCTAAGTATCAACATCAATCGGAAACTGAATCAAAACTGTATCTCACACTTTATCCAAAACAGAAATACTTGACTAATCATTTATTGTATGATTATCACAACAATTTAGAAACAAGAAGTCCTTTGATAAAATTTTGTTGCAGATGATAAAATCTCCTTGACTGTCTAATGATGAAATCCATATTGGTGTAGTTATTAATCTCTGCTTTATTCCATCTCCTTTCTTCCTTTCTTCTCGTTGCTTTATCTTAAATCTTAAGCTCTTGAAAACATTCTTCTCACTTGTCCATACAAATAACTTTTTTTATTTCTTTTGTCTATTACAAAGGCATATTCATCCAAGTAAAGCCCCATGTACTTGCAGCAACTTCTGAATTCTACTGGTGTCCATACCTTTTACAAATTCCTCATTGCTTTGATTTCGGATTTGAAAGTCACATCAAAATTTGTCTTAATCTAATTGGAATCGATTTCCATCTAATTGACCATTAATTGGTAAAATTAACCAATTAACTTACTTAATTGATCAATTGCACCAAGTGATGACTAGCTAAACGAAATCAAAGACCAATCATATATAATCGGATTGGCTGTAACAATCTCTTTCAAGAACCGAGATCACAATTGTTTGGAGAATCAACATATATATCAATAACAACGGAAGTATACAACTGTGATCTTGGTTCTTAAATCATGTTAGATTCAAGAACCGAGATCATAGTTGTATACTTCCTTGTGTTATTGATATTCATGTTGATACTCCATATAATTGTGATCTCGGTTTTTTGAAGATATCTGCTAGTTGTTGATCTGTTGGAACAAAATGCAATTCCATTGTACCTTCCATCACATGTTCCCTTATGAAATGGTACCTAATGCTGATGTGCTTTGTCATTGAGTGTTGAACTGGATTACCTATCATAGCAATAGCACTTTGATTATCACAGTAAATAGGTATTTTAGAAAATTCTAACCCATAGTCCAGTAACTGATTCTTCATCCAAAGAATCTGTGCACAACAGCTTCCTGCAGCAATATATTCTGCTTCTGCAGTTGATGTAGAAATTGATTTCTGTTTCTTGCTAAACCAAGAAACCAATCTGCCTCCAAGAAATTGGCAGCTTTCTACTAGTGCTTTTCCTGTCTATTTTGCATCCTGCAAAATCTGCATCGGAGTAACCTATTAGCTTAAAATCTGATTCCCTAGGATACCACAATCCTAGATCAGCTGTATCCTTGAGTTGCTTGAAAATTCTTTTCACAGCTATTAGATGAGGTTCTCTTGGATCAGCCTGAAATCTTGCACAAAGACAGGTAGCATACATGATATCAGGTCTACTTGCAGTTAAATAGAGTAAAGAGCCAATCATACCTTTGTAGTTAGTAATATCTACTGATGCTCCAGTATCTTTATCTAACTTGGTTGCAGTGGCCATGGGTGTGGATGCAGTTGAACAGTCTTGCATTCCAAATTTCTTGAGTAAATTTATGGTGTACTTGAATTGATTTATGAAAGTACCTTCTTCATTTTTCTTGACTTGAAGTCCAAGAAAATAACTAAGTTCCCCCATCATACTCATTTGATATCTTGACTGCATTAGCTTTGTAAACCTTTCACGGAGTTTGGCATTTATAGAACCAAAGATGATATCATCAACATATATCTGTACCAAAAGTAAGTCATTTCCATGTATGGCGCCCCAAAATCCGGGGTCAGGAATCTCGGCGGCCACGCCATCTAAACCACTATAAACCATATACCTCACACCACAATATACAAATACTCACACTTTACGACCCACATTTATCACACACACACACTCATACTTACAGGTTATTGTCTTGGAAATGAACCGTTCATTACTAGAGTATATAAAACCACAAAGTGATAATTATTACAACCCAAAAGTAATTAAGTCTTACTGGGGAATAACCTTTAAGTAAGGCTAGTCCGTCGGTCAAATATACATTTCTTATTTATTACCTTACATAAACCATACTTATAAATAAGCCGAACTAAAAATAACTGAAAACCAATCCAGCTTATTCGGACTACCTGCGGTACAACACCAAACAATCTACGGAATAGCTGGCCATTTCCTATCCATTTCCTGGTTGTGGTTCTCATGGTAGGCATCTTGATTCACTGTTGTGTTGTGTCATATAAAAGAAAGCAAGATGAGCTATAATGCCCAGCATAATAATGTACAGTATGAAAATGACTGTATGATAAACTTACGTAAAACATCATATATGATAATTACGTTTTATTCGAAAATAGTTTCCCTTGGTGATACACACCTTTTATGTAAACAATTCTTTGGTGGATTTTATTAACCTGCGAATACCTTAATAGTAAACCCAGCACCTAGGCTTGGGTTACGGTATTGCATCACAATTCCAGTTGGAAGAATAGGACATTCGTTGGAGCCACCGCATACGATGATCAGTCATACTACGATAAAAGTAACCTTTTCTACTAGTAGAAGGACGACTCCTTCGTATCCCGGTTATCACCCTTTCCGTATACGGGCTATGTGTCCTCATTTTGGGTATACACACACTTCGCAGGTCCTTAGGTACATATTGTACCGTCTCCTACGGTACCAGTAGTCTATCCAATACACGAAGTACTTGGATCCTACCCCTCCCTTGTCCTTTAGGAAATCCTATCATATCTCGAGAACTCGAACCACATCAAAGTTCCCCCAAGCGTTTTGCTTGTTGATAGGCATAGCTTTACTTCATATATATATATATATGTACTTCCGAAAGTTTTTGGAGGAAGTACTAAGGATGTGAGTTGACCGTTGTCAATAGATAATTAAATAAGGGGGGAGTTTCTCTTTGAAACTATATTCAAATATAAAAAATAAGTCGAGATAATATTCTCCGACGATTTGTAATTATTCGAATGATTTTCCAAAAATCAGAAAGTATTTTAAATCAGGTTCTACGATTTTTAAATCATAAATAAACCATTTAATAACTAATAATTAATTAAATGATAATCGATGAATAATTAAAATTCGAATGAGTTTACTTTTAAAAGAATATTTAAATAACATTCCTTAACCAATTTATGTTTACGCAATTTAATAATCTTTAATGTTTAATCGGGTTTGAAATAAATAATCGTTGGAGTATACTTCTCCCATAATAAATTAATAGGTATATAATATTTTTTATTCGAATAATAAAATATAGTTGAGGGAATATGATCTTGGGAAATCATTTTAATAAAAGTTCAAGGTATTTTAATATTTCATAAGTGGACGTTGAGTCCCTTTAAAACGTACTACTATGGACTTGTAATCGTCCTATAATATCACCGGAATGATTCCCAGGTTTTCATCTTAAAATCCCGACCGACTCTCGGTCTTATAATTATACGTCACGCTTAAAGCGAAATTAAATATTTGACGATATATACTTATCGTACAACATCGCTATATTATGCGAAAAAATCAATTATTGCGAATCATGGCAAGCATGGTATTTATGCAATGATAATAAAACAATCATTTCACAACACAACAGTAAATAGAGTTGGGTTCGTAAACTTACCTGGGTATCTCGAGGTGGAGCATGCTCTAGGTTCTGCTCGGAAATCTATAATCATGAACATAATTTATTTCGTTAGGTCTCGTTCTAATTTACGGCTACCTGCACTCATGCGCTAATTATTATGCACCCTCTCAACTTATTTTATCCTTATTATTCCTTTAAGTCCTTATTCACATCATGGTCACTTTCTTTTTCAAAGTATCTTAAGTTCATTTTCATTTTCGCCGTCGGCTCCGCTTATGGATTCTACGGTTTCTAATCGCGCGGTCTCGGCTCCGATATTTTTATAAAATTCAAAAATAATTATTCTCACTTGAAATTTTTACGAAAGTTAGAAAACTCAATATTCTACTCTTTTTAAAAATTGCATGATTTATGAACCTTCTTAAGTCTATCCTTTATATTTTCAAAGTTCGTAATTCGTAGCAGTTTTTGTCGCGTAAATCACTTTTAGTAAAACGGCCATAACTTTTGATCCGCAAATCGGAATCAAGTGATTCAAGCGCCTAAACGATCCTTATAACATTTTATATCATAATAATGGGTTGTTTTCAAGAAACTACAGTTTACATCTTTGGAATTTTCTGCAGAAACTTAAAGTTACGTTTTGTTCGTTTTAACGAGATTACCTGTACGATCGGAGTTTCGTTTACGCCTTAAATATTTATACTACCACCAATAATCAACATATCATCATCAACACACTAACTCCTCTCAAGAACATCATATTCTTGAGGCAACAACAATCAACCTTAAATCTACTAATCTAAACATCAAGATTTTAACAATACCACTACCAAAACTAGGTTTATAACTACATACTAAAAGGATCTTGAACTTAAATCTTAACTAAGTTTGGATCAAAGATTTTTACCTTTCTTGAGAGCTTGAGATGTGTTCTTGATGATGGTGAAGTCTTGGGAGTGCTTAGTATGGTTTCTGGAACCTAAAACAACCATTGAAATCAAGAAACCAAAGAAGAGTTACTATTCATACTATTCATTCTCAACTTTATTGATTTTATTTCACCCATCAAACCTTGATAAAAAGAGATCAAAGATTTATCTTATCTTATTTTGGTTGTTAGGAAGCTTGAGAATTAATGGGAGGATTTATCCATGGCTAGAACTTGAAGATTTGATTTTGATTTCTTGGCTTTGAAGAAGAAAGCCGAATAGGGCTTCTTTGGGAAAGAGGGAGATTTTTTATGCTTGCTCCTTGGTTGCTTCTAGGAAATGAGGTTGTGATATCTTATATTGATTGATATTCTCTAGTTTAGAATCCTAGGTTTTATTCTTGTTGCCAAATCCATGGACAAATCTAACTAGCTTGTGGTAGATTACAAGCTAAGCCACTTATTTAGCTTCCCTACCTTACTATTCTATTAGCCTTGGTTGATCATCCTATCTGTAGCTCACTATTTGATAAAGTAACCATGGTTTCTTTCTTACCATGGTTATTTAGTGCGTTACGTTTATTTAATCATTTACGCGTTTGCTCGGTCGCTCAAACGTTTTCGTAATACTTCCTCGTAAATGGTTCGCGATGTAATTCCTTTCGTATTTATTCCTTATGTTTGCAATTATCATCCTTGGGTATAAATCCGTAGGGTTTTAAATTCATAATTATATTATGATTCCCGTAATCCTCGATGATTCGTAAATATGGTCGTTTTTCAAAGTTCATTTTCTTCGAAAACTAATAGCGTTTACATACACTCATTTGGTACGTATAATCATAATATCAACTCCGAAACTCATTTTCTTATGCACTACATAGTGTGGGATCAAAAGTTTTTCCTGTCCGACAAGGTTACTATTCATTAAACGTTTTACAAGGTCTCAAAAATTCGAGTTATTACAGTCTTCCCCTCTAACAAGGATTTCGTCCCGGAATCAATTAGAAAATAGGTGGGGGTATCTATTCCTCATTGCGTCTTCAAGTTCCCAAGTTGACTCTTCGACATTTTGATTCCTCCATAAGATTCTATACTCAGCACTTGTTCTTTTTGGTCCATTATCCTTACTGGCTGCTCGATGTAGGTCAGGTCTGGTTGTAAATCTACCTGCTCGTATTCTATTACGTGCCGTGCATCTGCATGGTACTTCCTTAACATAGACACGTGGAACATGTTGTGCACTTGTTGCAGATTAGGAGGCAAGGCGAGCTCGTAAGATAGAGGTCCTATTCTCCTCAAAATTTCAAAGGGTCTTATGAATCTGGGACTCAGCTTCCCTTTCTTCCCAAATCTCATCACTCCTTTCCACGGAGATACCTTCAATAGCACTGATTCTCCTACTTCATATTCCCTATCCTTCCTGGTCTGGTCGGCGTACTTCTTTTTTCTATCCTGAGCTGCTACCAGTCTTTTCCTGATGAGTCCTACCATTTCCCTGGTCTGTTGGACTAACTCTGGTCCTATTATCTTGTGTTCTCCAACTTCATCCCAACATAGGGGAGAGCGACATCTCCTTCCATAAAGAGCTTTATACGGAGGCATTCCTATGCTAGCGTGATAGCTATTGTTGTAAGCAAATTCGATCAGGGGTAAGTGATCATTCCAATTTCCTTTGAAATTAATGGCACATACTCGTAGCATATCTTCTAGGGTCTGAATAGTCCTTTCGCTTTGTCCATCAGTCTGGGGGTGGTAAGCGATACTCATGTTTAGTTTGGTGCATACGCATTCCTGGAAGCTTCTCCAAAATCGAGAATTAAACCTTGGGTCTCTATCTGACACTATGGCTACAGGAACGCCGTGTCTCACTACAATTTCTTTCAAGTAAATATCCACTAGCTTGTCTACGGTGTACCTTTCGTTGATTGGTAGGAAGTGTGCGGACTTTGTCAATCTATCTATGATAACCCATATGGCGTCGTGATTGGTCTTTGTCCTTGGTAATCCTGTCACAAAATCCATGGCTATATGCTCCCATTTCCATTCCGAAATTTCCAGGGGCCGTAATAGTCCACTAGGTCGCTGATGTTCAGCCTTCACTCTCTGGCATGTCAAGCACTTGCTGACCCACTCTGCTACTTCTCTCTTCATATTAGGCCACCAATAATATTCCTTAAGATCACGGTACATCTTCGTACTTCCTGGGTGGATTGAATATCTAGAGTTGTGCCATTCGTGCAGCAGCTCGTCCTTTAACTCTTGCATATTTGGAATCCAAATTCGGGACGCATACCTCATGATCCCTTTCTCGTCCTTCTCGCATCTCACTTCCTCACCGGTCAATGTTCCTCTTTCTTCGCTCATCTTCTTTTCCTGACATACTCGTATCTTTTCAGTCAATTCTGACACTAGCTTAATCTCAAATAATCCTTCTGTTCCTTTACCGGTCGTCCTCACGTCAATTTCCATTTTCTCAAATTCTTTAATCAAATCCTCATATGTCATTATCATTTTGAGTCTTTCCTTCCTACTAAGGGCGTCAGCCACTACATTGGCTTTACCCGGGTGATACAAAATTTCACAGTCGTATTCCTTAATCAACTTTAACCATCTCCTATGTCTAATGTTCAGTTCCTTCCGAGTGAAAATATATTTGAGGCTCTTATGGTCTGTGTAAATCTCGCATTTCTCACCGTATAGGTAGTGTCTCCAAATCTTCAGGGCAAACACTATGGCTGCTAATTCTAGATCATGCGTCGGGTATCTGCTCTCATACTCCTTCAATTGCTGAGAGGCATACGCTATAACCTTGTCATGCTGCATCAGTACACATCCTAATCCTTTTAGCGATGCGTCACTGTATATCACAAACTCTCCCTTTCCATCGGGAAGAGCGAGCACTGGTGCTGACACCAGCCTCCTTTTCAGTTCCTAAAAGCTTTCCTCACATTTCTCTGTGCATACAAACTTTTCTGTCTTCCGGGTAAGCCTAGTCAGTGGACCGGCTATCTTAGCAAAGTCTTGCACGAATCTTCGGTAATATCCTGCTAAACCCACAAAACTCTAACCTCTGTTGGGGTAGTTGGTCTTTCCCAATTGGACACCGCCTCTATCTTGGTGGGGTCAATTAAAACTCCTATGCTACTCACCACATGTCCTAAGAACTGAACTTCCCTTTACCAAAACTCGCACTTCGAGAACTTGGCATATATTTTCTCGTTCCTCAAGATTTCTAAGACTATCCTCAATTGTTCTGTATGTTCTTACTCTGTCTTTGAGTAGATTAGAATATCATCTATAAAAACTAGCAGACATATCTAGGTACTTTTTAAACACTCTGTTCATCAGATCCATAAAGGATGTGGGTGCATTGGTTAGCCCAAATGACATGACTAAGAACTCATAGTGTCCAACCTAGTACGAAAAGCAGTCTTCGGTATATCCTCAGGTTTGATTTTCAACTGGTGATATCCTGTCCTCAAATCTATTTTGGAAAAATGCACAGCTCCCTTGAGTTGATCGAATTGATCATCAATCCTAGGGAAAGGGTACCTATTCTTAATAGTCAGCTTATTCAATTCTCAATAGTCTATGCATAATCTCATACTGCCGTCCTTTTTCTTTACAAACAGTACTGGCGCTCCCCATGGTGACACACTGGGTCTTATCATTCCATTATCTAATAGTTCTTGCAGTTGAGAAGCTAGTTCCTTCATCTCAACTGGGGCCAGCCTATATAGGGCCTTGGATACTGGTGCCGTTCCTGGTGCTAATTCTATAACGAATTCTATTTCTCTGTCGGGTGGCAACCCTGGTAAGTTCTCTGGAAATACATCCTTGAATTCGTTCACTATGGGTCTGTCTTGTATATTAGAAACTTCCTTCTTGGTATCTACCACATAATCCAAATAGGCCTCGTTACCTTTCTTTAACAATCTTTTTGCCTGTAACATGGTCAAAAATTTCTGGTTCTGTCATTGACCTCTAAACACTACTTCTTTTTCATTTTGTGCTCTTATCTTTACCCTCTTCCGTTCATAATCTATTTGCACTCCATTACTGGATAACCAATCCAAGATTACATCAAATTCTCCTAACACAAATGGGATTAGGTCAACCTCGAAGACCTTCCCTTCTAATTTCAACTTGCATTTAGGGTGTACTTGATTCACATGAATTATTTCTTTGTTTGCTATTTCCACTTGTAATATCTCACGTAAAGGTATGGCGTTAAGTTTTAACTTTTTAGAAAAATCTTGAGATATAAATGACTTGGTTGCTCCAGAATCAAATAGGACATTTGCATGTTCGGAATTTAATATAAGGGTACCTGCTATCACGTTAATGTTTCGGACAGCATCCTGAATGGTCATGTTGTAGGTCCTAGCAGCTGGGGGTTGGTTGGATACAGCTCCGCTCATCCCTGAGGCAGGGGGCTTCAACGTCGGGCAATCCTTCCTCATGTGCCCTACCTTCCCACATTGGAAATATATCTTGCTGTATTGGGGACAGTTGTTGGCAAGGTGTCCGGGTTGGTCGCACCTATAACATTTCAAAGGGCCTCTCGCCTGGGTGCACATTCCAAGGTGTCTTTTTCCATATGTCTGACATTCTGGTATTGGGGCACGGGGTTGGCTATGAAATGTTGCCCTAGATTGTCCGCCGCCCTGGCCAACACTCTCACTTGGGGCCTTTCTTAATTCGGGGCCTCGCGCAGGTTGGGACACCACTCCCTTGACGAACCTGCTCGGAAGGCTCCTGATCCCGGCTTCTCCTCCTACACCTTGGCTTCCTATCTTCCTCTTCCTATTTTCCTTTTCCTTCACACTCTGCTCACTGCCAGCTTCAACAATCGAGGCTTTCTGCACTAAGGTGGCATAGTTTGTCAGCTCTAGTACCGCCACTCGGTTTTGAATCCACTGTTTCAGACCAAGATGAAACATTCACGTCTTCTTCTCTTCGGTATTCACAAACTCAGGCACAAATCGTGATAGCTTAGTAAACTTGGCCTCATACTTTGCCATAGTCATCTTATCATGTTTCAACTCTAGAAACTTAATCTCTGTCTGGGTTTCCATAAACCTAGGGAAATACCTTTCTAAGAACAGTCGGGTGAATCTATCCCATCGAATCACAGCATCAGTCGCTAGGTTTCGTTTGGTCTCCCACCAGTAATTAGCTTCTCCTTTCAGCATGTAAGAAGCGAAAATGGTCTTGTGTCGTTCATCTATACCTAGTATCTTGAAGGACTTTTCTATCTCTTTGAGCCAGGACCGTGCTTCAACGGGGTCGGTAAATCCGAGAAACTCTAGGGATTTGAAAGATTTGAAAGCCCTGAAGACAGTGGCTGCAGTCTATTGGGCAGCATGTGGTTGTGGTGTAATAGGCTGTTGGTTCAGATTTGCTCTTAATAGTTCCATAAATTCATTCATGGGGTTCCCTCCCTGATGGGTATCCTCAGCCTCTTCTTCTACATATTCTTCCTCATCATATTCATTATAGTCTAGGTCCTCTTCACTTTCTATATTCACTACAGGGTCGGGTTCTTTCCGTTGTTGGTTAACAGATTCTGCGAGATGTGCCCTGGTTCCTCTTCTACGGGGTGGCATTGTTCCGATAAGGAAAATTTGTCAATATGGTTGCAATGTTTTATAATTGGATTAATTTATACATATGTAAGCATGTTATTTACTATTTAGCATGTTTTTATTAGGTGCAATAATGTGGAAATCAATTTCTAAATAACTGCTAGATATATATATCATAGGGCCTCCCACTTATATCTGGGGGACAAAACAACTAGCCAAGTTCATACATGCCTGATTATAATACATCATTACTTTTCCTGAATACTGAAATGCAAATACATAAGCCGTATACCCTGAAGGGCTAGGAACGCTATCTACTACTAGCTATCCTATCAAAATTAGTGACAAGTCACCCAGCCTTCTTCAAGGTCCATAATTTGTCACTAGTCCCTCAGTCACTGTCACTGTGCGTGAGGTCACGCACCCTCCTTATCGCTCATGCCAACATCTGCTCTGCATCAACTACCGGGATGTATCCTCTAATCGCCATCATCCTCATCTGAACCCGGGTACGGAACTCGATCCCATCAATCTCCCTGCGGGCTATGGCTGGGGAAGCAGCTCTGAAGTCCCCTGGGTATCCTAGTCTAATGGCTCTCTCAGCTGTCAGTTCCTGGTGTAACTCCACAATACGGGAAGATGCCGCGGTGATCTCAGCATTAAGATGAGCCACTATCCAGTCATGTATAGCTACATGTATGGTCGCCGGGGGTGGTAGAGGTGAGTCTGGGTCGCTAGAGGATATGTCATAAGCCTCGTAGACCTGTGCATATATCCCGTCCTTCTCATCATCATCAGTATAGGGCAAAGGGCTCTGCATCCCTGGGTGTGGTGTAGGAGAGCGAATAGTCGGGAGAGGGTACATCTCTACATCCCTCCATCCTAGGTCATTCCCCTGGGGCATCTCTACGTCATCAGCTATGGGGACAGGAAGGTCAGTCTCCTCCTCCGGGGCATCCTCAATAGGGTCATCGTCTGAGTCATCAATGGGTGGGTCCTCCAGCTCGGGAGTAGGGTCACGCTCAGGAACAATAACATCATCAACAGGGTTAACCTCACTTATCGTCTCCACTGGTACCTGACACAATAGGCAAGGTGTTACTAACTTAGAGTCGGAATTCCCTTGATAGTAAAACTATCAAGACTACCCGTGTAGCCCGACGATAAACTCAACTTGAGCTCTAATTGATTATTTTATTATTCATATGTCTACGTATTTTATATCCTATCATTTCTAAGATTTGATAACCTAAGGCTCTGATACCATTTCTGTGGCGCCCCAAAATTCGGGGTCAGAAATCTCGGAGGCCACGCCACGTAAACCACTATAAACCACATACCTCACACCATAATATATAAATACTCACACTTTACGACCCCACACGTATCACACACACACACTTACAGGTTATTGTCTTGGAAACGAACCGTTCATTACTAGAGTAGATCAAACCACAAAGTGATAATTATTACAACCCAAAAGTAATTAAGTCTTACCGGGGAATAACCTTTAAGTAAGGCTAGTCCGTCGGTCAAATATACGTTTCTTATTTATTACCTTACATAATTCATACTTATAGATAAGCTGAACTAAAAACAACTGAAAACCAATCCAGCTTATTCGGACTACCTGTGGTACAACACCAAACAATCTATGGAGTAGCTGGCCATTTCCTACCCGTTTCCTGGCTGTGGTTTTCATGGTAGGCATCTTGATTCACTGTTGTGTTATGTCATTTAAAAGAAAGCAAGAGTGAGCTATAACGCCCAGCATAGTAATGTATAGTATGAAAATGACTATATGATAAACTTACGTAAAACATCATATATGATAATTACATTTTATTCGAAAATAGTTTCCCTTGGTGATACACACCTTTTACGTAAACAATTCTTTGGTGGATTTTATTAACCTACGAATACCTTAATAGTAAACCCAGCCCCTAGGTTTGGGTTACGGTATTGCATCACAATTCCAGTTGGAAGAATAGGACATTCGTTGGAGCCACCGCATACGATGATCAGTCGTACTATGATAAAAGTAACCTTTTCTACTAGTAGAAGGACGACACCTTCGTATCCCGGTTATCACCCTTGCCGCATACGGGCTATGTGTCCTCATCTCGGGTATACACACACTTCGCAGGTCCTTAGGTACATATTATACCGTCTCCTACGGTACCAGTAGTCATACACGAAGTACTTGGATCCTACCCCTCCCTTGTCCTTTAGGAAATCTTATCATATCTCGAGAACTCGAACATCGAAGTTCCCCCAAGCGTTTTGCTTGTTGATATGCATAGCTTTACTTCATATATATATGTACTTCCGAAAGTTTTCGGAGGAAGTACTAAGGATGTGAGTTGACCGTTGTCAACAGATAATTAAGTAAGCGGGGAGTTTCTCTTTGAAATTATATTCAAATATAAAAAAATAAGTCGTGATAATATTCTTCGACGATCTGTAATTATTCGAATGATTTTCTAAAAATCAGAATGTATTTTAATTCAGGTTCTACGATTTTTAAATCATAAATAAACCCTTTAATAAATAATAATTACTTAAATGATAATCGATGAATAATTAAAACTCGAATGAGTTTACTTTTAAAAGAATATTTAAATAACATTCATCAACTAATTTATGTCTACGCAATTTAATAATCTTTAATGTTTAATCGGGTTTGAAATAAATAATCGTTGGAGTATACTTCTCCCATAATAAATGAATAGGTATATAATATTTATTATTCGAACAATAAAATATAGTTGAGGGAATATGATCTTGTGAAATCGTTTTAATAAAAGTTCGAGGTATTTTAATGTTTCGTAAGTGGACGTTGAGTCCCTTTAAAACGTACTTCTATGGACTTGTAATCATCCTATAATATCACCGGAATGATTCCCGGGTTTTCATCTTAAAATTCAGACCGACTCTCGGTCTTATAATTATACGTCACGCTTAAAGCGGAGTTAAATATTTGACGATATATACTTATCGTACAACATCGCTACATTATGCGAAAAATTCAATTATTGCGTATCATGGAAAACATGGTATTTACGCAATGATAATAAAACAATCCTTTCACAACAATACAGTAAATGGAGTTGGGTTCGTAAACTTTCCTGGGTATCTCGAGGTGGAGGATGCTCTAGGTTCCGCTCGGAAATCTATAATCATGAACACAATTTATTTCGTTAGGTCCTGTTCTAATTTACGGCTACCCACACTCATGCGCTAATTATTATGCACCCTCTCAACTTATTTTATCCTTATTATTCCTTTAAGTCATTATTCACATCATGGTCACTTCCTTTGTCAAAGTATCTTAAGTTCATTTTCATTTTCGCCGTCGGCTCCGCTTATGGATTCTACGATTTCTAATCGCGCGGTCTCGGCTCCGATATTTTTATAAAATTGAAAATAATTATTCTCTCTTAAAATTTTTATGGCAGTTAGGAAACTCAATATGATAATATACGTAAAAATTTCATGATTTATGAACCTTCTGAAGTCGATCCTTTATATTTTCAAAATTCGTAATTCGTAGCAGTTTTTGTCGTGTAAATCACTTTTAGTAAAACGGCCATAACTTTTGATCCGCAAATCGGAATCAAGCGATTCAAGCACCTAAACGATCCTTATAACATTTTATATCATAATCAAGGGTTATTTTTCAAGAAACTGTAGTTTAAATCTTCGGGACTTTCTGCAGAAACTTAAAGTTACGTTTTATTCGTTTTAACGAGATTACGTTTACGATCGGAGTTTCGTTTACGACTTAAATCTTTATACTACCACCAACAATCAACATATCATCATCAAAACACTAACTCCTCTCAAGAACATCATGTTCTTTAGGCAACAACAATCAACCTTAAATCTACTTAACTAAACATCAAGATTTTAACAATACCACTACCAAAACTAGGTTTACATCTACATATTAAAAGGATCTTGAACAAATAAGTTTGGGTCAAAGATTTTTACCTTTCTTGAGAGCTTGAGATGTGTTCTTGATGATGGTGAAGTCTTGGGAGTTCTTAGTATGGTTTTTGGAACCTAAAACAACCATTAATATCAAGAAACCAAAGAAGAGTTACTATTCACACTATTCATTCTCAACTTTCTTGATTTTATTTCACCCATCAAACCTTGATAAAAAGAGATCAAAGATTTATCTTACCTTAGTTTGGTTGTTAGGAAGCTTGAGAATTAATGGGAGGATTTATCCATGGCTAGAACTTGAAGATTTGATTTTGATTTCTTGGCTTTGAAGAAGAAAGCCGAATAGGGCTTCTTTGGGAAAGAGGGAGATTTTTTATGCTTGCTCCTTGGTTGCTTCTAGGAAATGAGGTTGTGATATCTTATATTGATTGATATTCTCTAGTTTAGAATCCTAGGTTTTATTCTTGTTGCCAAATCCATGGACAAATCTAACTAGCTTGTGGTAGATTACAAGCTAAGCCACTTGTTTAGCTTCCCTAGCTTACTATTCTATTAGCCTTGGTTGATCATCCTATCTCTAGCTCACTATTTGATAAAGTAACCATGGTTTCTTTCTTACCATGGTTATTTAGTGCGTTACGTTTATTTAATCATTTACGCGTTTGCTCGGTCGCTCAAACATTTTCGTAATACTTCCTCGTAAATGGTTCGCGACGTAATTCCTTTCGTATTTATTCCTTATATTTTCAATTATCATCCTTGGGTATAAATCCGTAGGGTTTTCATTGTACTTTACATTGTATTCACCCCCTCTACAGTGTGTGTGACCTAACAAGTGGTATCAGAGCCTATCTGTTAACGCACATACAGTTTAAGATCCAAACACAATCATGTCTGACACTGAAACTCCAACTAAGCCTACCAAAACTGAAGAACCTCCAAAGACACAAATTCAAAGTCGGTATGAGACCATCAGAGTTCCCATACTAAGACCATCTGAATATTCCATATGGAAGGTGAGGATGACCATATTTCTGGAAGCTACAGATCCAGAATATCTTGAAAGAATCAAGGAAGGACCTCACAAACCAACCAAGCTCGCTGTTGCAGTTGCAGGTGAAGCAGCAAAGACTGTACCAAAGGAGAAGAGTTATTATACTGCTGAAGATATCGCATCAATTGCTAAGGATGCTAAGGTACGACACTTACTGCATAGTGCCATTGATAATGTAATGTCAAACAGGGTAATTAACTGCAAGACTGCAAAGGAGATATGGGATGCTCTGGAAACAAGGTGTCAGGGAACTGATACAATTAACAAGAACAAGAAGAAAATACTCACTCAAGATTATGAACACTTTGACTCAAAGGCTAATGAGTCATTGACTGATTTATATGATAGATTTATCAAACTCTTGAATGATCTGTCACTGGTTAATAAGGAGTATGATCTTGAAGATTCAAACCTTAAATTCCTGTTATCTCTTCCTGAATGTTGGAATTTGAAGGCAACAACAATAAGAGACAACTACAGTCTTGATGAAACAACTCTTGATGAAATTTATGGAATGCTCAAGACTCATAAACTTGAGATGGAACAAAGAAGCAAGAGGAAAGGAGGAAAGTCAAGGACAGTTGCTCTTAAAGCTGAAGAAGAATCCCCCAAGGCAGCTACCTCAAAGAAAGACAAGGGTAAAGCTCTTTTCACAAAGTCTGATACTGAGTCATCAAGTTCTGAAAGTGATGATGACTCAGATTCTGAAAGCTTGCCTGAGACTGATGCTGATGAGGAGATGATGAAGCTGTGTGCTCTTATGGTGAAAGGGATCACAAAGATTGCATACAGGAAGTTCAGGAAGGGAAAGAAGTTTTCCAGGAAAGGCACACGTTCTGATAAGAAGAATTTCAGAAGATGAGGGCAGAGGAGGAAAGTCTGATAGAGGAGATTATACCAATGTCAAATGCTATAACTGTGGTGAGAAAAGCCACATATCTCCTGATTGCAAGAAAGTGAAGGGTGACAAAGGCAAGGCTCTTGTCACAAAGAAGAAAAGCTGGACAGACACCTCAGACTCTGAAAGTGAGGAGAATTATGCTTTGATGGTAAATGCCGATAAAGCAAGTGCTGAAAGCAGTTCTAAAGCTGCTAAAACAAAGGTACCTCAGACTACTTATGCTTTTCATACTGATGATATTAATGAGTTGAGAAGATATCTTAAAACCATGTTTGTTAGTTATAGAGATCAAACTTTAACATGTGAAATATTAACTTCTGAAAAGACTGTTCCTCACACATCTCAAAAGAGAAGGAGGATTGCTTTGAGAGATGAGTCAGACAGTGAGGAACAGGTTTATACATCAGAACCTGTTGTCAAAGAAGCTGAGAAATTTTCTTCTCAGAAGGATTCTGGAATTGGGGGATCTAAGCTTCTCAAAAGGCTTAAAAGATTGACTGTTGCTGAAACTCCCAAGGAATCCATATCTTCAAAGAGATACAAGAAACAGAGGGCAAAAAGGCCAGTTTCAGATGATGAAGAAGCAGCAGCGAAGGAAGGAGATCAGGAATCTCTGATCTCACAAGAAAAGGAATCTGCTACAGTCACTACTTCTCCATCAACTCCAACTCAGGGAGCTGTTACTGAAAAGGACAACACACCATCTGTGTCTCCTGTTCAAAAGTCTGTATCTCCTGTTAATACAGGCATAAGTGCTGATATTGATATCCAGACCTTGGTTGTGCCTGAAGTAATTTTCTTAGAAGCTTCAACAACAACTAATCCATCAACAACACCTGTTACTGATGCTGCTCAAACTCCAGAATTATCTACTACACCTTCTCTGCATCTAGATGCTGATGATCAGAATATAGGTGAGCATCAGGATATGGCTGTTGATCAGAACTTGGAACCAGATCAGCAATTAGAGGATGCTGCTGAAGCCTCCATTGCTACTCACACTGTTGTTTTATCAGAAGATACTGATTCTGTAAGTTCTGATGCTGCAAATGCTGGAGATACTGGTGATGTTGCTCCAAATGCAGATGCTGATGAAGCAGGTCCTTCAGGACATGCCCCTCAACAAACTATTCTTAAAACTGAACTTGTTAAGAAGTTTGTTACAAGAGAAGTACCAGTGCCTTGGAGTGAAAGTCCTGCAGGACAGGAGTTGACTAAGGAATGGAACTCAGTCACCTGTGCTCCATCTGCACAGAATCTGGCTGAGCACTTGACAAAAGCTGATGAAATGTTAAATACTGATGATTTCAAAACACAGCTTAGAGTCACTGCATTGAGTACTAAACATTTACAAGGTCTCCATTCAACTACTCATGCAGAGTTACATCTCTTAAGGGAAGAACTAATGAAGCAAGAACAAGTTCAAAAGATTGATAAGAAAAAGTTCTTCCAACCTACCTTTGACAGGATTGCTTATATTGAGAAGACTCAAGAGACTCAACAAGCTTAGATTGATGATATTTTGAAAAATCAAGCTTCTCAGCAATCTCAACTTAATGAAATCCAAGCCTTAGTGGAATTGCTTGTCTCTTTTCTGTCACACCCCCAACTTAAATAGCAAAATAAATATAGTTATTACATCATTTGAATGAGTATTACACAACCAAAATCCAAGATCTTACAGTTTAGGGTTTGGAACAGCCCAACACTACCAACTATTACTTCTGATTACAAATACCGAGTCCTCACACAACTATTATTACTTATTCTACCTGGGCTCGAACATAAGCATCCGCATCACAGGTCTTACGGGCAGTCTGCTTGAATCTAACCATGGCTGCTAGCTGTAATATCAGGGTAAAGCAAGAAGTGAGCCAAAAGCTCAACAAGTGCTAACAATACAACGCAAAGCATAAATTGAGATATACCTTTAGGAACGACAATGGAATGACATAATCAATGATAATCGAGAGATAAAACACATGTGAGTTGGCATCATTTTGCTTGCATCAAAACAAATTTTAAAACCATTCTTAATCCAAATCATTTTATGACGCTACGGATTACAGCCGGTGATCAGCCGCGAAGTAATCCCGAACCTCGCTGGGTTCTAAAACATTATTGGGAATCCCTAGGCAACTTTTAAGCCTAATATAAGTGTGGAAGGGACTCGCGTCTCAGTCCAGATCCACCATTCAAGAAAACATTTGTCCCCCTTTGGGACTGAAAAATCCACGTTTTAATCATTTTAAAAACTGATGCCGATTTATGACAAAATCTCTTTCGACTGTAATTATTTTTATCAAGGGATTATAGATCAACTTGAAACACTGGAAATATGACACTAAATCTCAGGGCCATGATCTACTAGAATTTACTATATTAGGGTAATTGAGAGGTTTCCATAAACAAGAACTTAGACAAGGAAATTAAGCCAGGCTATTGGATAAGATGAAAGAGTAATGCCAAACTAGGCTTAAAGCAACGGTTGTAGACAAGATATAGGTATTAGAACATCAAAAGATAGGCATCACTGGTTCCAATAGGATAAAGGTGTTAAAATATAAAGAAAGCGATCGTCAGCTCAGTATATAACAGGGTATCAAGCTTTAGGGTAAGGATAGGGTTATCAAACAATCATGAATGTATTTAAGAAATGATTGGCTTTTAGATATCAAGAATAAAGTTTCTACCGAGGTTATTTCAAGAGTTGAATCAAAGTATCAGGGTGCAACATCAAGATTTCTCAGGGATCAATAGCATGGTAAACAAAAGGATCAATAAGATATTATAACGCATCTCTAATTTATCATGGCATTAAACTATCATGAAAGACTTTTGAACTACTTGCAATATGTACTCGAGGGTTCATGGCATCTCTATGTAACTCAATGATAAACAAAAGATACGCTTGATTTAAATACATCAAAATGACTCAGGATAATTGCATCGATATAAACTGTTTACGGCAAATACGAAGGTCAAGTTGAATCACTTGCCTTGAGATAGACTGGTCTGGTCTGACTGGTAGGAGCAACAACTGGAGCTTCACTCGACTTTTAAGGCAAGTTTTCCCTCGTCTCGAGATCCTACATAAATAATAATAATCCTCATTATAATATATTCTTTCCATCTTAACCTATTTACAACCCGAAATTAAACATGGATGGCACTTAGGCCTATACACACTTAATTCATATCCAACATTTATATTTTTAAATGTACACACGTAACCACATAATCACATATCGTATATTAATACCAAATAACATCATATACACCATAATGCCACACTAGGCTTGGATGATCTCGACTCACCACTTAAGTTACTTGGTCGCTAACTAAACGAAGTCTTCGAATTTGGGCTTCCTAACTCAATGTGCCTTTCCTAAATTATCCAAAACCTATTGACCCTCACTTGTGCCTTTTGTTCTACTGACCTTATACTATCTTACAACTATGGTGGTCGACCTAATACTCACTTCTAAGTGTCCTAAAACTATGCGATAAGTGAAAGTGCTCACTGGTGCAAATTTCAGAATGGTAACTAAGGTTTCTTGAGTGCATTAGACACTCTTAAACTACAAGTTTTTCTTCAAAATTTTTACACAAGACTCTCCTGACCTAAGGGCATCTCATAAGCTTGATGTGGCTCAAAGGCCTGGCTTGGGCCTTCTTGGGCCTAAGCTAAAAGTCCAAGGTTCCCCTGTTTTTCTGGGCAGAAAGTGCCCTGACTTGAATTAACTTGTGACACATGGTTCTAGCTCATATCCTATGAACTATGGTTGGAAAAACTTCTCTGACACACCCTCTAACTAAGGCCCAATTGGGCCTAATGAGGGCCTACCCATGACATGGCCAAATCTCCCTATTTCTAAGTTGCAACAAAACTGTCCCCTGCTGGACAGATTTTGTTATTCTACTTGTGCACCTAACCAAATGACATGCAAACCTCCAACCAACTCCTAAAACCTATTATATACTCCCCATACTAACTTCTGGTGGCTTGGGCCTCAAAGTGCACATCAATGACATGGTCAAAACTCACTCTAAACCTCAGGGTACTAAACTGATTTTTCTGCAGAAACTATAACTCTCATTTTCCAAGGTTTTGACTTGACAAACCCAATTATCAACAACTAAATACTTAAACCAAGACCTATACTTGGTATTCTACTGAACTTAACTCCCTTTTTCTCAAAATAACCTTAGTGAGATCATCCTTGCCTAAGGTGCAACTATGGCAAAACAAAGAGACTACTCTTAACAAATCGCAAATCTTCATGCCTTTGAAACAACAAGATATATATTTTTATAAAAGATAACCACAAATTATTACCATGCAACAAGAAGCATAAATCAATATTATCACATTATTCCTACTGAAATTAAAGCTCACTAACAAAATCTTTTCCAAATGATCAAAATATTACAACAAACTAAGAGAATTCCACATGCATGCATGCCTTCGGGTTTTTCAAACCAAACAACATATTTTCTACATATATTCCATCTTAAAATTGACATGCAAGCCTAGCATAAGGTACACCTAGATGATCACTTAGCATGCAAGGAGTTTTATCACATTTTCACCACAAAATTCAAGTCATTATCACATAAACATGCAAAAATTGAACAAAACAACAAGAATGATTTCAAGGACCATTCATTCGGCTCCCATATGGTCATGGCCGAATGAAATGGATGGAAATGGCCATTAAATCATCAAGAGTTTCCTTCTCAAGACTTGGCACTTATCCATTCATTGTAGTCCTCTCAAAAACAACCTTAAATCCATAAGAATCAAGATTGTATTTTGAGTTTCACTAAAACCTTTACATGCAACCCTTAAACTTAAACTTTCTACTCAAAACTCTTTGAAATATGAATGATCATGGTATGGGAGATAACATTTACTTGTATAAAGAGTAGAAGCTTGGTGGAGAAATGAAGAAAAATGGGGAGGGGTGGTTCTCGGCTAAAGGCCGAGAGTGAGAGAGAGAGAGCCGAGAGTGAGGGAGGAGGAGGGAGAGAAGAGTGAGTGTGGTGTGGGTGATGAGTAAAAATGATCATGACTTTGCTTGTCTTATGGTTTTTGTATTGGCAAAAGTGAGTGGAATTAGGAATTGACATGATTAGCCTTCCACTTGAACTTGGTTGAATTTGCATGCAAGGGTAAAGAAGGTATTTGGCTAGGAAATAAGAGTTAGTGGGGTGGTTATTGACTCTTTAGCCCTTTTGGAATGTATGGAAGGAATTTGCATGCAAGGATAACTATGTATTTTGCTAATTATATTTATAAAGATTTATTTTTATAAAATAAAACACAAGTTCAAAAATTATAAAATTTACACCATAAAATAACTTGGATTTTTAGAGATTTTATAAAATCACTTTCAAAATTTGTGAACAAAATATCTTTTAAAAGAAAATTTCTCCAAGGCCTAGAATATTCCTTATAAATCAAAAATAAAGAAATTAAATAAATTCTTGCTTTGAAAAATCATATACTACCCAAAGAAAATTTATAATGCAGAAATTTTCACTCACACAAACGTACAAGCATTGAATATATTTTTATTTAACTTAATATTATTCACAAATAATATTACATAAAATGCCGGTCGTAACATCCTCTCCCCCTTAAGGGATTCTGTCCCCAGAATCTAAGAGAACAGATGAGGATACCGGGAACGCATATCAGACTCTAACTCCCAAGTCGACTCTTCGACCTTAGGGTTCCTCCAAAGTACTTTCACTAACTTTACTGATTTATTTCTAAGACTCTATACTTGCCAGTCGAGTACTTTAACCGGTTGCTCCACAAATGACAGGTCTGCCTGAATTTCTACAGGTTCATATTCTATCACATGGCTAGCGTCAGGATTGTACTTCTTAAGCAACGACACATGGAACACATTATGCACATGCTGATACTGAGGTGGTAAGGCCAACTCGTAGGCCACCTTTCCTACTTGACTCAAAATCTCAAAAGGACCTACGTATCTAGGTGCTAACTTTCCTTTCTTGCCAAATCTTATCAACCCTTTCCTAGGTGACACTTTTAGCAACACAGCTTCGCCAATTTGGAATTGAACATCCTTGCGCGCTGGATCCGCATACTTCCTCTGTCTATCTTGAGCAGCAAGCAACCTTTTCTGAATTAACTTGACTGAGTCATGCAACTGTTGTACCAATTCTGAGCCGAGAATTCTTCCTTCTCCTACTTCATCCCAACTTGTTGGTGATCTACATCTTCGCCCGTACAAAGCTTCATATGGTGGCATGCCGATACTGGAATGATAGCTGTTGTTATATGAAAATTCAATTAATGGCAGGTGGTCGTCCCAACTTCCAGCAAAATCGATTGCACAACTGCGCAACATGTCTTCAATTGTTTGAATTGTTCTTTCACTCTGGCCATCAGTCTGCGGGTGATACGCCGTGCTCATATTCAACTTCGTACCAAGACATTCCTGGAATTGCTTCCAGAATCTTGAGTTAAATCGGGGATCTCTGTCTGAAACTATTGATACAGGTACTCCATGCCTTAATACGATTTCGTGCACATACAGATGAACCAACTTGTCCAGTGACGACTTCTCATTTATTGGAAGGAAATGCGCCGACTTCGTAAGACGATCAATTATAACCCATATTGCGTCATGTCCGGATTTTGTTCGCGGTAGTCCTACTATAAAGTCCATAGCGATATTTTCCCATTTCCATTCTGGAATCTTCAGGGGCTGAATTAACCCGCTTGGTCGTTGATGTTCTGCCTTTACTTTCTGACAAGTATAGCACTTCGCAACCCATTCTGCCACGTCTCGCTTCATATTTGGCCACCAAAAGTTCTTCTTTAAGTCTTGATACATCTTGGTGCTTCCCGGGTGGATTGAAAATTTCGAATGGTGGGCTTCATGGAGGATCTCATTCTTTAATTCAGATACATGGGGAATCCATATTCTGGATGAAAACCTTAGTATTCCTTGCTCATCCCTTTTAGTATTAATCTCTTCTCCAGATAACTGATTTTTCTCTTTTTCCATTACTTCCTCTTGATACTTCTTTATCTTTTCCAGTAGTGTTGGCTGAAAGGTCATTGCATGACAAACTTCTTTGACTTTCCCATAAGCACAAAGTTCCAATTCAAATTTTCCGATTTCTTCAGATAACTCTTTTGATGTTATCATTGCATTCAATCTTTCCTTCCGACTCAGCGCATCGGCCACTACGTTCGCCTTTCCAGGATGGTAATTTATCGAACAGTCATAGTCCTTAATCAATTCCAGCCATCTCCTCTGCCTCATATTGAGCTCTTTCTGAGTAAAAATGTATTTTAAACTCTTGTGATCCGTGTAGATTTCACACTTTTCTCCATAGAGATAGTGTCTCCAAATCTTGAGTGCGAACACTATGGCGGCTAGTTCCAAGTCATGCGTCGGATACTTTAACTCGTGCGGCTTCAACTGTCTTGACGCATATGCTATTACCTTACTGTGTTGCATCAACACACAACCCAAACCCTTATGTGAAGCGTCGCTGAATATTACAAAATTCCCTTGATCATCTGGAAGTACTAACACCGGAGCTGTTACCAACTTTTGTTTTAACTCTTGAAAGCTATTTTCACATTCTGCACTCCATTCAAACTTTTGATTCTTTCTGGTTAACTTGGTCAATGGTGTGGCGATCTTCGAGAAATCCTTGACGAATCTTCTATAGTATCCGGCCAATCCTAGAAAACTTCGCACTTCCGTAGGAGTCCTTGGCCTCTCCCAACTCATAACTGCATCAATCTTCGCCGGATCCACTTTAATTCCATCATTTCCAATAACATGCCCCAAAAATTGAACTTCCTTTAACCAAAACTCACATTTGGTAAACTTGGCATACAACTTCTCGTGTCGGAGTATCTCCAATGCTATCCAGAGATGCTGCATATGTTCTTCTTCCGATTTAGAATAAATAAGGATGTCATCAATAAATACCACGACAAATTTATCCAAATACTTCTTAAATACCCGATTCATCAGATCCATGAATGCGGCCGGGGCGTTGGTCAATCCAAACGGCATTACTAGGAATTCATAATGCCCATATCTGGTCCTAAATGCGGTCTTGGGAATATCTTCTTCCTTGATCTTTAATTGATGGTATCCCGATCTCAAGTCAATCTTCGAAAAACATTTTGCTCCCTTTAACTGATCAAAAAGGTCATCTATCCTTGGTAGCGGGTAGCGGTTCTTGATCGTTACTTTATTCAACTCCCGGTAATCTATGCATAGACGCATACTCCCATCTTTCTTCTTCACAAAGAGAACAGGTGCTCCCCATGGCGACGTACTTGGTCGTATCACTCCCTTATCCAATAATTCTTGTAGCTGGCTCGCCAACTCTTTCATTTCTGCTGGTGCCATCCTATACGGAGCCTTTGAAACTGGTTCCGTGCCTGGAGCAAGGTTGATCTCGAACTCAATTTGTCGATCTGGTGGTAAGCCTGGTAGTTCGTCGGGAAACACATCGGGGAACTCATTAACTACAGGAATATCCTCCATGCTGGGGCTGCCTCTCTCTGAATCCACTACATATGCTAGGAACGACTCACAACCTTTTCTAAGTAACTTCTTAGCCTGAATAATTGTAAGAAATAGTCGCTCTTGCCTCTGTCCCTTAAATACTACCTTCTCTCCACTCTTCGTCTTTAAATTCACTCTCTTGGTCTTACAATTTATCTGCGCGCTATTCTCTCCTAACCAATCCATTCCTAAGATTATGTCAAACTCTCCCAGCTTGAAGAGTATCAAGTCGGCTGAGAACTTATATCCCGAAATATCAATCTCACATTTTGGACAAAATTGATTCACAGGAATCTTCTCTTGGTTCGCAATTACCACATTTACTACCTCACTCATAACCGTTTTATCACATTGGATCTTATCAACAAAGGATTCTGATATGAAAGATCTTGTGGCTCCCGAATCAATCAATACTTTAGCTTTGACATTATTGAGTAAAAGTGTACCTGCTATCACCTCAGAATTCTGAACAGCATCTTTCATCTTTAGATCAAATGTCCTTGCTGTTGCTTGCGGGGTTGGTGCGGGTGGTGGAGGTAACGCCAATACCTCAGCTGGCACGCTTGCACTGGTACTTGCCACGTTCATCAGAGCTCTGACTGGTCCTGTTGCCTTACACTCCCTAGCCATGTGTCCAGTCTTCCCACATTTGTAGCACGTAACTCCTGGCCTCGGCATCTTGCACTCATTTGCCAAATGTCCCTTCTGATTGCACCTATAACAGGTCATACTCAGCTTATTGCATACTCCGGGGTGCCTTCTTCCACAGTGCTTGCATTCTGGCCTCTGGAATCTGTTTTCTCCAACTTGCCCTTGGCTTGCCTGATTGTTCCCTTTTGATTCTTGCCTTTTGCCCAAATTTCCCTTCCTTTGAAAATTTCCGCCCTTCTGGAAACCAATCCTCTTCACATTCCGATCTTGCGAACTTCCAGCTTCAGACTTTTCTCCATAGAATGGAACCTTCCTCTTCTTGTTATCCCTCTCTTTCCTTGACTGCATCCCATTATTCTCAATCAGAGCAGCTTTCTGTACTACTCCCGCATAAGTCTCAAGTTCAAACATAGCCACCCTATCTCTGATCCAAGGCTCCAATCCTTGCTGAAATTTCTTTGCTTTTTCTTCCTCAGTGCTGGTATACTTTGTCACAAACCTTGACAACTCAGTGAACTTCTTCTCATATTCCAGTACAGTCATGTTCCCTTGTTTTAACTCAAGAAATTTTAGCTCCATCTGATTCTGCATGTACTTAGGGTAATACTTGTCCAGAAATAACTTCTTAAATCTCTCCCAAGAAATCTGCTGAGTGACTTCCATAGCTTTTACTGATTCCCACCAATAAATGACTTCTCCCTTCAAGAAGTAAGTGGCATACAGCGTCTTCTGATCGTCCCCTAACTGTACCAACTCAAAAGCCCTTTCCATCTCCTTGACCCATGTGTTTGCTATCACTGGATCAGTGGTATCATGAAATACAGGTGGATTCACACTCTGAAAAGCCTTGAAAGTGACAATTTGTCTTGGTGGTACTGGTGGTTCAGGTGGTTGATATGGCTCACGGTTATCTTGGTTTTCAATTCGTTGTTGAAGAGTTAGTTGTTGTTGAGCTATAGCATTGGTTTGCTGTTGCAAGGTTTCCAGTAGTTGAAGAATGTTTGGGTCTGTGGTGAAGGTGGTTGTTGGATTCTTCTTTTTGGGAGGCATGATCCTGAAATAAGAGTTGTGTTATAACAAATATGAATGATAAAACGATTCGAGGGTATCGCATGGCATTCTTGTTTACATATGGGGTCACGTTTCCAAATTAAGCAGATATGATGATAAAAACATAAAATAACAGTTGAGAGCAAATGGAACAAATAGCACATAATTATTGAAATTTTAAAGGTCACAGTACATAGGATTGGGACATAGTCTGATTCTAGGAATAACAGGCTTATTTAAAGGAAAGACAGAAACAACTGGGGATTCCTTAGAGTTTGATAGTACAACAACATGAAAGGTAAATGGAAAGAACTAAGGCTCCACTCCATCTGAACGGGGCTTGGTAGTCTTTTCCTCTCGAAGTGTCTTCACAATGCTCTGGAGCTCATCCGCCACCATCTGAATGACATACTGGCTGGTACGGTCCCGGTGCGCTGGCATCTCCTCAAGCTTAGTGTTGACGTACCCAACCAAGGTCTCAAGTCTCGCAATCATCTGCTCCTTGGGCTTCCCTTCGTAGTTTCGGCTGTCCGGATACACGCTCTTCAGTCGGTCTATCAGTCGGTCGTACTTGCCCTGAAGCATGTCGAACTCGCGCCTCAACTCAGCATACACGGAGAAAGCAATAGTGTCGTCCGACCCAGAGGATGACGAGGAATGCGCCCTTTGCTGACAACCAATAAGAGGAGTATTAATAATAATTTACTTTACCTACTCTCTCGCATAGTATCTATAACCTACTCACAAGTCCTATAACCTATTTGGGCTGTTCAGGGACTCTAAACCGTAGCTCTGATACCAAAACCTGTCACACCCCCAACTTAAATAGCAAAATAAATATAGTTATTACATCATTTGAATGAGTATTACACAACCAAAATCCAAGATCTTACAGTTTAGGGTTTGGAACAGCCCAACACTACCAACTATTACTTCTGATTACAAATACCGAGTCCTCACACAACTATTATTACTTATTCTACCTGGGCTCGAACATAAGCATCCGCATCACAGGTCTTACGGGCAGTCTGCTTGAATCTAACCATGGCTGCTAGCTGTAATATCAGGGTAAAGCAAGAAGTGAGCCAAAAGCTCAACAAGTGCTAACAATACAACGCAAAGCATAAATTGAGATATACCTTTAGGAACGACAATGGAATGACATAATCAATGATAATCGAGAGATAAAACACATGTGAGTTGGCATCATTTTGCTTGCATCAAAACAAATTTTAAAACCATTCTTAATCCAAATCATTTTATGACGCTACGGATTACAGCCGGTGATCAGCCGCGAAGTAATCCCGAACCTCGCTGGGTTCTAAAACATTATTGGGAATCCCTAGGCAACTTTTAAGCCTAATATAAGTGTGGAAGGGACTCGCGTCTCAGTCCAGATCCACCATTCAAGAAAACATTTGTCCCCCTTTGGGACTGAAAAATCCACGTTTTAATCATTTTAAAAACTGATGCCGATTTATGACAAAATCTCTTTCGACTGTAATTATTTTTATCAAGGGATTATAGATCAACTTGAAACACTGGAAATATGACACTAAATCTCAGGGCCATGATCTACTAGAATTTACTATATTAGGGTAATTGAGAGGTTTCCATAAACAAGAACTTAGACAAGGAAATTAAGCCAGGCTATTGGATAAGATGAAAGAGTAATGCCAAACTAGGCTTAAAGCAACGGTTGTAGACAAGATATAGGTATTAGAACATCAAAAGATAGGCATCACTGGTTCCAATAGGATAAAGGTGTTAAAATATAAAGAAAGCGATCGTCAGCTCAGTATATAACAGGGTATCAAGCTTTAGGGTAAGGATAGGGTTATCAAACAATCATGAATGTATTTAAGAAATGATTGGCTTTTAGATATCAAGAATAAAGTTTCTACCGAGGTTATTTCAAGAGTTGAATCAAAGTATCAGGGTGCAACATCAAGATTTCTCAGGGATCAATAGCATGGTAAACAAAAGGATCAATAAGATATTATAACGCATCTCTAATTTATCATGGCATTAAACTATCATGAAAGACTTTTGAACTACTTGCAATATGTACTCGAGGGTTCATGGCATCTCTATGTAACTCAATGATAAACAAAAGATACGCTTGATTTAAATACATCAAAATGACTCAGGATAATTGCATCGATATAAACTGTTTACGGCAAATACGAAGGTCAAGTTGAATCACTTGCCTTGAGATAGACTGGTCTGGTCTGACTGGTAGGAGCAACAACTGGAGCTTCACTCGACTTTTAAGGCAAGTTTTCCCTCGTCTCGAGATCCTACATAAATAATAATAATCCTCATTATAATATATTCTTTCCATCTTAACCTATTTACAACCCGAAATTAAACATGGATGGCACTTAGGCCTATACACACTTAATTCATATCCAACATTTATATTTTTAAATGTACACACGTAACCACATAATCACATATCGTATATTAATACCAAATAACATCATATACACCATAATGCCACACTAGGCTTGGATGATCTCGACTCACCACTTAAGTTACTTGGTCGCTAACTAAACGAAGTCTTCGAATTTGGGCTTCCTAACTCAATGTGCCTTTCCTAAATTATCCAAAACCTATTGACCCTCACTTGTGCCTTTTGTTCTACTGACCTTATACTATCTTACAACTATGGTGGTCGACCTAATACTCACTTCTAAGTGTCCTAAAACTATGCGATAAGTGAAAGTGCTCACTGGTGCAAATTTCAGAATGGTAACTAAGGTTTCTTGAGTGCATTAGACACTCTTAAACTACAAGTTTTTCTTCAAAATTTTTACACAAGACTCTCCTGACCTAAGGGCATCTCATAAGCTTGATGTGGCTCAAAGTCCTGGCTTGGGCCTTCTTGGGCCTAAGCTAAAAGTCCAAGGTTCCCCTGTTTTTCTGGGCAGAAAGTGCCCTGACTTGAATTAACTTGTGACACATGGTTCTAGCTCATATCCTATGAACTATGGTTGGAAAAACTTCTCTGACACACCCTCTAACTAAGGCCCAATTGGGCCTAATGAGGGCCTACCCATGACATGGCCAAATCTCCCTATTTCTAAGTTGCAACAAAACTGTCCCCTGCTGGACAGATTTTGTTATTCTACTTGTGCACCTAACCAAATGACATGCAAACCTCCAACCAACTCCTAAAACCTATTATATACTCCCCATACTAACTTCTGGTGGCTTGGGCCTCAAAGTGCACATCAATGACATGGTCAAAACTCACTCTAAACCTCAGGGTACTAAACTGATTTTTCTGCAGAAACTATAACTCTCATTTTCCAAGGTTTTGACTTGACAAACCCAATTATCAACAACTAAATACTTAAACCAAGACCTATACTTGGTATTCTACTGAACTTAACTCCCTTTTTCTCAAAATAACCTTAGTGAGATCATCCTTGCCTAAGGTGCAACTATGGCAAAACAAAGAGACTACTCTTAACAAATCGCAAATCTTCATGCCTTTGAAACAACAAGATATATATTTTTATAAAAGATAACCACAAATTATTACCATGCAACAAGAAGCATAAATCAATATTATCACATTATTCCTACTGAAATTAAAGCTCACTAACAAAATCTTTTCCAAATGATCAAAATATTACAACAAACTAAGAGAATTCCACATGCATGCATGCCTTCGGGTTTTTCAAACCAAACAACATATTTTCTACATATATTCCATCTTAAAATTGACATGCAAGCCTAGCATAAGGTACACCTAGATGATCACTTAGCATGCAAGGAGTTTTATCACATTTTCACCACAAAATTCAAGTCATTATCACATAAACATGCAAAAATTGAACAAAACAACAAGAATGATTTCAAGGACCATTCATTCGGCTCCCATATGGTCATGGCCGAATGAAATGGATGGAAATGGCCATTAAATCATCAAGAGTTTCCTTCTCAAGACTTGGCACTTATCCATTCATTGTAGTCCTCTCAAAAACAACCTTAAATCCATAAGAATCAAGATTGTATTTTGAGTTTCACTAAAACCTTTACATGCAACCCTTAAACTTAAACTTTCTACTCAAAACTCTTTGAAATATGAATGATCATGGTATGGGAGATAACATTTACTTGTATAAAGAGTAGAAGCTTGGTGGAGAAATGAAGAAAAATGGGGAGGGGTGGTTCTCGGCTAAAGGCCGAGAGTGAGAGAGAGAGAGCCGAGAGTGAGGGAGGAGGAGGGAGAGAAGAGTGAGTGTGGTGTGGGTGATGAGTAAAAATGATCATGACTTTGCTTGTCTTATGGTTTTTGTATTGGCAAAAGTGAGTGGAATTAGGAATTGACATGATTAGCCTTCCACTTGAACTTGGTTGAATTTGCATGCAAGGGTAAAGAAGGTATTTGGCTAGGAAATAAGAGTTAGTGGGGTGGTTATTGACTCTTTAGCCCTTTTGGAATGTATGGAAGGAATTTGCATGCAAGGATAACTATGTATTTTGCTAATTATATTTATAAAGATTTATTTTTATAAAATAAAACACAAGTTCAAAAATTATAAAATTTACACCATAAAATAACTTGGATTTTTAGAGATTTTATAAAATCACTTTCAAAATTTGTGAACAAAATATCTTTTAAAAGAAAATTTCTCCAAGGCCTAGAATATTCCTTATAAATCAAAAATAAAGAAATTAAATAAATTCTTGCTTTGAAAAATCATATACTACCCAAAGAAAATTTATAATGCAGAAATTTTCACTCACACAAACGTACAAGCATTGAATATATTTTTATTTAACTTAATATTATTCACAAATAATATTACATAAAATGCCGGTCGTAACATTTTCTATTACCTGTTGATGCCAAAAAGGGGGAGAAAGTAATTAAGTCCAAATGCAAGACTGGTAAGACACTGAAAGGGAAAAATGATGAAAAGGATGATCAAGGAAACTCGGGAATGGGTAGAGGTCATAGTCAAGGTAGAGGTTTCTCATCAAGAAAAGCTGAAATCACAAGTCACAGGACAAGTTCTGATACTGGGAAAAGAATTAGTTCTGCTACTGGTAAAAGGATAAGTTCTGATGAACTTTTAGATCTTGATGAAGAAATGTCAAGACAGTTATTTCTTCAGGAAAATCCAGGAATGGACTTGGAGAGTTTAATGGAAGAAGAAGCCAGACTTAAATCAGAGAAAGTCACATCTAAATATGAAGCTTCTGGTAAAAAGACACTTCCAAAACTCAAAGGCATTGTGATAAAAGAAAGGACAAATACTGAAGCAATATTGGCTAAATCACAACCACAGATAGATCCAAGATCCAAGGGTAAAGAAAAGGCTGGTGAACCTATCAAGGTTTATGTGCCTCCTGAGAATGAAGAAATCACTGATGAAAAGGATAAATTTGCTCTGACTTCAAGAAAAGTTCTTAAAATAACCTCTGACATGGCTCCAGTTGTTCAGAGTCAAGAGACTGTAAGTTCTGATATTTTAATGAAACAAGTAACCTCTGACACAGCTCAAGTTAACTTGATATCAGAAGATAGATCAAAGAAACTCCTACCAGGATTCACTAAAGCAAAACAGACTCAACTTTTGAAGACTGCTGCAAGTGGTTTTGAAGCAAGAGTAGTTACTGGAAAGGAAGCAAGAGATAAAACTGGATTGGGAAGTGCTGATGAAAGAAGAATACAGAACACTACCAATGATCCAACTTCCTTGAGTGAACCAGGTATTGGAGCAACTCTTGAGAGATTGAATCAACTGGAATCTGTACAAATGGTTTACCATACCTACTTGAAAGAACACATCTTATTGTACTTCATGACAGATGGTAGGGTTTATCATATAAGACAAAATGCCATTCCATTGAAGTATTTTGAAGAATTGGAGCATGTACTATTCTTACTTCAAGTGAATGACAGATTTATAGGAAGTGCTGCAAACTATTTGAAGGATCAGATTCAGAGACAAAAAAGGCTTTATTCTGTTAAGTCTGACAGCACATATGTTCCAAAGTACAGAGATCACAAGGGTGATATAGTTGAAATGAAGCCCAACACTACTAAGATTATAACTACCTTTCTGGGTTACAGGACTGTGGAATTCAATCTTGAGTCTCATAAGGCATATTTGATCAGACTGGATCAGGATATAAGAAAAGCTAAGATTAATGATCTCAGGGCTGCAATCTTTCAAATTGGTGAAGATACTGCAGAGCTTAAAGATGCTAAAAGGAGGATGATTGATGAACTTAGATATGCTGAGAAATGTTTGTTAAAGAACTATCTCAGAACAACTCCTGACATCAGAGAGATCAGAAGATAAAGCCAAGTCAAGATCTACAACTGATTAAATTCTGATATTTGTACATACTGAAGCTGTTATCAGAAGTTAAATATTGGTAAAGCTTTAAGGACTGTAAGTTGTAGTTATCTAGTCTAATTCTCATGCATTTGTACTTAATGTTTTTGACATCATCAAATATCTATTAAACTTGTATATTATGCTAATTTACAAGTTGGGGGAGATTGTTAGATATATTTGATAATGTCATGGCTAATATGATTTATGTTTAGTTTTCAGATCTTACTTAAACAGGATAAATCAGTACTTACTGGAAGTCAGGACTTAAGGATATCAGTACTTATATTATCAGGAGATAATCATCAGAAGATGGATATCAGAACTTAAGTGCTGAAGGACGTTCAGATAAGGATAGTAGCTGATTAAAGGAAAGAAGATCGAGATAAACATAAGAAGAGATATGCATGAAGAAGGAGTTCTATGAAGAATAGAATACTTGGAAGAAAAGATATATGATTGATATATTTTAGGAAGCAGAATTATATTCCATATCAATTAGTGATTATCTTGTAACTGTGTAGTATATAAACACAGACATAGGGTTTACACTAGAAGTGTTATCATATTCGAGAAGATTATTCAATATAACCCTAGCAGCTCTCGTGATATTTGTTCATCACTGAGAGGTAACAGTTCCATACTGTAATAGAGTTTATTGTTTCAATAAAGTTTGTTTTCTGTTACTTGAGTTATTAGAGTTCGATTTGATTGTACTTTACACTGTATTCACCCCCTCTACAGTGTATGTGACCTAACAAGTTTTAAATTCGTAATTATATTATAATTCCCGTAATCCTCGATGATTTGTAAATATGGTCGTTTTTCAAAGTTCGTTTTCTTCGAAAACTAATAGCGTTTACATACACTCATTTGGTACTTATAATCATTATATCAACTTCGAAACTCATTTTCTCATGCACTACATAGTGTGGGATCAAAAGTTTTTCCTGTCCGTCAAGGTTACTATTCATTAAACGTTTTACAAGGTCTCAAAAATTCGAGTTATTACACCATGGTTGAGGTAGAACAGAGTTTTATCAATTGTACCTCTGGTAAATCCACTTTCCAGAAGGAATTGAGCTAAAGTCTCATACCATGCTGTAGGAGCTTGCTTAAGGCCATAGAGTGCTTTATCAAGTCTGTAGACATGATTAGGAAATTTTGGATCTACAAATCCTGGAGGTTGTTCAACATATACCTCTTCTTCTAATTCTCCATTGAGAAAAACACTTTTCACATCCATTTGAAAGACTTTAAACTTTTTGTGAGCAGCATAAGCCAAAAAGATTCTTATGGCTTCCAATCTAGCAACTGGAGCAAATTTTTCATCATAGTTAATACACTCCTGTTGAGAGTAACCTTTAGCAACCAGCCTTTCTTTATTTCTTGTAATTATGCCATCACTGTCAGTTTTGTTTCTAAACACCCATTTTATGCCAACAATGGATCTGTTCTTTGGTCTTGGCACTAGGGTCCAGACTTTATTTCTTTCAAATTCATTTAACTCTTCCTACATTTCTTGCACCTAATCAGCATCTTGAAGAGCTTCTTTCACTTTCTTTGGTTCAGTCTGAGATAGAAAGGAATGATAGAGACATTCATTTGATGTTGTTGTTCTAGTTCTGACACATGCTTCAAGATCTCCAATTATTAAGTTAGGTGTATGTGATTTAGTCCACTACCTTGCAGATGGAAGTTGATCTCTAGAACTGGATCCTCCCCCATGATCCATGCTGTCTCCATCAGCATTTTCTGATGCTCCCCCTGAAGTTATGCTCTCTAAAATTTCATAATTTGAGTTGGATCCTTCAGGAATTGAAGAATCAGAGTTTCTAGAATTATCAGAATTTGGCTCATCAGAACTTGATAAATCAGAACTTGAAGAGCCAGTGACAGCATCTGATGGTTCTTAGGAGTCTTGAGATGTGGTAGGATCATTAGCTTGCTCCCCCTGAACAGGTGCATTTTCCTTTGGAGCAGTTACCACAGTTTCAATGACATCAGAATTTACCCCGTCAGATTTTATAGAATCAGGACTTAGGTCATCAGAATTTATAATATCAGAATTTGCATCTTCATTTTCAAATCTCAGCTGATCATGATCATTGAAATCTTCAAGTCCAGTTATCTTTTTATCATCAAAATATACATTGATAGATTCCATTATAACCCTTGTTCTTAAATTATAGACTCTGAAGCCTTTTATGGAAAGTGGATATCCAACAAAAATTCCTTCATCGGCTTTTAGATCAAATTTTGACAGCTGTTCAGGATGAGTCTTAAGAACATAACACTTGCATCCAAATACATGAAAGTATTTCAGATTTAGCTTCTTTTTCTTTACCATATCATATGGTGTTTTTCCATGCTTGTTTATGAGTGTAGCATTCTGTGTAAAACAAGCAGTCTGCACAGCTTCAGCCCAAAAATAGGTTGGAAGCTTCAGCCCAAAAATAGGTTGGAAGCTTTGCTTCATCAAGCATAGTTCGTGCAGCTTTATTAAGAGTCATGTTCTTTCTTTCTACAACTCCATTCTGATATGGAGTTCCAGGTGCTGAAAATTCCTGCTTTATTTCATGCTCTTTGCAGAACTCTTCCATGACTAAATTCTTGAACTCAGTGCTATTATCACTTTTTATTATTTTAACAGAATCTTTGACCAACTTATCCAGCTGTCTGACATGATCAGTTAGAGTAGATGCAGTTTCATTCTTCTTGTGCATGAAATATACCCAAGTGCATGTTGTGAACTCATCCACTACAACCATAACATATTTCTTCTTTACAATGGACATGACATTAATTGGACCAAATAGATCAACATGCAGTAAGTGATAAGGCTCAAGAATTGAGGATTCAGTTTTACTCTTGAATGAAGATTTTCTTTGTTTTGCCTTTTGACATGAGTCACAAAGACCATCAGGAGCAAATACTGATTTTGGCAGTCCTCTCACAAGATCTTTCTTTACTAGCTCATTTATATTGTTGAAATTTAAATGAGAGAGTCTCTTGTGCTAATTCCAGCTTTCTTCAATTGATGCTCTGCTTAACAGACAGATTGCAGAACCATCAGAACTTGTTGAAAGTCTGGCTTCATATATGTTACCATGTCTGTAACCTTTCAGAACAATTTAACCTGTACAATTACTTACAACTTCACAGTGTTCTTCAAAAAAGTCCACATGATAACCTCTGTCATATATTTGACTCACACTTAGCAGATTGTGTTTAAGTCCTGAGACAAGAGCTACTGATTCAATTATGACATTCCCAAGATTGATATTGCCATATCCCAGAGTCTTTCCCATGTTCCCATCTCCATAAGAAACTCCTGGGCCAGCTTTCTCCACAAAGTCTGATAGCAGGGCTTTAATTCCAGTCATATGTCCTGAACATCCACTGTCCAGAACTAGGATGTTTTTCCTATTGCCCTGCAATCACAAAGACCACTATTGGTTAGTTTTAAGGACCCAGACTTTATTGGATCCTTTGGCCTTTTTAAGTTTGTTAGCATTTGTAGCGGATTTAGTTTCAGAGTTTATGCTAACATACTTCTTATCAGACTTTATATCAGACATTGCATGAGAATTTACACAATAAGGAATTACACTAACATTCTTCAAAGAAGGTTTTATTTGATAATAATCATAGTACAAACTATGATATTCTTTACAAGTACAAATAGAATGCCATAAACTACCACAATGAAAACAAGGATTTTGTGGTTTAAACCTAACAAACTGATTCTTAACTCCTGATCTAGGAGGTAAAGAGTTTATATCTTTATTTTTCCTGCAAAAAGAAGCAAGATGGTTAGAGTTTCCATAATTATAGAATTTCTTTCTAGGAGAATTAGGAACATGTATATAATTATTGCTTTTATTCACACCTTTCTTTCCACTCCTATTTTTCCTAGCTTCCTTTACCTTGTTCACTTTTCTAATCTCTTTCAGCTTATTCTTAAGCTGCTTCTTTGTCATTAAACCTATGTTTACTGAAGCTGGTTTGTCCTGTTTTAATTTGTCAGAAGTTGACTTTTCTTTGACTTCTGTTTTAGAATCATTCATCTTTTTAGATTTTGACACATCAGAATTTGACACAAACTTGACAGGATTAACTTAGGCTTTTCAGCTTTCTTGGTAAAGTTTGGTTTAGATGACATAGTTTCCTTTTCTTCTTTATCATCTAGGTAACCTAGACCTTCTTTCCAATTCCTATTTTCTAAGATTTTCTGAGTTGTTCTTCTAGAGTTAGTCCAAGTTTTGATTATCTCCTTTTCCTTTTCCAATTTAGATTTAAGATATTTATTCAATTTTAGCACTTCATCTCTAACATACAAAGCCTCATCTCTTTCTTTCTGAATTTGATGGAACATAACTAACTCTTTTTCAACTCAGTAATATCTTATGTATCAAAAGCAAGAGTTGATAGAGGTACCTTTAGTTCATCAGCATCAGAATTGCTATCAGTATTTGCCATTAAGGCATAATTTACCTCTTCTTCAGATTTTGAAGTGTCTGCCCAGTTTTTCTTCTTTGTGATAAGTGCTTGGCCTTTATCACTTTTTCCTTTCTTACAATCAGGAGAGATGTGGCCTCTTTCACCACGATTGTAGCATTTGACATTTGAGTTGTCTCCTCTGTCAGACTTTCCTCCTTTGCCATCAGACTTTCTGAACCCTTTCTTTTCAGAACTTCCACCTTTCTTGGAAAATTTCTTGCCCTTTCTGAATTTCTTGTAGGTTATCTTTGTGATACCCTTCACCATAAGAGCACACAGTTGCATCATCTCTGCATCAACATCCACTTCAGATAAATTTTCAGATTCTGAATCATCATCATTAGAATATAATGACTCTGAATCAGACTGTATGATGAGAGCCTTTCCTTTGCCCCTCTTTGAGAAAACCACTTTAGGAGAATCCTCCTCAGCTTTAAGAGCAACTGTCTTTGACTTTCTTCCATACCTTTTTCTCCTTTGATCCATCTCAAGTTCATGAGTCTTGAACATACCATAAATTTCATTAAGAGTAGTTTCAGCAAGGTCATAGTTGTCTCTTATGGTAGTAGACTTCAAATCCCAATTTTCAGGAAGAGCTAAGGAATTTTAGATTTGAATCTTCAAGATCATATTCCTTGTCCACCAGTGACAGATCATTCAAGAGTTTGGCAAACCTGTCATATAAATCAGTTAATGACTCATCAGTTTTTGAGTCAAAGTGCTCATACTCTTGTGTGAGTATAGTCTTCCTATTCTTTTTGATTGCATCAGTTCCCTGGCATCTTGTCTCCAAAGCATCCCATATCTCCTTTGCAGTCTTGCATCTAATTACCCTGTTTGACATGACATTGTCAATTGCACTATGTAGCAGATGCCTTACCCTTGCATCCTTGGCAATAGATGAGAAGTCTTCAGCTATGTAATCACCTTTCTCCTTCGGTATCATCTTTGCTGGTTGATCAGCAACTGCAACAGAAAGCTTGGTAGGCTTATATGGTCCATCATTAATTCTATCAAGGTATTCTGGATCTGTGGATTCCAGAAACATAGCCATCTTTACCTTCCATATAGGATACTCAGATGCTCTCAGTATAGGAACCCTAATGGTTTCATATCGACTGTAGGTTTGATTGTTTTGAGTATCTTGAGTTTTGGTGGGCTTAGGTGGAGTTTGTGTTTCTTCAGACATGATTGTAAAATGGATCGCACTGTTTGTAAATCAACAGAGATGATCTGATACCACTTGTTAGGTCACACAACACTATAGAAGGGGGTTGAATATAGTGTTTATACAATCAAATCGATTTAGAACACAAGTAACAGTAATCAAGTTTATTCAATATAATAAGCTCTGTTACAAAGTAGGTTAAACTACTCTCTCAGTGATGAACAATATTACTAAGAGTTGCTAGGTTACAATGTTAAATGTTCTCGTGAATGATAACACTTTTAGTGTAAACCCTAAGCTGTGTTTATATAGTACACAGTTACAAGATATCTTCTAATTGATATGGAATATAATTTTGTCTCCTAAAATATATCAATCAGATATTATCTTCTACAAGTCTTCTAGCTGTCCAACTCTTCATGCATATCTTCTATTGTTTTAGTCATGATCCTCTCATGTAAATCAGTTGCATTTCTTATCTGAAGTACCCGCACTTAAGTCCTGATATAAATCCTGACAGCCTTAAGTTCTGATATAAGTTCTGACTTCAGTAAGCCCTGATTTCCAGTAAGTCCTGATATTAAGTTCTGAAACTAAATACAACAGATTAGACATGACATCACAAATATATCTAACAGACACTAGTAGAATTCAGAAATTGCTGCAAGTGCGTGAGGCTTTACTTGAATGAATATGCCTTTGTAATAGACAAAAGAAATAAAAAGTTAATTGTATGGACAAGTGAGAAAAATCTTTTCAAGAACTAAAGATTGAAGATAGAACAAAGAGAAGGAAGGAAGGAAAGAAGAAGGGAGGTGGAATAAAGAAGAGATTAATAATCACACCAATATAAGTTTATTAGACAATCAAAGAGATTTTATCATCTGCAATAAAGCTTTACTAAAGGACCTCTTGTTTCTAAATTGTTTGATAATCATACAATAAATAATTTATCAAGTATTTCTGTTTTGGATAAAATGTAAGATACAATTTTAGTTCAATTTCTGATGGATATTGATACTTAAGTTGTTATTAAATATTGAAAGTGGTATTAATATAGATGATTGATGTCTAATTCAGAATGAGATGTTATGAGCATCAAAGTTCGTATTGATATCTAATTTGATATGACATCAAAATGAGTATTAATGTCAAGAGTTCGGTTTTGAATGAGCTATGAGAATGAAGAACAGAAATATGAAATGAAGTGGAATCAAAAGGGTTATATAAAGAAACTTTATAAGATGCCAGGATATAGGTAAGATATGGGTAATATGAAAGACAAAAGTAAGGTGAAAATTTAGGAAACATTTACAAATTGAGATCGGGAATGCATCCCAAGTGTACGATCAAGTACCGAGGGCTAAAGGAAAATATCTAGTGACTAAACGTGAAGAGAAAACAGGGGGGGAATGTAAATAAATGTTATACCTACCCAAGAATTAAGGCGGAACATCAAAGGCTAGATGGATACTTTTCGCCAGGAGACGTCGTAGTGAAATGACCTGAGGACTAAAGGTGAGGAAAGCGTTAATTGCATCATTATCGATAGGTTATCCAAACTAATCATTCTCTTTTATTAATAAACAGTTCATCCAATAAGTGGGTTAGTTTTTGCTTGAAGAAATGGTGGTACGTCATCAGATCCAGAAATTTATTGTAAATGATCAATATTGTTTGATGTGAGATTTGACAGGAGTAATCAGAATATAATGAATTATGTCGAACCGGAATAGTATATATCACTCCTTGATGAACCGGCAATAAGTAAGGCGGAATTAAAAGATAGGAATTTGGCTACGATAACTCAAAGGGATTCAAGCTACTCCGAGAATATGATACGAGACATAGGTGTCAAAGAAGACTTTCTGATAATATGGCACAAAGAAAGAATAAACGTTACATGTGACTAGACGTCAAGGAAAGCATTGCAATCAGTTTCCTATGAGAACTTCTTAGAATCAAAATAACTGATAATATGGGTTGGATTATGTCGGTGATGCCTCCAGGCTAGTGTACTTTCTTCAAAGTAGTAAGAGATGTTCGCTTGACAAATATACTCGACTGTGATTCAAGGAAATTAAGTTTAATAACTCGAATTTTTGAGACCTTGTAAAATGTTTAATGAATAGTAACCCTGACGGACGAGGAAAACTTTTTAGCCCACACTATGTAGTGCATGAGAAAATGAGTTTCGGAGTGGATTTTATGATTATACGTACCAAATGAGTGTATGTAAACGCTATTAGTTTTCCAAGAAAACGAACTTTGAAAAACGACCATATTTACGAATCATCGAGGATTACGGGAATCACAATATAATTACGAATGTAAAACCCTACGGATTTATATCCAAGTATGATAATTCAAAACATAAGGAATAAATACGAGAGGAATTACGTCACGAACCATTTACGAGGAAGTATTACGAAAACGTTTAAGTGACCGAGCGAACGCGTAAACGATTAAATAAACGTAACACACTAACTAACCATGGTAGAAAAGTAACCATGGTTAATTTATCAAATAGTAAGCTAAGGTGTAGGATGATCAACCAAGGCTATCAAATAGTAAGCTAAAGAGCTAAACAATTGGCTTAGCTTGTAATCTACCAATGCTAGCTAGATTTGTCTCCAAGATTGGCAACAAAGTTCAAATCCTAGGATAGATACTAAGGAATAACAATTAAATAAAAATATATCACAAGCCTCATTTCCAAGAAGCAACCAAGGAAGCATCACCAAAAACTCTCTCTTTCTCTCCCAACCATTCCATTCGGCTTTTTCATCTTCTACCAATAAATCAAAACCAAAACTTCAAGCTCTAGCCATGGATAAATTCTCCCATTAATTCTCAAGCTTCCTACCAACCAAACTAAGGTAAGATAAATCTTTGAGCTCTTTTTATCAAGGTTTGATGGGTGAAATAAAATCAAGAAAGTTGACAATGAATAGTGTGAATAGTAACTCTTCTTTGGTTTCTTGATTTTAATGGTTGTTTTAGGTTCCAAAAACTATACTAAGCACTCCCAAGACTTCACCATAATCAATAAAACATTTCAAGCTCTCAATAAAGGTATAAATATTTGACCCTACCTTATGTAAGATTTAAGTTCAAGATCCTTTTAGTATATAGTTGTAAACCTAGTTTTGGTAGGAGTATTGTTGTAATCTTGATGTTTAGCTAAGTAGATTTAAGGTTGATTATTTTTGCCTCAAGAACATGATGTTATTGAGAGGAGTTAGTCTGGTGATGATGATATGTTGATTATTGGTGGTAGTATAAAGATTTAAGGCAAAAACGAAACTCCGATCATAACCGTAATCTCGTTAAAATGAACAAAACATAATTTTAAGTTTCTGCAGAAAGTCCCGAAGATTTAAGCTATAGTTTCTTGAAAAATAACCCTTTATTATGATAGAAAATTATATAAGGATCGTTTAGGAGCTTGAATCGCTGGATTCCGATTTACGGATCAAAAGTTATGGCCGTTTTACTAAAAGTGATTTACGCGACAAAAACTGCTACGAATTATGAACTTTGAAAATATAAAGGATCGACTTAAGAATGTTCATAAATCATGAAAGTTTTACAGATAGTAGTATATTGAGTTTCCCAACTTCCATAAAAATTTTAAGTGAAATTAATGATATTTCAATTTTATAAAAATATCGGAGCCGAGACCACGCGATTAGAAACCGTAGAATCCATAAGCGGAGCCGACGACGAAAATGAAAATGAACTTAAGATACTTTGAAAAAGGAAGCGACCATGATGTGAATAAAGACTTAAAGGAATAATAAGGGTAATATAAGTGGAGAGGGTGCATAATAATTAGCGCATGAGTGCGGGTAGCCGTAAATTAGAACGGGACCTAACGAATTGAATTATATTTATAATTATAGATTTCCGAGCGGAACATAGAGCATCCTCCACCTCGAGATACCCAGGTAAGTTTACGAACCCAACTCCATTTACTGTTGTGTTGTGAAAGGATTGTTTTATTATCATTGCATAAATACCATGCTTGCCATGATTCGTAGTAATTGAACTTTTTGCATAATATAGCGATGTTGTATGATAAGTAAGTATCATAGAATGTTTAATTCCGCTTTAAGCGTGACGTATAAGTATAATACCGTGAGTCGGTCGAGATTTTAAGATAAAACCTGGTGATCATCACGGTGATATTATAGGACGATTAAAAGTCCATAGTAGTACGGTTTAAAAGGACTCAACGTCCACTTACAAAATATTAAACACCTCAAACTTTTATTAAAACGATTTCTAAAGATCATATTCCCACAACTATACTTTATCATTCGAATAATAAATATCTATTTACTATTCATTTATTATGGGAGAAGTATTCTCCAGTGAATATTTATTTCAGACTCGATTAAAATATTAAAGATTATTAAATTACTTAAACATAAATTAGTTGAGGAATATTATTTCAAATATTCTTTTAAAAGTATAATTATTCGAGGTTTAATTATTCAACGATTAATATTTGATTATTAAGCATTAGTTATTTAATGGTTTAATTATGATTTAAATATCATAGAACCTGATTCAAAATACTTTCTAATTTTCAGAAAATTATTCGAATAATTTCAGATCGTCGAAGAATATTATCTCGACTTATTTTAAATATTTGGATTATAGTTTCAAAAGAAACTCCCCCTTATATAACAAATATGTTGACAAAGGTCAACTCACATCCCTAGTACTTCCTCCGAAAATTTTCGGAAGTACATATAAATACGTACAAATCAAAGTGTACCTATCAACAAGCAATATGCTTGGGGAACAATATAAGTTCCAGATTGATGATTAGATTCTTACAAGGACAAGGAGGGGTAGACTCCAATACTTTATGGACTGGGGAGACTACCAATTTACTACCACATGAGAAGGTATCTTATATACTGATGAACATGTGGAGTATGCGTACTTGAGAGGGATGGACACAAAACCGTGTCTCGAGAGGGATAGACACGAAGTGTGTACCTGAGAGGGACGGACACAGAAAAGACCCAAATGCGGCCAGGGTGATAACCAATAATAAAAGGGAATCATCCATCTACATGTAGAAAAGGTTACTAGTTCCGTAGTACGACTGATCATCGTATATGGTGGCTCCGGTGAATGTCCTATTCTTCCAATTGGAATTTTGATGCAATACCATAACCCAAGCCTAGGTGATGGGTTTACTATTAAGGTATTCGAAGGATAATTAAATCCACTAAAGAATTGTTTTCATAAGAAGGTGTGTATCACCAAGGAAAACTATTTTCGAATAAAACATAATTATCAGATATGAGGTTTTACGTGAGTTATCATACAGTCATTTTCATACTGTACATTTTTATGATGGGCATTATAGCTCACACTTGTTTTCTTAAATTGACACAACACAACAGTGAATCAAGATGCCTACCATGAGAACCACAGCCAGGAAATGGGTAGGAAATGGCCAGCTGTTCCGTAAGTTGTTTGGTGTTGTACCACAGGTAGTCCGAATAAGCTGGATTGGTTTTCAGTTGTTTTTAGTTCGGCTTATTTATAAGTATGACTTATGTAAGGTAATAAATAAGAAACGTATATTTGGTCGATGGACTAGCTTTACTTAAAGGATATTCCCCGGTAAGACTTAATTACTTTTGGATTGTAATAATTATCACTTTGTGGTCGATCTACTCTAGTAATGAATGGTTCATTTCCAAGACAATAACCTGTAAGTGTGTGTATGTGTGATAAGTGTGGGGTCTTAAAGTGTGAGTATTTATAAATTGTGGTGCGAGGTATGTGGTTTATAGTGATTGAGATGGCATGGCCTCCGAGATCCCTGACCCCGGATTTTGGGGCGCCACAGAAATGGTATCAGAGCCTTAGGTTATCAAATCATGGAAACGATAGGATATAAAATACTTAGACATAGGAATAATTAAATAATCAATTAGAGCTCAAGTCGAGTTTGTCGTCGGGCTACATGGGTAGTCTTGACAGTTTTACCCTCAAAGGAATTTCGACTCTAAGTTAGTAACACCTTGCCTATTATGTCAGGTACCAGTGGAGCCTATGAGGGAGGTTGACCCTATTGATGATGCTATAGTCCCTGAGCGTGACCCTACTCCCGAGCCGGAGGACCCACCCATTGATTACTCAGATGATGACCCTACTGAGGATGCCCATGAGGAGCTGACCTTCCTGTCCCCATAGCTGATGATGTTGAGATGCCCCAGGGAGATGACTTAGACTGGAGGGATGTAGAGATGTACCCTCTCTCGACTATTCGCTCTCCCACACCACACCCAAGGATGCAGAGCCCTTTACCCTATACTAATGATGATGAGGAGTATGTGATGGATGCACAGATCTACGAGGCTTATGACATATCCTCTAGCGACCCAGACTCACCTCTACCACCCCCGACGACCATGCATGTAGTTGTACACGACTGGATGGTGGCTCAACTTAACGCTGAGATCACTGCGGTATATGCCCGCATTGTGGAGTTACGCCAGACACTGACAGCTGAGAGAGCCATCAAACTAGGATACCCAGGGGACTTCAGAGCTGCTTCCCCAGCCATAGCCCATAGAGAGATTGATGGGATCGAGCTCCGTACCCGGGTTTAGATGAGGATGATGGCGGTTAGAGGATGCATCCCGGTAGTTGATGCAGAGCTGATGTTGGCAGGAGCAATGCGGAGGGTGCGTAACCTCACGCGCAGTGACAGTGACTAAAGGACTAGTGACTATTTATGGACCTTGAAGAAGGCTGGGTGACTTGTCACAAATTTTGATAGGATAGCTAGTAGTAGATAGCGTTCCTAGCCCTTCAGGGTACATGGCTTATATATTTGCATTTCAGTAGTCAGGACAAGTAATGATGTAGTATAATCAAGCCATGTATGAACTCGGTTAGTTGTTTTGTCCCCAAGATATAATTGGGAGACCATATGGTATATATGTAGCAGTTATTAAGAAATTGATTTCCATAATATTGCACTTAATAAAAACATGCTAGATAGTAGATGACATGCTTACATATGAATAAATTAATCCAATTGTAAAATAATTGTAACTATATTGATAAATTTTCATTATCAAAACAATGCCACACCATAGAAGAGGAACCAGGGCACAGCCCACAGAATCTGTTAACCAATAACAGAATTAACCTGACCCTGTAGTAAATGAAGAAAATGAAGAGGACCTAGACTATAATGAATACGATGAGGAAGAATATGTAGAAGAAGAGGCTGAGGATACCTATCAGGGAGGGAACCTCATGAATGAGTTTATGGAACTTTTAAGAGCAAATTTGAACCAACAGCCCATTCCAACACAGCCGCACGCTGCCCAACAGACTGCATCCAATGCCTTCAGGGCGTTCAAATCTCTCAAACCCCCAGAGTTTCTAGGATCTGTCGACCCCGTTGAAGCACGGACCTGGCTCAATGAGATATAAAAGTCCTTCAAAATAATAGGTGTGGAAGAATGACACGAGATCATTTTCGCTTCTTACATGCTGAAAGGAGAAGCTAATCACTGGGGGAGTCCAAACGAAACCTAGAGACTGATGCTGTGATTCCATGGGATAGGTTTACCCGACTGTTATTAGACAAACATTTCCCTAGGTTTATGGAAACCCAGATTGAGATTAAGTTTCTGGAGTTGAAACATGATAGGATGACCGTGGCAGAGTATGAGGCCAAGTTTACTGAGCTATCACGATTTGTGCCTGAGTTCGTGAATATCGAAGAGAAGAAAGCGAGAAGGTTTCAGCTTGGTCTGAAATAGTGGATCCAGAACTGAGTGGCAGTACTAGATCTGACAGATTATACCACCTTAATGCAGAAAGCCTCGATTGTTGAAGCTGGCAGTGAGCAGAGCGTGAAGGAAAAAGAAAATAGGAAGAGGAAGATAGGAAGCCAAGGCGGAGGAGGAGGAGTAGGAACCGGGAACAGGAGCCTTCCGAGCAGGTTCGTCAGGGGAGTGGTGTCCAAACCTACGAGAGGCCCCGGATTCAGAAAGGCCCCAAGTGAGAGTGTTGGTCAGGGCGGTGGACAATCTAGGGCAACATTTCATAGCTAACCACGTGCCTCAATACCGGAGTGTCAAACCTGTAGGAGGAGACACCTTGGAGTGTGCAGCCAGGCGAGAGCCCCTTTGAAATGCTATAAGTGTGGTCAGACCGGATACCTTGCCAACAACTGCAACCAACCCAGCGTGACATGTTTCCAATGTGGAAAAGTAGGGTACATGAGGAAGGATTTCCCTACATTGAGAACCCCAGCCTCAGGTATGAGCGGGGATACATCCAACCGACCCCCAGCTGCTAGGACCTTCAACATGACCGTTCAGGATGCTGTCCGAAACACTGACGTGATAGCAGGTACCCTTCTGTTAAATTCCAAACATGCAAATGTCCTATTTGATTCTGGAGCAACCAAGTCATTTATATCTCAAGATTTTGCAAAAAGGTTAAAACTTAACGCCGTACCCTTACGTGAGGTATTACAAGTGGATATAGCAAACAAAAAAATAATTCCTGTAAATCAAGTACACCCTAAATGCAAGTTGAAATTAGAAGGAAGAGTCTTCGAAGTTGACCTAATCTCATTTGCGTTAGGAGAATTTGATGTAATCTTAGAATTGGATTGGTTATCCAGTAATGGAGCTCAAATAGATTGTGAACAGAAGAGGGTAAATTTAAGAGTGCAAAATGGAAAAGAAGTAGTGTTTAGAGGGCGATGACAGACCCAGAAATTTCTGACCATGCTACAGGCAAAAAGGTTGTTAAAGAAAAGAAACGAGGCCTATTTAGCTTATGTGATGGATACAAAGAAGGAAGTTCCTAACATACAGGACATACCCATAGTAAATGAATTTGAGGATGTATATACAGAGAACTTACCAGGGTTGCCACCCGATAGAGAAATAGAATTCACTATAGAATTAGCACCGGGAACGACACCAGTATCCAAGGCCCCCTATAGGCTAGCCCCAGTTGAGATGAAGGAACTAGCTTCTCAACTGCAAGAGTTATTAGATAATGGGATGATAAGACCCAGTGTGTCGCCATGGGGAGCGCCAGTACTGTTCGTAAGAAAAAGGGCGGCAGTATGAGATTATGCATAAACTATCGAGAATTGAATAAGCTGACTATTAAGAATAGGTACCCTCGCCCTAGGATTGATGATCTATTCGATCAACTCAAGGGATTTGGGCATTTTTCCAAAATAGATTTGAGGACAGAGTATCAATAGTTGAAAATCAAACCTGAGGATATACCGAAGACAGCTTTTCACACTAGGTATGGACACTATGAGTTCTTAGTCATGTCGTTTGGGCTAACCAATGCACCCGCGGCCTTTATGGATTTGATGAACAGAGTGTTCAAAAACTACCTAGATATATGTGTGATAATTTTTATAGATGATATTCTAATCTACTCAAAGATAGAGCAAGAACATGCAGAACATTTAAGGATATTCTTAGAAATCTTGAGGAATGAGAAATTATATGCCAAGTTCTCGAAATGCAAGTTTTGGTTAAGGGAAGTTCAGTTCTTAGGACATGTGGTGAGTAGCAAAGGAGTTTTAGTTGACCCCGTCAAGATAGAGGCGGTGTCCAACTGGGAAAATCCAACTACCCCAATAGGGGTTAGGAGCTTTGTGGGTTTAGCAGGATATTACCGAAGATTCGTGCAAGACTTTGCTAAGATAGCCGGTCCACTGACTAGACTTACCCAGAAGATAGAAAAGATTGTGTGGATAGAGAAATGTGAGGAAAGCTTTCAGGAACTGAAAAGGAGACTAGTGTTAACACCAGTGCTCGCTCTTCCCGATGGAAAGGGAGAGTTTGTGATATACAGCGACGCATCGCTTAAATGATTAGGATGTGTGCTTATGCAGCACGGAAAAGTTATAGCGTATGCCTCTCGGCAATTGAAGGAGTATGAGAGCACATACCCGATGCATGATCTAAAATTAGCAGCCATAATGTTTGCCCTGAAGATTTGGAGACACTACCTATACGGTGAGAAGTGCAAGATTTACACAGACCATAAGAGCCTCAAATATATTTTTACTCAGAAAGAACTGAACATGAGATAGAGGAGATGGTTAAAGTTGATTAAGGACTACGACTATGAAATTTTGTATCACCCGGGTAAATCCAATGTGGTGGCTGACGCCCTTAGTAGGAACGAAAGACTCAAAATGATAATGACATCTGAGGAATTAATTAAAGAAATTGAGAAGATGGAAATTAACGTGAGGACGACCGGTAAAGGAACAGAAGGATTATTTGAGATTAAGCAAATGCCGGAACTGACTGAAAAGATACGAGTATGTCAGGAAAAGAAGATGAGTGAAGAAAGAGGAAAATTGACCGGTGAGGAAGTGAGATGCGAGAAGGACAAGAAAGGGATCATGAGGTATGTGTCCCGAATTTGGATTCCAAATATGCAAGATTTAAAGAATGAGCTGCTGCACGAAGGGCACAGCTCCAGATATTCAATCCACCCAGGAAGTACGAAGATGTACCGTGACCTTAAGGAATATTATTGGTGGCCTAACATGAAGAGGGAATTAGCATAGTGGGTCAGCAAGTGCTTGACATGCTAGAGAGTGAAGGCTGAACATCAGCGACCTAGTGGACTATTAAGGCCCCTGGAAATTCCGGAATGGAAATGGGAGCATATAGCCATGGATTTTGTGACAGGCCTACCAAGGACAAAGACCAATCACGATGTCATATTGGTTATCATAGATAGATTGATCAAGTCCGTACACTTCCTACCAATCAACGAAAGGTACACCGTAGACAAGCTGATGGATATTTACTTGAAGGAAATTGTAGTGAGACACGACATTCCTGTTGCCATAGTGTCAGATCGAGACCCGAGGTTTAATTCCTGATTTTGGAGAAGCTTCCAGGAATGTGTAGGCACCAGACTAAACATGAGTACCGCTTACCACCCCCAGACTGATGGACAGAGCGAAAGGACTATTCAGACCCTAGAAGATATGCTACGAGTGTGTGTCATCGACTTTAAAGGAAATTGGAATGACCACTTACCCCTGATCGAATTTACTTACAACAATTGCCATCACGCTAGCATAGGAATGCCTCCGTATGAAGCTCTTTATGGAAGGAGATGTCACTCTCCCCTATATTGGGATGAAGTTGGAGAACACGAGATAATAGGACCAGAGTTAGTCCAACAGACCAGGAAAATGGTGGGACTCATCAGGAAAAGACTAGTAGCAGCTCAGGACAGATAAAAGAAGTATGCCGACCAGACCAGGAAGGATAGGGAATATGAAGTAGGAGATTCAGTGCTATTGAAGGTATCTCCGTGGAGAGGAGTGATGAGATTTGGGAAGAAAGGGAAGCTGAGTCCCAGATTCATAGGACCCTTTGAAATTTTGAGGAAAATAGGACCTCTAGCTTATGAGCTCGCCTTGCCTCCTAATCTGCAACAAGTGCACAACGTGTTCCATGTGTCCATGTTAAGGAAGTACCATGCAGATGCACGACACGTAATAGAATACGAGCAGGTAGATTTACAACCAGACCTGACCTACATCGAGAAGCCAGTAAGGATAATGGACCAAAAAGAACAAGTGCTGAAGAACAAGACTGTGAAGCTGGTTAGAATCTTGTGGAGGAATCAAAATGTCGAGGAGTCAACTTGGGAACTTGAAGACGCAATGAGGAATAGATATCCCCACTTATTTTCTAATTGATTCCGGGACGGAATCCTTGTTAGAGGGGACGACTGTAATAACTCGAATTTTTGAGACCTTGTAAAATGTTTAATGAATAGTAACCCTGGTGGACGGGGAAATTTTTTTAGCCCATACTATGTAGTGCATGAGAAAATGAGTTTCAGAGTTGATATTATGATTATACGTACCAAATGAGTGTATGTAAACACTATTAGTTTTTGAAGAAAACGAACTTTGAAAAATGACCATATTTACGAATCATCGAGGATTACGGGAATCACAATATAATTGCAAATTTAAAACCCTACGGATTTATATCCAAGTACGATAACTTAAAACATAAGGAATAAATGCGAGAGGAATTACGTCGCGAACCATTTACGAGAAAGTATTACGAAAACGTTTAAGCGAACGCGTAAACGATTAAATAAACGTAATGAACTAACTAACCATGGTAGAAAAGTAACCATACTTACTTTATCAAATAGTGAGCTAAGGTGTAGGATGATCAACCAAGGCTATCAAATAGTAAGCTAAAGAGATAAACAAGTGGCTTAGCTTGTAATCTACCAATGCTAGCTAGATTTGTCTCCAAGATTGGAAACAAAGATCAAATCTTAGGTAGATACTAAGGAATAACAATCAAATAAAAAGATATCACAAGCCTCATGTAACGCCCTCCAGACCCGGGGTATAAGTCTGGGGGTTACTAGCTAATCACCAAACCTGTACAATCTGATTAACAAATAATAAAGAAATGAATCTAAACCCCTTTAAAACTAACCAGGATTTTTTTAGGTTGAAGTATGAAAACAAGAACCACTACTACTTTATTACAAACCAAATTCAAAATCTTACAAACTCTCTTTATTACAAACCATTGTCTAACCAGTTTTAAACTAATTTCCTCTTTTGTTCAAACACACACACACATACACTAACTATCTACACTCCACCTGTTCGGGAAACTCAAAGCTTTCTTCCTGGATTGGGATCAATACCTTGGGTATGAGAGGATCCCGAGGCTTGACCCGCTTCTTTACCACTCGAGTCCTGATGGGTTTCATATTCCTTCTTACCTGAAAAAAATAAGGTGAATAACAACAAAAAGGGGTGAGCCAAAAATTGCTCAACAAGTCTGCAAAATATAAACAGTGTTAAAGCAATCTAAGTAAATCAATAACCTGGGTATATCTGCAAAGATATAACCCCGCGAGAGTAGAAAGAAGGCCATTACTGGCAAGTACAAACGACTAAATTGGACACAGGTTCGCATCTATACCCTGCTGATCAGCCAGGATACAGTGCAGATCTATATCCCACTATATAGATCCCGTCGGGCACCCAAGCACTACGACCTATCTCAAGGATCCGGTTATGTCCCGGTCCTTAGGATTAAATAAACTTAATCCCCAAAGTAATACTATCCAGTCCATGGAATAGCAACCGGAATAATCACTATGCTTTGATATATTCTAATCACTAGAATACATCAATATTTGTGAGTAACAATAGGAATTTGAATAAGGAATTCAAATGAAAAGAAGAAATCAAGAATTGAAATGTAATATGAATAAGAGAATCAAAAGAGTACAAGTGTGATAAAAATCTGAAGAAATATCACTATTCTGAAAATAGAATAGGGGAAAAACTTGCCTTCTGCGCGACTCACTTCAAATATGTCTCCTTCGTCTATCACCGACTCAACCTACCTTGCTGGCTTAGCTTCTGTTAGAGAAAGAGACTGGTTTAGTCATTTCAGACTTCAATTGCGTCTTGAACCGACTTCACATCGTTCCTATTGTCTACCTATGCGCTTATGACTGACTCGTATATTCTATATTAAAAAGTAAGACTCGATTAACCACATAATACACATAAGCACATAATCATTTTTATAGTTAAAATAATTTTTAGAATCAAAATCGACTCGCTGATTGCTCAACTGATCATTATCTGATCCGTTTCCTATTTTTCAGAATTTTCCGGACTCGTATCGGCACGCAATTCGACTGATAATCAAACAAATAACAAAGTAAACTAATTTCTAAAAGAAATCAGCTTTAATATTATTTTTAATGAAAAGAATTCATTTTTCGGAGTCAAAGGGCTTTCGTTTTGTTTAAATCGGACTAACGGTTTAATTAATATTAATTAAACACGAATAAATCAATTTATTATTCAATATAAATAATTATTACTAATTTTTAAACCCTAAAATAATTTTTAAATAATTATTTAAGAAAAATCAGAACTAAAAATGATTTTTCTATAATTTTTGGAATTAAAATGAATTCATTATGATTTATTGAAAATTATTTGATTAATTATCAAAATAATTAATCATTTTTAAATAGTTAATAAATACTAAATAAATAATAAATAATTAATAAATAATTGAGAGAATAATAAAATCTGATTTTTAGAAAATTTTTCAGAATTATTTATAATATAAATCAATTAATTAAGTAATTAATTAATCAATTTATAAAATAAATAAAACTGATATTATAATAAAAATAAAAATAAAATAAAATAATTTTCCAAAAACAGTTTTACAAACTGGGTTCTGATTCGGGTTGGCAAGAACAGAAACGGGTCGCCGGCCGGTCTAAACTCCGGCGAAGTTGCCCAGTTTCCGACGACCTTAATTCAGGCAGCCCTGGGGGTTATTCGATCCTGCTTTAATAGGGTTTTTGATCCTTATTCCTGTAGAAACTCAACCCCTATGGCTAAAAGTACAGACCATATTTGTATCGTCTTCTCTGATCAAACTCGAAGAACGCCGGCGACAGTCGTGGCGGTTTCAGGTGACCAGAACCCAGAACTCGACCAAACTAATTGCAAAATACTCCTTACATCGTTATGATGCTAACCCAACCCACCAAAACGTCAAACAATCATTCCGGTGACCGGAAAATCAAAATCATCGCTTAAGGCGGCGATTTTCCGGCGAACCTCAAACGTAAACCAAAATCAACGAAACCGGTCTCAATCAATCACAAATTTCACGATCTACAACTCTATATCATTCAATTGAATCAAAACAGTGTCAAATTAAAAGACCCGAAATCGAATTAAAACCCTATCAATCGAACTACGATATATACTATCGTTTGTAAAATTAACTATTAGAAATCCAACATAAATCATCGAACAAAGCCATATCCAGCATCAATTTCAACAGATAACCCTAAAATCGAAAAGTACCAATTCTAGCATAAGCCCTAGAATTACAAATTGAAAATCTAAACATCAGAACCTGAAATTGATTGCATAAACTGAAAGAACAACTCAAAACCATTGATTTGAGTACTTACATGATACGATTTAGTGTTCAGAAACGTTCAAAATCACTGATTGATTCCTGACCCGAATTCCGACCCGAATTGTTCTTCAGAGAATTTCCAGAAAATTTGCAGAATTTTTATAATTAATTAATTATAATTAAATAATTATTAGGCTATTTATAGTAGCAAAAATTAATACTCCTAATAAAAATTAAGGCCCTAATTCTATACTTTTAAAAATTAATAAGCCCCTAATTTTATAATTTTTGAGTATTAAAATTTAATTTATAAATATTTTATATATACAATATATATGCCAAAATTTCCCAAAAATTGTGAATAATGCAAAAATACAAATAAATGGTATAAATTAAAGTCCTATAATTTTATAAAAATAAAAATGTGATTTTTGTGGGGTTTTTAACACCCAATGGGACCCGGAAAAGTCATTTTTCGCAAAACGAGAAAATTTATAAAATGTCTGGATGTTCAGAATAATGCAATGGTAAAAGCCGTTTGATGAAAATAAGGCCCATTATTTTATTTGAAACACCTGCTTTTAATTCATGGTTCGGGTCGTAAAACGTTTGAAATGAAAGCTATGAATGCAAAATAAAGTTTCTAAAAAATATCTTAAAAATACCGGAATGACACAGAATGCACGTAACACATAGCAATTAGGGTTTGACAATTAATTTCACATAAATGACACATTAACACACATAATTTATTATAAATATGGTATAATACAGACGTAAATTTCCCAGACGTTACAATAACTATTCTAAGCACTCCCAAGACTTCACCATCATCAAGAACACATCTCAAGCTCTCAATAAAGGTATAAATATTTGACCCTACCTTATTTAAGATTTAAGTTCAAGATCCTTTTAGTATATAGTTGTAAACCTAATTTTGGTGGGAGTATTGTTTTAATCTTGATGTTTAGCTAAGTAGATTTAAGGTTGATTGTTGTTGCCTCAAGAACATGATGTTCTTGAGAGGAGTTAGTGTGGTGATGATGATATGTTGATTATTGGTGGTAGTATAAAGATTTAAGGCATAAACGAAACTCCGATCGTGACCGTAATCTTGTTAAAACAAACAAAACATAACTTTAAGTTTCTGCAGAAAGTCCCGAAGATTTAAACTGTAGTTTCTTGAAAAATAACCCTTGATTATGATATACAATGTTATAAGGATCGTTTAGACGCTTGAATCGCTGGATTCCGATTTACGGATCAAAAGTTATGGCCGTTTTAATAAAAGTGATTTACGCGACAAAAACTGCTACAAATTATGAACTTTGAAAATATAAAGGATCAACTTAAGAATGTTCATAAATAATGAAATATTTACAAAGAGTAGTATATTTTGTTTCCTAACTGCCATAAAAATTTCAAGTGAAATTAATGATTTTTCAATTTTATAAAAATATCGGAACCGAGGTCGCGCGATTAAAACCGTAGAATTCATAAGCGGAGCTAACGACGAAAATGAAAATGAACTTAAGATAATTTGAAAAAGGAAGCAACCATTATGTGAATAAGGACTTAAAGGAATAATAAGGGTAATATAATTTGAGAGGGTACATAATAATTAGCGCATGAGTGCGGGTAGCCGTAAATTAGAACGGGACCTAACGAAACGAATTGTGTTTATAATTATAGATTTCCAAGCGGAACATAGAGCATCCTCCACCTCGAGATACCCCGGAAAGTTTACGAACCCAACTCCATTTACTGTTGTGTTGTGAAAGGATTGTTTTATTATCATTACATAAATACCATGTTTGCCATGATGCGTAGTAATTGAACTTTTCGCATAATATAGCGATGTTGTACGATAAGTAAGTATCGTAGAATGTTTAATTCCGCTTTAAGCGTGACGTATAAGTATAAGACCGTGAGTCGGTCGGGATTTTAAGATAAAATCCGGTGATCATCCCGGTGATATTATAGGACGATTAAAAGTCCATAGTAGTACGGTTTAAAAGGACTCAACGTCCACTTACAAAATATTAAACACCTCGAACTTTTATTAAAATGATTTCTAAAGATCATATTCCCTCAACTATACTTTATCATTCGAATAATAAATATCTATTTACTATTCATTTATTATGGGAGAAGTATTCTCCAGTGAATATTTATTTCAGACTCGATTAAATATTAAAGATTATTAAATTACTTAAACATAAATTAGTTGAGGAATATTATTTCAAATATTCTTTTAAAAGTATAATTATTCGAGGTTTAATTATTCAACAATTAATATTTGATTATTAAGCATTAGTTATTTAATGGTTTAATTATGATTTAAAAATCATAGAACCTGATTCAAAATACTCTCTGATTTTCGGAAAATCATTCGACTTATTTTAAATATTTGGATTATAGTTTCAAAAGAAACTCCCCCTTATATAACAAATACTTTGACAATGGTCAACTCACATCCCTAGTACTTCCTTCGAAAGTTCTCGGAAGTACATATAAATGCATACAAATCAAAGTGTACCTATAAAAAAGCAATATGCTTGGGGAACAATATAAGTTCCAGATTGATGATGAGATTCTTACAAGGACAAGCAGGGGTAGACTCCAGTACTTCGTGGACTGGGGAGACTACCAATTTACTACCACATGAGAAGGTATCTTATATACTGATGAACATGTGGAGTATGCGTACCTGAGAGGGATGGACGCAAAGCCGTGTCATGAGAGGGATAGACACGAAGTGTGTACCTGAGAGGGATGGACACAGAAAAGGCCCAAATACGGCCAGGGTGTTAACCAATAATAAAGGGAATCGTCCATCTACATGTAGAAAAGGTTACTATTTTCGTAGTACGACTGATCATCGTATATGGTGGCTCCGGTGAATGCCTATTCTTCCAATTGGAATTGTGATGCAATATCATAACCCAAGCCTAGGTGCTGGGTTTACTATTAAGGTATTCGCAGGATAATAAAATCCACTAAAGAATTGTTTTCATAAGAATGTGTGTATCACCAAGGAAAACTATTTTCGAATAAAACATAATTATCATATATGAGGTTTTACGTGAGTTATCATACATTCATTTTCATATTGTACATTTTTATGCTGGGCATTATAGCTCACACTTATTTTCTTAAATTGACACAACACAACAGTAAATCAAGATGCCTACCATGAGAACAACATCCAGGAAAAGGGTAGGAAATGGCCAGCTGTTTCGTAAGTTGTTTGGTGTTGTACCACAGGTAGTCCGAATAAGCTGGATTGGTTTTCAGTTGTTTTTAATTCGGCTTATTTATAACTATGACTTATGTAAGGTAATAAATAATAAACGTATATTTGGCCGATGGTCTAGCCTTACTTAAAGGATATTCCCCGATAAGAGTTAATTACTTTTGGGTTGTAATAATTATCACTTTGTGGTTGATCTACTCTAGTAATGAATGGTTCATTTCCAAGAAAATAACTTGTAAGTGTGTGTGCGTGATAAGTGTGGGGTCTTAAAGTGTGAGTATTTATAAATTTTGATGTGAGGTATGTGGTTTATAGTGATTGGGATGGCGTGACCTCCGAGATCCCTGACCCCGGATTTTGGGGCGCCACATTAAGATATGGTGATAAGTTTGTGCGGTAATCACATCCAGTCAAGCTTTTTCGTTGATTATTAATTTGAAAGTAATTTCGAGAACGTTAGAAATTGAATACGCCATGGTTTCAGTATATCATTCGCAAATGGACAGGAAGATTAAGGGAACGATTCAAGAGCCTCGAATGCGATTGGAAGCGATTACAACTAAGTTAATCGAACAAAGAAACATGTGGGAATGAGGTTGAACAACCAGTAATTATTGCAAACATTCATGAACACAAATTACTAGAATTAGTAAGAAAAGATAATTAGTATGCATTATGCTGGTCCTTTTGAGATAGTAAAATAGTCAGGATAAGTGTAAGTAAGTTGGCTTCACCGCCACATGTTTAGCACATTCATAAGGTGTTTATATGTATATACTCAGGAAGAGTAATTTAGCTCCATTATATATAAAATGGAGACTTGAGTTGAGTTATATAAGCAACAGATAGAATATGATGTCAGCAAGAGGCTGTTAAGTAATGAATGATGCTGTGAGTAAAAGTTTATGAAAAGTTGTAAGGTTGGGGGATCAACCCGAGAAAATGAAAGTGAGATAATTGAATAAATCAGTATCTGATCCTTAGTGTGATTCTGAGGACATAATCCTTTTAAGGGGGAAGGATGTAATATCCGGGATATCGCATGTAATTATTTTTTATCAATAAATGATTTTTATATGATTATTATGTGATTTTTGGTGAATTATCTGATGATCGGTGTGGATAAGTGGATGCTTATATGTAGTAAAGTATAAGTATGTTAATTTTATTATGACCAGAATAAATTATAGATAATTACGGTATTTTTCTGTTAATTTTTGGACTGTTATATAATTTTATATTGATTTATGAATTTATTAATTATTTTCTGAATAATTATAAAATTATGTTATAAAGTCGGGAATCGTCCAACTTCAACCGTTTTTACGTTTTTAAAACCCGAAACTCTTCCAAAAACTCTTTCCTAACCTAATCTGGTAATTCTGGACATTTTCCGAATTTTGACTTTTTCAATCCGGATTACGGTTTGACCCGTGCGCGGCCCGTCGCAAGATTTTCGATACGATAATTATTTCGGTGAATCAACAAAACCCGTATTCTCGAGAGACGGGATATTACTACATTATTTTGTATAAAGTATTTTATAAAAAGCCCGGTTTGGATAATTATCCAATACGAGTATAAAAACGGATCATTTTTGTAGTTACTGAGCGGCTAAGCAACTAATTTAACGATCCAAAATGATCCAATATTAATTAAGTAATTTCATCGAACTCTGATTCGGGCGTTTCATATATCAAATCGAAGCTCTTGAAAAGTAATTTCATAATCAATCATCCATTTTTATGCAGGAATCAAGGTATTTTCCTTATTTAATTAATTTATTTCAAATTAATTATAGATTAAATTATGAAATTTTGTTCTCGATGTTGTTTATAACGACTCGTGTATATTTTTGAATTATTTAAATATATGATTATTATGGAAATTATTAATTAAACAAAATATGTGTATTGGTTTTGATCGCTATGTGTTGTTTGATTAGTATCTATGTGTGATTTATGATGTATCGGGTTGTCCGCGTGATTAATTAAGGAATTGTATTGAATTGTCTCATTTTTAAAGTAGATTTAATGCAAATTTATTTGTATAAATATTTGAAGTGTCTTTAAAATTGTTTTTATGATTTTATAATTACAATAATTATTTTTAGGATTTTATAAAATTGAGATATCAATATTTTATCAATTAATTAACCCTGAATGATTTTTTGATTACATTTATATGTAAAATCTGTATTTAATTCTGGAATTCTTCAAAAATTATAAAACTCATATTTATTTAAGTTTATAATATTCTGAGAATTTTAAAATTATTTTGGAAATTTTCGGGATTAAATTCACCCGCGCGCTTATTCGTTAATTTGTTAAATCCGGGTATATTGCGCATTTGAAAATTTCATATTAAATTTTGAAAATTTTATTTTATTACCTCTTGAATATTTCGAGGATTTTGGTATAAAATTCGTAATTTCTCGATGTATTTTGATGCGCAGCTGGTTCGTTATTTTATCAGAAAGCGACCAATAATTTTCGAAACACGAGTCGGGGACACGTGTAATGTAATCCGTTTATCTTTTTGTTGTGTGTCCTGTTTAATTGCTTCGTGGCAACAGCTTAATGTACACACGAGTATCACAGTTTCATATATCTCTTTGTCTCACATAACTTTGTCTCTCCTCTCTTAATCTCTCCCATTCGCTCTCATTAAATCTCTCGATTACTCCCTCCTCTGTTCTTACCCCTTATTCCTCTTTCCCTGTTCTCTTTACACCCATTTCCCCTGTTTCTTTTCTCCATTTTCTGGCTGATTTCCGGCGCCGCCTTGCCTTCTGTTCTCCGGTTTAATTTCGGTGATATTTCCCAGTTGTATCCCTGTTGCTCTACATGTCTACATATATGTGTGTCTCTGTGTATATGTTTATATGGGTGTGTGTATTTTAGTGTGTGTGTTTTGTGTGTGTATGCGAGTGATAGTGTGTGTGTGCTGTGTTCGTGCGGCGCGTGGCCGTGTGGGTTCTGTGATTGTGATTTTCTGGTTGGGCTTTGGTTGGGCCTGGTGTGGTCCGTCTATGTGCAGTGGTTTTGGGCTGATGTAATTCTAATTTGGATTTCTTCTTTTTGTGCAGAAAAATTTGATTAATATTTCGTGATATTAAATTCAATGCGCATGGATAATGGTTTTAATAATTGGTGGAATTTATTTGGAAACCGGACACGTATCAGGCACCGATAAATTTTACCGCCGTACAGTGAACTTCGGTAATTCGACGGTGGACGATGATGATTTAATTCTGAGTCATAATATCTTAAAATAATTAAATGAATAAAATAAGATTAAGAATTATATTTAATTGGTATTGGTGGATTTGTGAATTGACGTTGTTAACTGAAATTAGTGGTTGGGAATTGAATTGTAGTTGTAATTGGTTTGGATCTGGTTGTGATTGATTTGACGTCGATGATGTATCGACGGGTAGTCCGATAAACAAAGGGGACGCTGTCCGATTTCTGGGAAATCGAACTACGGAAATACGGGAGCGTATCCGAGGATTATCGGGACGTCGAGCGAGTATAAGTAAATACATATACGTATCTTTTATACAAAACCTGATTGTATGTGGTAGTAAAACGTTTTGCCAAAACCAATAACCCTAATTTCATATAATGATGAGTATACGTATTTTCAGAAAATGAACAGCGAATTGATTTTGAGGACGTGAACCCTAACTGATGCTCGTATTGCAATAATGTATGTGTTACGAGTCGGGTTTTGTTAACGCATGGGTAGATTGTTAGCGAGGATATGTCAAGCATAATCGAGTGTCTAATTTAGGGTGTTTCGACCTTGTAGGTTCTAGTCGAAATGCCCGAGAATTGGCATTGGACAAAAGATAGTTGGTGGTCAGTCAAAAAGCTCTGTAAGGTTCCAATAAAAGGATTTAAGTGTTGAGGTCGAATCCGGAGTGATCTAGTGGATAGACAATAAAGCCTGAGCGACAGTGTCAGCTCAGAGTCGATTAGTAATAGTTGTAAAACCCTGTAAGGCAAGTAATTCTGAACTTTTCTTCAAGATATATTGCAAATATTTTCGAACTATTTCATAACATGTCGCTATTATTCAAAATAACTCATGCTTTATATTGCAAGTACTTTAAACTATTTAACCTTGAACCCTGGTTTTCTTGATCTCGAGCCATAAGCCTTATTCTTTGTAAACCATCCTTTGTTGATTTTCAGATACCAAACCACCCAAATATGATACTACTCCCCAAATGTATAACTACCAAACACTAAACACTGGAACAAAATTGTTTGAAAACACAGAAACTTTTATACTCCAACTATTCTTTATAACACCAAAGAACTATACCTTGAAAAATCATTATTTGTCTAATACCTAATCCTTTTACAGGCTAAAAACCGTTTCTCACACATACCCTGATATACCCTTGTGATATCCATAAGTTTCCTTACATTTTTTGTTTAAGTGTTTAATCATCATTGATTATGATCTTATTTTATCGGATTATATTGTTTATCATATTGAACTGCTTTAGAATTGGATAGTTTTTTTTGTGTATGGACCAGATTCGTGGTCAGACCATATCAATGGTCAAGTTAGGCCAATGTGTGCCTTCGATCCAGTAATTAGAGCAGTGTTGTGTGCTTTGCTCGAGGTTAGTGCGTGACTGATCAGCAGTCTAACCTTGGTTTTAAAACTTAAAATGAATATCCAATTCTAATGACTGTTTAGCAATAAACTTGATTCCTCAGAATCATCTCGTTTGATCATTGATTACCCTCAATTATTGTCATTGTGACTTGCTGAGCTAGTTAGCTCACTCTTGCGAATCTTTTTATGTATTCTACAGTTAAGAAGAATACGGTTGATAGTGAGGTTTTCCAGTTCAGTGTACGAGTTAGGATTCCAGATTGTGTTGGATCGAGCTAGTTGGAGCTTATTACGTTAGTGAGATAGTAAGACTGTAATAATAATTATATTGTTCAGTTGTAAGTTAAATTAGTTGGGATTTGGTACGTTGTAATAAAAGTTAAGGTTGTGGCTTGTTTTTATATTTTAACCTGTTGCGATCCATGATTATGTAAAGCAGTGTCATTGCAAATAATATTTCTTATACAGGTTTATATATTGTGTATGTGTTGTGGACCCCAAACTTCTGACCCGGGTTTGGAGGGCGCCACAGGTTGGTATCAGAGCTACAGGTTATAAGTCACTGAAACAAGCCTAGATTGTCGGGATTGGGTAGAGGGTTAGGATTAGGAATAGGAAATAGAAAGATAAGACGTTGTGAGGTTGAGTGCAATTGTATAGTAGGTCTCCGGCACGGCTCGTATTACGATTCGGTATTCTTAACTTGCGACGTGATTTCCAGATAACGGCAATGGCAGATCCTGATTTTCATGCATCATCTGATCGTTTGGAGATTTCCGTTCGAGGATCGTCATCTTTTCCTAGATTTGATTCACACCTTATTCTTTCATCAGTATTAATGGTATTACCTTTTGTTATGACAGTTGCACCTCTTCAAGCTATTATACGCTATTCTACCACCTCTTGATACGAGACTACCTATTTAAGAACCTCCATCTGTTTATTCTTGTTTTACTGGACACTCAGCTGTGAGTGTATCTCTTTAGTTTACTATACACCATGTTTTATGCCCTCAGTTTAAAACCTATCTTATGGAGCAACAGTATTTACGAGGATGGATTCGATAGCAACAACAAATGGTAAGTGCATGAGATATTAATAAAGGTGAGAAGGAGTTTTGAAAGAGAATTAGAGAAGAGTATGGATTTGGAGCTTTCCTAAGAGTTAGATAATGGTGTTATGACAATGTGATATATTTGTAGTAACAATGTGATGTGTCGTCTGTGGACTTGTTGACTATTGGATAACCTGCTCTACTTAAAGGTTATAAAGTTGATGATGGGAGCATTACTAGTATGAAAGTGTTGATGTGAAGCCACGAATACAATAACATGCAACGACAATTGAAGTTTTCGTCGATTAAGGAAGGAAAATGGACCCAATAAAGGAGAGAGGGTAGATTGAAGTAAATGGATCTTTATGTGATCGTTTCTTTAAATTGGTACCTTGTTATAAGAAGGAAAGACAACAACCAACTCATATAGTAAGGACAACCAGATTTGTGATTTTCAAAATTTTTAACAAGTTTTCGAAAAAGATTTTTCCTTACAAAATTTCTAAAAGCCTTTTTGAATAAAATATGTTTTAAACATTGGTTGTCAAGTTACTACTTGAGTTTCTTGTTTGTTAAAAGACCCGGATTACTTGGAAAGATACTTGTTTCAGACTTGGTATTGTTAATTCAGAAAATAAAGTAACCCGTGATTATGAAGAAGTTGATTATTCCTAACGCTAAGGTGCAAATATTATTTGACAAGGTTAATAACAGAAACCGTGTACGGAGTAATTATTCATCCAGTTGGAGAGACCATTTAAGTTTAAAGAATGCATTGATTTAACAGAAGCCTGGGCATGACCGAAGAAGATTGGGAAGATTTCCAGACCTTTCCAAAAGAAGAATATTATTAACAAAAGGATCGTTATGTTGAATGATTCGGGGTTATTCTAAATTGAAAAAAAAAGGAAACTCGAGGTCATCTGATAGGGACGCCATTATGATTGAATTATTAAAGTATTATACATGTAGGTGCGATGTTAAAGACGCAAGACATGACAAGTAAGAATTTACCATAATGCTTAATTTGCGAAGGCATTTCAACGTACTTTCTAAAGTTGTTATATGGAACAATGGGAATATGATCGAACAAGCTCGAAAGATGAATACAAGTGAATATAGATGGTGACCAATGGTGTCGTTCTTGTCTTCAATAATACAGCGTATATTCCTTTTTAATTCCTAAAAATATATGAACTTCTTTTCTTAATAAACTCCTTATGATGATATCAAAAAGGAGGATATTACATTCCTTTTAAATTTAAATTGTTCCCCTCAAGTTTTGCTCTTTGATTGGGACAAACAGTGTTAGGGTGAGACGCTTTATCGGAATGACGAAGAGTCGGGTGGGACGCCACCTAATCATGTGCTGTATGCCATATGGTACGAAAGACTGGCCATCTTAAGTACCAATGTGGTTGTCTCATTCATATTCAAATCATCACTTCTTATTTCTTTCCAACTCTAAGTTTATTAAAATTTTGAATCCTTCTAGTTGTTCTGTCGTACTGTGTTCTTTGCAAAAGTTTTTCGAGTAAAAATCAACGTATTATGAACCAAGCGAGCAAAATTTCATCTACCTCTCATGCATGGAAAGAAAACAAGGGCATATGGTGACAATTGCAAATTACTAACCCGGTCAGGAATGCACTAAAAATCAAGGGAATCTACTCCAATAAGGAATACGTCCGAGAACGAGAATATGCAATTTTCCTGTGAAATATGTTATTCAGAATATGGACGTGATGACATGGATGATTATGGTGAATACCTTATGCGTTAAAGTATTAAAAGATGTGAGAGAAACTTAATTGTTTATCTCTCAAGGTTTTGTTGATGAGATGAATCACCCTGTTGAATCGATAAGATTATGATTAAAGGAATAACAAGTTAAGAACGTGTAATTATTAAATAAGTAAGTACCAATGGTGAAATTAAGATTTTTGGCAATAAGTTGTGAAGAATTAATATCATTTGAGATAAAGGATTTGACATTATTCTAAGGAATGGATTAACTATTTAAGCATGATGCCCAGATAAACCGTCGTGATGAAGAGATAGTCCTGAAGACGTCAAATGAGAATATGATGAGGTATAAAGGGAGAAGGAGGGTAAAGAATTTGTTAACGATGATTACGGTGATCAAGATGTGAGCATTATGGTGATTATGAGATAAATAAAAGTCAGAAGCAAACAAAATTTGAAGATTTTATAGCAATTAAGGAGTTTCAAGATATGTTTCCAGATGAGTTATCAATATTTCCTTCAGATAGAGAAATAAAGCTCGCGATTGATTTAGCACCTGAGACGAAGCCAGTAACCAAGGCCTTAGCTAAAATGGCACCAGTTAAAATGAGGAAGTTAGCAAAGCAGATGCAAGAGGTGTTAGAAGAAGGAACGATTAGACCTAGTGTGCCCCCTAAAATGCACCGGTATTAATTGTTAATAAGAAAGATGGAAGTTTGAGATTATGCATCGACTAGCGAAAGCTCAACAAGTTTACTATCAAAAGTAAGTATCTGTTACCTCGAACTACTGATTTGTTGATCAAACAGAAGAAGCAAAGTATTTTCTAAACTTCATTTAAGATTTGGGTGTTACCAGTTGGAGATTGAACCTATGGATATATCAAGGATAATTTTCAGAACCAAGTACTGCTGCTATAAAATTCTAACAATGTCATTTGGATTAACCAATATACCAATAATATTTAAAATTGATGGACAGAATCTTTAAGGAATATCTGGATGAGTTGTATTTGTGTTACTTAAAGTCAACGGAGGACCATGTGAAGCATTTAATGACAACTGGGGAATTGAAGAAGAAAGAAGTTGTATGTAAAGTTTGCAAGGTGAAAGTTTTGATGGTAGAAAGCATAAGTAATCAGTGAGGAGGAGACCAAAGGAGATCCAGTAGAAATCAAAGTTACTATGAATAAAGAAAGGCCAAAAAGCACCAATAAAAGTAAGAAGTTTTACCATGGACCGGTTATTATTGAAAAATTGTGCAAGATTTCTTGAAAGTTGCAATACCTTTGACGAAGCTAACCAGGAAAAGCAAGAAGTTTATATGAAATGGAGAAGGGTAGGGAAAGTTTTGCAGAGTTAAAGGAGAGAATGGTTACAGCCCTTGCTTTATCACTTTGAAGGTATCAATGAGATTTTGTAGTTTATAGTGATGTTTCTCCTAAGGGAATAGGATGTGTGTTGATGCAGCACAATAAAGTTATTCTATATGCATCCAGACAACCAAAACCTTATAAGCAGAAATATCCTACTCATAATTTGGGACTAGAAGTAATAATATTCGCTTTGAAAGATTGGGAAACATGATATATGTGAAGAAAGGTGTAAGATCTATACGGACCATAAAAGTTTGAAGTATGTACTCACGAGGAAAAGCAAATGTAGAGGCAGGCGATAAGAAAAAAGGAGAGAACGAACATAGAAACCGTACCAGAAGAATTATCTATGAAATTTTAGAAGTTGGAGTTGGAAGTCAGATATATAATCCCAAGGAAATAAGGATGGGTAGTATGACCTTTCAGTTAGAATTATTAAGAAAAGATAAGGAGATGTCAAGAGAAGATAATGGATCACGATGTTAACAGTTAGTAAGAGGAGGATTATGCATCCAGAAGAACGATCCCGATATTCCTAGGTTTTCTTCCAGCACTTAGATGCTACAGGTCAAAGAATTAAGAAATGAGATTCTACCGAGAATTCACGAGATAAAGTATTTAATGCTAAGATATACGGAAATTTAAAGAAAATAGTGATAACCAGGTATAAGAAGGAAATTTCAAGATGGATTAGGAAGTGTTGGACATGTCAAAGGATTAAGGCGAAGTAGTGGAGGCCTAGTGGATAAGGCAGACCCAGGGAATGGTTTTATAAAAAGCGAATCGTAAAGTGTACCAGTGATGTTAAGGGAGAAAATGAATGAAATTATGAGAGTATGTACTGATTATCGGGAGTTGGACAAAACAACAAATAAAAATAAGTGACCCCTATAAAGAATTAATTACTTATGAGACCTAATTCAAGAAGTGTGTTATGTTTCAGGGATTAACTTAAGATCCGACCTGAGAACATATCAGAGATTATAATTAAAGTGAGTTATGAGCATTGCAAGCTCTAGTGATATCATGTGAAGTAACAAGTGTATCAGTTGACTATAAGGAATTAAGGAACCTGGTGTATAAAGAGTACTCGGAAAAACAAACTGTATTTATTGATAACACCCTCAGCTACTCAAAGAATAAGAAAGTCTACATTGAATGCCCAAGGATTTTCCTCCAAAGATTAGAAGGAAAGCAACTATACGTTGAGTCTTCGAGTATGAAATTTTGACCGAGGTTAATAAAAGATTCTGATTAATCCACTAACAATTACCTAAACAAAGCCGCATGGTAACAGATGTCTTGTGCGGAAAGAAAGGATTGGATATAATTAAAACCCCTGAAGAGTTATTAAAGGAAATGGAAAAAGTAGAATATGAAGTTCAATTACCTAAAGGTGATAATAAGTGAATATATGATATTACTTTTCAACCTTAACGGATAGAAACGAGTAGGAGATGTTTAAATGTTTGGGAAGCTAAAGTTGAGAATGAGCACCGCCTATCATCCTTAAACGGAGAGTCAAAGTAAGGAAATGATTCAGGAAGTATAATATATGTTGAAAGGTTGAGTTTTAAGGGAACACTGGAATGATCATTTATCATCGATGTCAGCTTTAGAATACCACTTTACCAAGCCTTATATAGACGCAAGTGTAAGTCCCCACTTTATTAAAATAAAGTGAGAGAAAGAAAGTCGTCAAATTCTACGTTAATCCAGCACACCAAGAGCGTAACGATATTGATTAAAGCAGTTCAGAGTAGATAAATAAAGAAGCGGAATTATATCAAGGGGAAGTATGAATATAGAAATAGGACCAGCAGTGTTAGTAAAAGTGTCATCTTATAAGAGACTGGATAAGTCTGAGTAGAAGGGATAGGTTAAGTCCTAAAATTAGTAAACCATTCGAGGTATTGATAGATATAGATAAAGTTGTTCATGAATTGATGTTACCGTCACAATAGTGTGTGTACATATAATGTGTTATGTGTGTTAATGTTAAGGTGAGAACTATCTGATTCGAATCAAGTGATTGATTAAGAGCCAATGGGCTCTTGTCCAAGTTGTTCTGCATATAGTGATCAATCCAAATTCTTGATCGTTAAAGGCAAGTCATTGGAAATGAGTGTATATCTATAGTGAGTATGTTTGAACCCTCGAGTAGAAGGGTCTACTTGAGAATTAAAGTCAGATATGCTTGATAAATATCCTTACTTGTGTACTTAGACCAGATTCTGAGGACAAAATCTCTTTAAGGGGGAGGATATAACGACTCGTGTATATTTTTGAATTATTTAAATATGTGATTATTATGGAAATTATTAATTAAACAAAATATGTGTATTGGTTTAGATCACTATGTGTTGTTTGATTAGTATCTATGTGTGATTTATGATGTATCGGGTTATCCGCGTGATTAATTAAGGAATTGTATTGAATTGTCTCACTTTTAAAGTAGATTTAATGCAAATTTATTTATATAAATATTTGAAGTATCTTTAAAATTGGTTTTATGATTTTATAATTACAATAATTATTTTTAGAATTTTATAAAATTGAGATATCAATATTTTATCAATTAATTAACCCTGAATGATTTTCTGATTACATTTATATGTAAAATCTGTATTTAATTCTGGAATTCTTCAAAAATTATAAAACTCATATTTATTTAATTTTAAAATATTCTGAGAATTTTAAAATTATTTTGGAAATTTTCGGGATTAAATTCACCCGTGCGCTTATTCGTTAATTTGTTAAATCCGGGTATATTGCGCATTTGAAAATTTCATATTAAATTTTGAAAATTTTATTTTATTACCTCTTGAATATTTCGAGGATTTTGGTATAAAATTCGTAATTTCTCAATGCATTTTGATGCGCAGCTGGTTCGATATTTTATCAGAAAGCGACCCAATAATTTCCGATACACGAGTCGGGGACACGTGTAATGTAATCCGTTTATCTTTTTGTTGTGTGTCCTGTTTAATTGCTTCGTGGCAACAACTTAATATACAAATGAGTATCACAGTTTCATATATCTCTTTGCCTCACATAACTCTGTCTCTCCTCTCTTAATCTCTCCCATTCGCTCTCATTAAATCTCTCGATTACTCCCTCCTCTGTTCTTACCCCTTATTCCTCTTTCCCTGTTCTCTTTACACCCGTTTCCCCTGTTTCTTTTCTCCATTTTCTGGCCGATTTCCGGCGCCGCCCTGCCTTCTGTTCTCCGGTTTAATTCCGGTGATTTTTCCCAGATTTATCCCTGTTGCTCTACATGTCTACATATATGTGTGTCTCTGTGTATATGCTTATATGGGTGTGTGTGTTTTAGTGTGTGTGTTTTGTGCATGTGTGCGAGTGATAATGTGTGTGTGTTGTGTTCTTGCGGCTCGTGGCCGTGTGGGTTCTGTGATTATGATTTTCTGGTTGGGCTTTAGTTGGGCCTGGTGTGGTCCTTCTATGTGCAATGGTTTTGGGCTGATGTAATTCTAATTTGGATTTCTTCTTTTTGTGCAGAAAACTTTAATTAATATTTCGTGATATTAAATTCAATGTGCATGGATAATGGTTTTAATAATCGGTGGAATTTATTTGAAAACCCGACACGTATCGGGCACCGATAAATTTTACCGCCGTCGACGGTGAACTTCAGTGAGTCGATGATGGACGATGATGATTTAATTCTGAGTCCTAATATCTTAAAATAATTAAATGAATAAAATACGATTAATAATTATATATAATTGGTATTGATGGATTTGTGAATTGACGTTGTTAACTGAAATTGGTGGTTGGGAATTGAATTGTAGTTGTAGTTGGTTTGGATCTGGTTGTGATTGATTTGATGTCGATGATGTGTCAACGGGTAGTCCGATAAACAAAGGGGACGCTGTTCGATTTCCGGGAAATCGAACTACGGAAATACGGGAGCCTATCTGAGGATTATCGAGACGTCGAGCGAGTATAAGTAAATACATATACGTATCTTTTATACAAAACCTGATTGTATGTGGTAGTAAAACATTTTGCCAAAACGAATAACCCTAATTTCATACAATGATGAGTATACGTATTTTCTGAAAATGAACAGCGAATTGATTTTGAGGACGTGAACTATGACGGCCTCAACCCCGGGGTCAGGAGTTGACATCATCAACAACAATAACAACAATCTAAATCATGAATAATACATAACTACGACCCCTGTTCCAAGACCTTTTTCCAGGTTTAAGTATGACTCAGGTTAAACAACTAACACAACTCAAACTTACAACAATCATCTCGATGCAGCTAACTTAACACAGCAACTCAACAGACCACCCTTGGTCTAGCACAACATTCTCAGAGGAGTCTGACTCGAAGGGAACTGGAACTCTACCCGACTATCACCGAAGAATCTCCTAGGCATCTGTAATACATATAAAACATTCTGCAAGGATGAGCAATTGCTTGCTCAGCAGTACCACTATATGAATAACAAGCAAAACAGTTTAAAGTAAAGCAGTTATAAGAACATAATTCATATCTTGCCAGAAACATGTAAAACAAGTATAAACTGGATATCAAAACTAGCATGCTCTGTAAAACAATAACATCGATAGTGTGCTGTATATAAATACCAGAGAATAATTCTAGCATGCCATTTTCATTTCCAAATCTGCTATATCAACTACTCATGCCCTTACGGGAATCACACAAAACCAAATCAGATACGTAGCGGATATGTGAAGACAGTTGATCAGGCTATCAACACCAGACGGCTCTAACTGCCATCCCATTTACCTGTTCCGGAACTCAGAAACTAGCTAGGTCTCTGACCTGCTGGACTAATCGGTTTTATAATGCGCGCAACCGAATTAGCCTCTTACGCCACCTCAATAGGCCTACTCTGGCCCCAATGTATCCCATATCTGACCATTTTATCCAGTTTTCAAAACACTTGTACCTATCTCATTTTCAAAATCACTTATTTAGCCAACACACATTTAAAAATCCGTTTTGCAAATCATTCCATTCGAGACAGGTACCTTTCGAAGTTACTTTTCCCCAAAATAATTCGAAAACAATGATCTATAACTACAAGGGATACGTAACTTAAAACATTTCTGTTCCATTACGAGAATAAAACATTTAGCTATTCATATACACTGAACCATAAAAGAATGGTTAGGGGTACTTGCCTTGCAGAGCTTTACGACCATCTCTAACTGATTTTGATAGACTTGAACGTTCAGGCTCTCATGGAAAAAATGACTGTTTCACTAGAATACATCCCTGCTTCGCAGCAATCTAGCTCAATATAGTATCCAAGACTCTCAAGGTTCATTGCTCGGGAACCTCGAGGCACTAGTCGACTGATCACTAGATTATCTTAATTCAATATCAATTCCTGAGTCCTTCGACCAGAAACTACAGAACCGAAATACCCTACGTTAGACGTCTAGGTATGCTTGACATATCCTCAACAACACATCTACCCAATCGATAACGATTCTCGATTCGTACTTAATCGCATTATATTAACATACACAACAATCAGGGTTCACGCTCTTAGAAATCGGTTCGGTGTTTGTTTTCAGAAAATACGTATACTCGTCATTCTGCGAAATTAGGGTCATTGAGTTTTAACAAAACATTCACCACAACATACAATCACTTCCCGCACAGAATATATGTATATACTTATTTATACTCATTCGACGTTCCGATAACTACAGGGTATGTCCCGAATTTCTGAATTTAATTTCTAAAAACTCGGGCAGCACCTCCACTGTTTATCGGCCTACCCGTCGAACAACTCGACGTCAAATCACAACCAACAATCTAACAATTACAATTCCAATCACAATTCAGCAAGCAACCAATCGATCAAAATAATTCCCGAACTGAATTATTTAAATACTTCTACTTTTTATTTTGACTACAATAATATACGAGCTAAAGTATTTATTTTAAAATATTAGGACTCAGAATTATATCATCACCGTCCACCGTCGGCTCACCGAGGCTCATCGCCGACGGCGACAAAATTTCACGGGTACCCAATTAATTTTTCGGGTTTCCAACGCGAAATTCTATCGATTAAATTTATAAATTCATCCCGCACGAAATCATTTATTTCATGAATATTCAATCAATAATTTCTGCAAAAAGAATAAAAATTCACTTCCATCAGATTTTCAGAGAAGTAAAAGAATAATAAATTGCAAAAGAGCACACGCACGCGCGTGTATTACAAAATAATCAGCCGGAACAAATAGCCGAAAACAGAACTGGATCAAAGGGATGCAGGGAACACACCAAGACAACAACCAATTAGCAACAATACTTTCCACTGGGATATACACACACACACGTGTGCATGTACATACATCCAAACCAACAGCCACCGATACCAAGGCGGCAGAACGCCGGACTACCACCGGTAACGAAGACAAAAGAACAGGGGCGGGATCAAGGTAAAGCAACACCGAGTAATTACCCACATATACAAGAACTTACCCACGCAGAAGAACACCACCCGTCACCACCACCCTCGCCGAAAATTGGAGAGGGGCGGTGAGGCAGATAAAAGAAACAAAACAGGGAGCCTGAAAGAAAAAGAAGATATGGGGAAAAAACTAAAGAGAGGAGAGAGATAAGGATTATTGCCCTTATCAATAAGTTCTAGGAATAATTTATTATTTTGCTGCTAAAACTTAGCAGCAGCACATTACAATTACACCTCTGAGAACTGAACACATAGCAAAAAGGATAAGTATAACTTTCGGGTAGTCCGATTTAACACGAAACTCGCGATTAACGAACCAAATCGCGATTAAAACAATTTTAGAAAATTACAAAAAGAGTCTTAAAATTTTCTAAAAATCCTGAAACTAATAAAATAAAATTTTCATAATTTTTTTTAAATCATTTAAAGATAGATAATTAATGAAATATTGATTTCTCAATTTTATAAAGTCATAAAAATAATTATTGAAATTATAAAGTCATAAAAACAATTGTAGAGACAATCCAAGTATTTACGAAAATAAAACTGTAATAATACCCTTTTTTCTTCTTTTTAACAACGATCCAAAATCATACAATTCATCAATTAACCATACAATTCAATTCCATGCACTAGTAATCACATTCACATAGTGACAGAGTAATAACCCACTGACTGAACCCACACAAATATTTTATTTAATTATTTATTCCATAATTACACATTTAAATAATAATAAAAGTATACGGGTCGTTATATCCTTCCCCCCTTAAAAAGATTCTGTCCTCAGAATCTGACTTTACTAAATAAGTGAGGATATTTGTCAAGCATATCTGACTCTAACTTTCAGGTAGACTCTTCACTCGGGGATTTATTCAAATATACTCAGTATAGACATAGATTCATTGCTAGGGATTCATTTTTTTTAACGAACTAAAATTCGAATCGATCGATTCACACAAAACAAATTCAGATGAGAGCCCCTAGACTCTCAATCAACGACTTAGTTCAAATCAGGTACATATCACTTTAATATTGATACGCAAGACACATTGTATATATACTGCAACTACAGCAGCCACGACCCCTCAGGGCAACTTTACCTATATTTATCAATAACTCGAATGGTTCAACATAGTTAGGACTCCACTTGTCCCTTCTATTCAAACATAACCAATCTCTTTTAAGGTAAAACTTTTGCCTATACCGCGATCCTTATTCTATATATTTATATCTTTTCGATGCAAATCCGCTTCCTCTCTTGGTATATCCTGAGTTGTTTCAACTCTTTCCCCGAGTTCGCCACCACACTCTTGATGTACTAAATTAACTCAGAACTTAACAATAACTCTGCTCTCACTTTCTCTCGATAAAGGGAGGACTTACGCTTATGTCCACACAACACTTCGCAAAGTAGCAATCTCTTACTAACAGGGTAACTATTATCATAGAAAACCTAATTCATGATAGATGATTATCGCAGTTCACTTTTTAAACCCATCATATATATATTCTCCACATATCTTATGTTGTCCGAATCATCTTCTCACTTTGATCCTCTGTCTAAGGATGATAGGCAGTACTCATTTTCAACTTAGTTCCAAATATTAGAACACCTCCTACTCCTTTCCATTAGCAGGGCCAAAGAATAATTTCATATACTCACTTCTTACCACTTTCAGATACTCAACTTCAACTTCTACAGTTTCCAATTCATTTACTAATTCCTTAGCCATCTTAACCATATTTAATTATTTCGTTCATTTTTTTTATATACAAGACATAAACTATTACACGGGCTTTGCTTAGATGGTTATTAGTGAAATATTCAAAAATCTTTTGTTATTTTCCACCAAAATTCATGCTTTAAAACTTAGCGTATAATTGCTTCCCTTCTGATCTTCTTAGGGAGATTCTGGGGCGTCCTACACATACCTTCTTAATCCTTAGACAGCTGAGGATGTTATCAATAAATATAATGGACTTTTCCAAGTACTCCTTATACACCATGTTCTTTGAATCTTTATAGACAACTCATACACTTGTCAGTCCACATAATATCACCAACCTTGCAACGCTCATAACTTACCCTAATCGCAATCTTTGACATGCCCTCAGGCTGTATCTTAAGTCAATCCCGAAGAAATCACGCACTCCTTGAATTAGGTTACATAAGTAACCAATTCCTTATAGAAGTTACCTATTTTTATTTATTATTTTGTTAAACTCCCGATAATCAGTACACAATCTCATAATTTCATTTCTCTTTCTAGCAACATCACTGGTATGCTCACTTTCCTCATTCTCATAACTTTTACCGTTACCAACTAATTATTTCGTTCCAGTGACCTCCAAAATTCCAGGCATCTATTTATTACTCAGAGTTTTTCCAACTCAAGTATTTCTTCTTCACATCCTTACTCATGGTGGATCTACCTTATATCTTTAGCTTATTACTTCTTTCCTTGCATGATTGAAAGAATTCCCTATATTGCTTGTATATCCAAAAACTTACCTTACTACTGGCTTCTGTATACTTTCCAATTTGCTTCTTCTAAAACAGCTCCTTACTTTATTACAGGACAACCAACCCGATCCTAAAATCTTATCGAACTCTTCTAGCTCAAAGGGTGGCCAATCTGGTGTAACTACGTCCAAGTTCTAAATGCTCGATCTCTTGGTCCTTTTAGAAGTTCTGCCTCTGGCTGTGCTGGATATTGGCCCTTGAGATGTAGTATCTTGAGTAACCGTTCCACCACTCCTTGCAATATGCCCAACCTTTCCACAATTATAACACGTAACTCCTGGATTTTCTGGATTACATTCCAATGTATAATGACCCTTATGTCCACACTTAACATGTTACAAATTCTTTTTGCACGAAACACTGTGTCTCCTGTCACGGGACTCACAATTCACTGCTGACTTAACTAACTGAGTTGGAGTGGAAGCAACTGAAGTAACACTAGATCTATCTTGAAATAAACTTTATCTCCGGAATCCCTTACTCATGTTTCGGCCAAGCCAATTCTCAAATCTTTAAATGGATTCTCCTTGGTTTACTTTATCCTTAACACCTTCTGACTTACTTTTCCTATCACTTCCATCCCTAACAATCAACTTCTGATCACCTTCCATTACCAGGGCGACCTGAACCATGGAGGAGTATGTCTTAAATTGTAATGCCACAACTCCTCTGCGAATTCCAGGCTTCAAACCTTGTTGGAACCTCCTTACTTGTCTAAATCTCTATACTAACCTACTTAGGAACTAATCGGGCCAATTCTGTAAACTTGGCCTCAAATTCTAACACACTTCTTTCATCTTGTTCTAGTTCTAGAAACTCAATTTTTTTTTTCATTTGACTTCGCACACAATCTGGGAAATACCTTTCCAAAAAAAAAACAACTCAGTAAACCTAGCCCATAAAATAGGGCCTTCTCCTTCTGACGCTCTGGTTGATTCCCACCAATAATTCACTTCATTTTTCAACAAATAACTTACACAATCGGTCTTACAGTTATCACTTACTTGCACGAGATTGAAAACTTCCTCCATTTCCCTTAACTATGCTCCAGCAGTTACTAGATTAGGTTCACTTTTAAACTCAAAGAGATTAACATTCCAATAAGATTTGAAACAAACACTTGGGTTCACTCCTTGTTGTTGCTACTGCAACAGTAGTTGTTGTTGCTGAACCTATTGGATTAGCTGCAACTGTTGTTGCTGCTGCTTGCGCAACAAGTCTAGGATTTCATTTATAATTGGACCCTCTACAAAACTACTACTATTTTTCTTAGACTGGGTAATTTCTTGGGTGGCATTTTCCTGGAATATGTAAATGAATTTATTCAAATATAGCAAAATGTTTAGCAAAAGATATCACCATTTAAACGGTGCACCTGTATCAGGAAAATGCTGCCCAATAAAATACCTATGTCTTTAGTACCGGGGCCCATTTACTAAAGAAATCTAGATTAATAGCACTAGCAATCACATCAACAATGACAGTAGCAGAATCAACAACAGTTCAGAGGACTAAAATACAAAGAAACCGAATACCATAACATGACTCCTTAATTCAACAGCAACGGACTAACTTTTGGTCATTGCTCTATTATCATACTAATACTAATCTGATACACTATGAGATTTATCTGGTCATAACATCCACCTACCTTGAACAAACTGTTTAATTGGGTCAATTTAAGGAACACTGAGCTCCTCTAGGCACCAAAGTTCAAATTTCAACCAATCACTCTTCTAGAGAGGATTTCTTTTCACCCACGAGCGATTTATCCACCACTGTCTTACTTTTCCTGAAGCTGTAACTCTATCTTTAGTTCCTTAACTCTCGCAATTACCATTATCCTTAAATGATATCATGATATAGGACTCACATTCTTCTCAATAGTCGCTCTTACTTGTTAGCAATAACAAACACCATCTAATCGCAGAAATTCATTACCATAAAATTTCGGGCTCGAGGGAATCGAATAAGAAGAAACAGTGAAGAAGAAAATATAGGTATGACTGAGAGCAACCATACAAGTACATAAGATGGCCAGTCTTAGTACCATACGGTCACAACACATAACTCGGTGGCGTCCCACCAGACCCTTTTGCCACACAGACAAATGGTCAATTCATATGCATTGTTTGCCCCAATCAACCAAAAATCACCGTGGAAAGAAACAATATTTCAGATAAGAAATTTACGAATAGAATGGAAAGAATCTGATTTGTAAGGAGATCAACAGAACCCTAAGTATCTTACCTCGGGTTCACAACTTTCTCACAAGAAAGATAAATAACTTATGGAATAAAACAATTATTCTGGAGATAAAATACATTTCAAGGAAGAAATAAAAGAGTTCAACGACATCACCTCCCGTTCTGATCCACATTCACTATCAAACTTAGTCGTCATAACAACCCATAACTATTATCATACTATCCGAACTCGCCAAGATCACATAATCAGTCCAATAACATTCCTTGACATAAAAAATGTGATATTTAGAAACAACATTGGCGTCTTCTCAGCTGGCACAATAAGGACCCGCTCAATGCTGAATCCTCACCATCAGACTAGAATTCTCGGGAGGGAAAACTAGAAATCTCTATCGAACATTACTAATACTACATATACGAAGGAGATGTACTCCACACTAGGGCAGTTCCAGTCAATCCTCAATAAATATTAGGGTTGCGCTTCCGAAACCCTTGACTAAACTCATAGACTTGCTCCTCTGATTGAGTTGCTGATTCACACTTAAATACATACCTTTCGACACTCTTTCGACTCTGCACATAACCTAAATCAGGGACTCAAACCTGTAGCTCTGATACCAACTGTGACGGCCTCAACCCCGGGGTCAGGAGTTGACGTCATCAACAACAATAACAACAATCTAAATCATGAATAATACATAACTATGACCCCTGTTCCAAGACCTTTTTCCAGGTTTAAGTATGACTCAGGTTAAACAACTAACACAACTCAAATTTACAACAATCATCTCGACGCAGCTAACTTAACACAGCAACTCAACAGACCACCCTTGGTCTAGCACAACATTCACAGAGGAGTCTGACTCGAAGGGAACTGGAACTCTGCCCGACTATCACCGAAGAATCTCCTAGGCATCTGCAATACATATAAAACATTCTGCAAGGATGAGCAATTGCTTGATCAGCAGTACCACTATATGAATAACAAGCAAAACAGTTTAAAGTAAAATAAAACTAATAAAATATTGATTTTCATAATTTTCATAATAAATTACAAAAAGAGTCTTAAAATTTTCTAAAAATCCTGAAACTAATAAAATAAAATTTTCATAATTTTTTTAAATCATTTAAAGATAGATAATTAATGAAATATTGATTTCTCAATTTTATAAAGTCATAAAAATAATTATTGAAATTATAAAGTCATAAAAACAATTGTAGAGACAATCCAAGTATTTACGGAAATAAAACTGCAATAATATCCTTTTTTTTTTTTTTTTTTAACAACGATCCAAAATCATACAATTCATCAATTAACCATACAATTCAATTCCATGCACTAGTGATCACATTCACATAGTGACAGAGTAATAACCCACTGACTGAACCCACACAAATATTTTATTTAATTATTTATTCCATAATTACACATTTAAATAATAATAAAAGTATACGGGTCGTTATATGAACCCTAACTGATGCTCGTATTGCAATAATGTATGTATTACGAGTCGGGTTTTGTTAACGCATGGGTAGATTGTTAGCGAGGATATGTCAAGCATAATCGAGTGTCTAATTTAGGGTGTTTCGACCTTGTAGGTTCTAGTCGAAATGCCCGATAATTGGCATTGGACAAAAGATAGTTGGTGGTCAGTCAAAAAGCTCCGTAAGGTTCCAATCAAAGGATTTAAGTGTTGAGGTCGAACCCAGAGTGATCTAGTTGATAGACAATAAAGCCTGAGCGACAGAGTCAGCTCAGAGTCGATCAGTAATAGTTGTAAAACCCTGTAAGGCAAGTACTTCTGAACTTTTCTTCAAGATATATTGCAAATATTTTCGAACTGTTTCATAACATGTCGCTATTATTCAAAATAACTCATGCTTTATATTGCAAGTGCTTTAAACTATTTAACCTTGAACCCTGGTTTTCTTGATCTCAAGCCATAAGCCTTATTCTTTGTAAACCATCCTTTGTTGATTTTTAGATACCAAACCACCCAAATATGATACTACTCCCCAAATGTATAACTACCAAACACTAAACACCGGAACAAAATTGTTTGAAAACACAGAATCTTTTATACTCCAATTATTCTTTATAACACCAAAGAACTATACCTTGAAAAATCATTATTTGTCTAATACATAATCCTTTTACAGGCTAAAAACTGTTTCTCACACATACCCTGATATACCCTTGTGATATCCATAAGTTTTCTTACGTTTTTATTTAAGTGTTTAATCATCATTGATTATGATCTTGTTTTATCGGATTATGTTGTTTATCATATTGAACTGCTTTAGAATTGGATTTTTTTTTGTGTATGGACCAGATTCGTGGTCAGACCATATCAATGGTCAAGTTAGGCCAATGTGTGCCTTCGATCCAGTAATTAGAGCAGTGTTGTGTGCTTTGCTCGAGGTTAGTGCGTGACTGATCAGCAGTCTAACCTTGGTTTTAAAACTTAAAATGAATATCCAATTCTAATGACTGTTTAGCAATAAACTTGATTCCTCAGAATCATCTCGTTTGATCATTGATTATCCTCAATTATTGTCATTGTGATTTGCTGAGCTAGTTAGCTCACTCTTGCGAATCTTTTTATGTATTCTACAATTAAGAAGAATACGGTTGATAGCGAGGTTTCCCAGTTCAGTGTACGAGTTAGGATTTCAGATTGAGTTGGATCGAGCTATCTGGAGCTTATTACGGTAGTGAGATTGTAAGACCGTATGAATAATTATATTGTTCAGTTGTAAGTTAAATTAGTTGGGATTTGGTACGTTGTAATAAAAGTTAAGGTTGTGGCTTGTTTTTATACTTTAACCTGTTGCTATCCGTGATTATGTAAAGCAGGGTCATTGCAAATAATATTTCTTATACAGGTTTATATATTGTGTATGTGTTGTGCACCCCAAACTTCTGACCCGGGTTTGGAGGGCGCCACATTATTGATATGATTTGATGATTCCATCATGTAGATAATATTTTTATGGTCATTTTGGTATATTATATGTCAAAAACCGAGTTCAATAACATATAGAAAAGGGTGTTTGATTCTTGAATATTAAAATTAGGGTTCTAATAGTTTGAATGTTCTTGATTCAAATTGGGTATTTCATTTTTGTTGATTCTGGGGTGAATTAAGCGATACCAGTCAACAGATCGTCCAAAAATAAAGCAAATCATGTTTTTAAAAGTCGTATTGGAAGCCTGTACTGTAGTGGCCGGATTTTTTGAGCTCCCGCCGACATCAATGGCGATTTCGCCGGATTCTGAAATTAACAGTTGGTTTATAGTGATTGTTGCATGAAATGATATCTTGGGGGGACAAGGAAGAGATTACGCGCTGTAACCACATGAAACGGGGATGTTTTGGACCCGTATTAAGGTCGCCGGAGTCTGGCGACGGCCACCGAAAACTGGGTTTGTCCCAGAAACCTGCGGTTCGTCCTGACCCGGTTACCAACCCGTTTATTTATTTACTTGACCCGGTTTTGATCCTCTGAAAATCATTTGCAAAACCTGAATTCTATTTCTTAATTCTTTTATTCAAAAATTATTTTAAATTCTGTTTTATTTCTAAAAACTGATTTTAAATTCTAAAAATCTAAATTTAATTCTGAAAATTTATTTTAAATTCAGAAAAGTTATTTTTAAGTATTTAAAAATAAATTTATTTTATTTTAATTAATTTTAATTATTTTAATTAATCGATTAATTTGATATTAATTGATTAATTAATTATTAATTGATTTTAATTAATTTAATGATTACATTTAATTATTTAAAATTGATTTAAAAATCTTGAAAAATAGTTTCGAGCTTTAAAAAAAATTAAAAATTATTTTAAAAGCTCGATAATTAGTATTAAATCATTTTAAAGCTAGATTCGGGCGTACGAACCCTATTATTTAATTATAAAATGATTCGAAAAACCCGTTTTAACTCCGAAAAATGTTCAAAAATTCGTTAAAAATACCTGGAAAATCATTTTGACCTCGAATCTTCTTTGAAAAATTATTTTGATCGAATATCTTGTGTGATATGTGCTACGTGCTATCTGATTGATGTGTTATATGCCTATGTGGTTATTGTTTGACTGTTTTAGTCATAACTTTCAATCCGTAAATCGTATTTGTGTAAAATGAAGGGTAGATAAAAGCTTATGTCGTCTATGTAACGATTAGAATGATATGAGATTGAGTATTGATAGATATTTGTGTTGCCTAGCAGAGTAATCGAGGCAAAAAATAGAAAGCCAGTGATCAGCAAATAGAGCTAAAGCGTAGAAAAAAAAGCAAGTGATCGGTGAATAAAAACAAGGCATAGAAAAATAAGATAAGTGGTTATTGAAACGATAGATGAATGCAAGTGAAGCTAGTAATCATCCGTGATCAGGCAAGTACTTATGAACCTTCTTCAAGATATATTGCAAATATTTTCACACTTTCTCATAACATGTTGGTAGTATTCAGAATAAATCATGTTTTATATTGCAAACGCTTTAAACTATTCAACCTTGAATCCTGATTCTTATTGATCTTGAGCCATAAGACTTATTCTTTATAAACCATTGATTGTTGAATTCTCAGATATAATCCATATACATACGATACTACTCCACAAATATATATCTACCACATATTGATTTCTGATATTGAATTTCTTGATATACCAACCCTTATTCCTTATTTAATATAAGACCAATCCTTGGAACCCTTGAACTCTTGGTATTCTACTTTCTGATTCTTTCCTTGATTGAAAGCCAATCTTTTTGAATTCCTTGTTATACCTTCATGGTATTGTGAATCACCCTATGCTTCAAGATAAATGTTGTTTATGATTCAGCTTATTGAATTACATTGGTTATCATATTGAATTGTTTTAGAATTGGGTGGTTTTATAAATATGGACCAAATTCATGGTCAGACCAGATTTGTGGTTATAATAGGCCTATGCGTGCCTTAGATCCAGTATATAGAGCAAAGCTGGGAGCCTTGCTCGGGGTTAGTGCGTGACTGATCAACAGCCTAACCTTGGTTTTTAAAATAAAAAGTGAATATCCAATTCTAATCATTGCTTATTCAGAAACTTGATTCTTCTGAATTATTTCAATTGGTAATTGTTTAACCTCAGTTATTGCTATTATGACTTGCTGAGCTAGTTAGCTCACTCTTGCAATCCTTTTTATGTTTTCAACAGTTGAAAATGAAATTGTTGGTAACAAGGATTCCCATTCCAGTGTGCGAGCTAGGATTTCAGGTTAAGTCGGAGAGCTAGCAAGTGCTTTATATTGTGGATAAGTTATGCAAGATTGTAAGAGCGATATCATTATTAGTTGTAAGTTGAACTAGTTGGGTTTTAGTACAATGTAATAAAAGATAAGATGTTGGCTTGTTTTCATACTTTAACATGTTACGATCCGTGGATATGTAAAGAAGGGTCAATGCATATAATATTCTATATACAGGTTTAAATATGGTGTGTGTGTGTGTGTTGTGGACCCAAAACTTCTGACCAGGGTTTGGAGGGCGTCATATTGAGGCTTTTATGGAAATCTCCATCCTGCAGTCCTTTAATCTTTTTATCATCAAACACAACATGTACAGATTCCATAACAATGTTGGTTCTTAGATTATAGATTCTATATGCTTTTCCCACAGCATATCCAATAAAAATTCCTTTATCTGCTTTGGCACCAAACTTTTCATGTTGATCAGTTTGATTCTTTAAGATGTAGCATTTACAGCCAAAGATATGTAAGAAATTTAGAGTTGGCTTCCTATTCTTGAACAATTGGTAGGGTGTCATGCATTTTTCTTGATAAACCAAAGAAATATTTGAGTTTAGCATGTAGTATTCACAGCTTCAGCGTAAAAATATGTTGGTAACTTTGATTCTTCTAGCATTGTTCTTGCAGCTTCAATAAGAGATCCATTTTTCCTTTCCACCACTCCCTTTTATTATAGAGTTCTAGCTACAGAAAACTCATGCACAATCCCATTCTCTTCATAAAATGATCCTATCACAGAATTCTTAAACTCAGTTTCATTGTAACTCTTGATTCTTCTTACTTTGAAGTCAGGATGATTACTGACTTGCCTTATGTGATTGATACTGATTTCACTAGCTTCATATTTGGACTTTAGAAAATATGTCCAAGAGAACTTTGAGAAATCATCTACAATTACTATGCAATATCTTTTCCTTGAGATGGACAACACATTGACTGGTCCAAATAAATCCATGTGCAACAGTTGCAAAGGTTCTTCAATTGTTAAATCAAGCTTCTTTCTGAATGATGCTTTAATCTGCTTTCCTTTCTAGAAGTCATCACACAGTTCATCCTTAGTAAACTCCACTTGAGGGATACCTCTGACCAACTCTTTCTTGACTAGCTCATTCATGGTCTTAAATTTTAGATGGGACAGTTTCTTGTGACATAGCCAACTTTTATCTTGACTTGATTTACTGAGAAGACAAGTTACTGAGTCTGCATTTGATGAGTTGAAATCAGCTAGGTACACATTTCCTTTTCTCACTCCAATGAGAACCACTTTGTTGCTCTTTTATTGGTCACAACACATGCTTATGAATTGAAAGTGACTGAGTTACCCTTATCACAAAGTTGGCTGATACTCAACAAGTTATACTTGAGTCCATCCACTAGGGCAACCTCTTCAATAATGACATTATCCTTTGAAATCAAGCCATATCCCACAGTATAACCCTTGTTGTCATCTCCAAAAGTAATACTTGGGCCAGCTCTTTCCTTAAACTCAGTGAGCAGGGTAGAATCTCTAGTCATGTGCCTTGAGCAACCATTGTCTAGATACCAAAGATTCTTTCTATTTCCCTGCGCACATCAAAACCAAATCAAGTTGATTTTGGTACCCAAGTTTTCTTGGGTCCTTCCTTGTTAGCTTTTTCTTTGGTTTCTTAAGTTTGACCTCATTTGACGTAGGGATCTTAGATTCATCCTTAGTCATTTGAGTTGGACCTTTGAAACCATTCATTGAAACAAAATTATCATGCATATTTTGGTTTACATTAAAAGGCATGTTATTTGCAAACATGTTATTCCAGTAAGGCATGCTAAATGGCATTTGGGGCATACTAAATGCAACATAATAAGGATTAGGTGCAAATGGAATATTAGCAAATTGTGCATTCATATTCTGAGCAGGTATAACATTCATGGGCATTATAGACATGGCAGTCATGTTGGAAAAAGAAGAAGGTGCAGACATGGGAGTATGAATATCAATCTTGCAATTAACAGACAAGTGATTAACAATACCACACTTAACACAGACTTTTCTTGGTGCATATTTATCAGGTGTGTAGTTGTTATGTTTGTTAATCCCTACCTTCCCATTTCTATTGTTTTTCCTTTTAGCTTATGTTTTAACCTCAATTTTTCTAGTCTGTCATTCAATTGCTTGATAGACATATGACCAACATTAGCCTTCTTTTCTTTTCTAACTTGACTTGATTTTCCTGGAACAAAGTTTTCAGAAATTGATCCATATTTCTCATTCAATTTAACTAACTTAGCTTTGCTAACTGGCATACTCACAACCGACAGATGTGGCTTCTTGTCTCTTGACGGATAATCCTTTTGATTATCCAATGGATGATTTTCATCATCCGTCGAGTCCACATCTGTAAAGAGTCCTTCAACCAGATTGGAATCAAGCTTCTCTTTGCTCTTTTTCCAGGCTGCATCACAAAAGGATTCTATACCTTGAACTTTAGTAATTTGAGCATGAACATCTCCAGATGATTTCCATGCTTTAATTACTTCATGTTCTCATTCAAGTTGCTTTCTTAAAATCTCCTCTTTCTTTAAGGATTCAGTAAGTTCATCCTTAGCAACCTTGCATTCTAATTTCAATTTTTCAAACTCAACAAATTGAGACTCTAGCACATTATTCCTCTCACTTAAAAACAAATTATTTTATTTAATTTTAGCATTTTCCTTGGCGAGGGACTTAAGTGTAACACACAGATGATATAATTCAGTGGACATATCATTTATTGCATCATTACACTCAGCTTTAGACAAATCAGCTAGATTGGTTGTGATTACCTGATTGGTTGATGAACTTGTTTCTGTTTTATTTGACTTTTCCATCAGGGCTAGATTGACATAGTTGATTTCTTCATCTTCACCCAATCCATCTGTAGCCCAGTCATTCTCCTGAGTTATGAAAGCCATTTTCTTTTACTTGAGCAACTCAAAGTATTTCTACTTATAATCAACAGGCTCAAACTTCTTTTTGCTGGAATCAGACTTTCTACACTCACTAGCAAAATGGCCTGCCAAGCCACATTTGAAACACTTGAATTTAGACTTATCAACCATGTTTTTGTTTGGCTTGACTGCTCCAAGATTCTTCTTAAATTTGAGATTGGCAAATCTCCTGGATAAGAATGCCAGATGCTCATCAATATCATCCATGTCATCTTGGCTCAACTGTTCTTCAATTTCAGTTACTAGCCTTTTACCCTTGCTTTCACAGACCTTTGATGTAGACTCAACAGCTTCCACCTTCATCCCTTTCTCCTTTTCTAACTCAGCAACAAGTGCAATAGATCCTCCCTTCTTCCTTCCTTTCTCCATCCTTTCATTCTGCTCTCTTTCAAGCTCATAGGTTTTAAGGATGCCATACAGTCTCTCCAAGGTGAACTCCTTGTAATCTTGTGAATTTCTCAATAAGACTGTCATTGGCTTTCACTCATTTGGGAGAGATCTAAGGAACTTGAGGTCAAAGTCTTTTGTCTGATAGACTCTTCCGTGCAGCTTTAGAGCATTCAGTAGTTTCTAAAACCTACTAAAAATATCAGTAAGTGACTCACTTTCTTCACAGTGAAAATGCTCATATTGCTGAATCAAGAGTTGCATCTTATTCTCCCTTACTTGCTCAGTACCATCACAATTAATCTGTATTGTGTCCCAAACCTCTTTGGATGTTTTACAGTTAATGATGTTATCAAAAATATCACCATCAACACCATTAAACAGTATGTTCATGGCCTTCTTATCTTTCCTGATTTGATGTCTGGATCAGACCATTCATGCCTAGGTTGTGGAACTGATGGTTTATTCCATGTAGCAGCTCTCATAGGGACATGAGGACCTCTTTCAATGCAATCCACATAAGCTTCATCTTGAGAAAGAAGATGTAGGTGCATCTTCACCTTCTAGTGGTGATAGTTGTCTTTATCCAGAAATGGAATTTTAACTCCAACATCATTTTTGTTCATCTTGTTGATTGTTGTGATCTTTACACTCTTTGTACTTCAAGAGCGTGCTCTGATACCAATTGTTATTCCCTAAAAATATAATAAGAATTACAGAAGGGGGGGGGGGGGTTGCATGTAATTATGGCTACTTTTGAGATTTTAAAATTGTTCTAACTTAATATATATAACAGTGTTTGATTGGCTGTAATGCGGAATGAAGAAGTAATAGAAATCAAAACACTAAGTAATAAAACACAAGCTTTAAAACTTTCTGGTAGATTTGAAAGTATCCACCAAATATATATATATATATATATAATTGAGAATTATGTGATACTTTGAATAGCACACAGCTGCTTTACAAGTGAACAAACAAACTACAGAGAAATTCTTAACAAGTGCAGCTTTATCTATCTCTCTGAAAAATATGCTTGCTTAGTTAGTTGTTCTCACTTGCTACACTTGGTTTATATATCACCAAGTTACATGACAGTAAGACAAGATAATAAAACAAAATAAAATCTAGTCTAATATCATGCTGCAACGTTACTCTATCCATCATCTTTGAATATCTTCACATTTGCATAGAAATGGTGATGCTTCTTTGTTCTCAAAATCATACTTAACAGGCTGCCACATTCCTTTTGCAAACACCCGAAGCATGTGACTATGTTGTCACTATCAATAGCTATTTTGAATATAATCATCCATCGGGATTATGTTGAACATCTGTCGGGAATAAGTTGATCATCCATCGGGAGCCTTGTAGATCATCCGTCGGGAGTTTATCTCACTTGACTCTATTTCACTTATACAGAATTACAAGACATCTCATATTTACAATTAGCCAACCTATTCTGCATATCAATCTAGTAGTCAACATGACTTAGAGAATCCTACACAATCTACTAGACTAAAACTTGTTATTTGCAGAAATGTGCTACAATACTTATTTGTTACATAAGCTACATTCTCGATGGATGTTAAATTGTCATCCGTCGGGACTATAAAGTTCATCCGTCGGGACTATATTAGAACATCCGTCGAGAGCAACAAAATTCACTAAGTTAACTCTACTAAGGTGTTTTGACATCACTAATTAGAAACTTGTACATATTTACATAATGCACAAGTTGGGGAAGATTGTTAGAAAAAATTGATGATATCAGTAATTAAACTATCAGAGTTTATTGAATCAGCATGTGATATCAGTATTTGACAGAGGTGATGTCATCAGCATTTACCATTGGTATTTGATGATCAGTATTTGACATCAGCATTTAGTCACATCAGTAATTGTCAATCTAGAAATCAAAAGATATTAAAGGAGGAAATATTTGCAGAGATATGTCAATGTAGGACTTTACTTATTGTAGCAATCAATAGATGGATAAGTATTAGGATTCCTATTATATTGTATTAGGATTCCTTATTGATTGTGTAACTCTGCAGTATATAAGCACATATTAGGTTTACACTTGATGTGTTCGAACATTGATATATTATTTACATAATCTAGCAACTCTCAAGGATATCTGTTCATCCTTTGAGAGTATTGTAATCAATTTTTATACATCAATAATAAAAACTATTCTTTCCATTGTGTCTGTTATTTTGATTTGATTTTTTAACTGTATTCACCCCCCCTACCGTTCATTAAAGGCCTAACCGAATGCCAAACACTACCACAATGAAAACATGGATTCTGTGATTTATATTTAACTGTTTTATTCCTAAACTCCTATTTAAGAGGAATAATATTTACCCCTTTATTCTTCCTGCAAGCAACATCAAGATGATTAGTACTGGCACAGTTTAAACAAGCCATTCTAGGTGCATTAGGAATGGGTTTATATTTATTTTCCTTATTAACACCTACTTTTCTATTTCTGTTCTTTCTAGGCTGTTTTTCCTTGTTTTTCATTTAACTTCCTTTAGCTTTTGCTTAAGCTGTTTCTAAGTCATTAAATTAACATTTACTGAATTGGTGTGAACTTGTTCACACTTATCAGTTTTTAAGCTTGACTTAGGTGTTGAGGTTGAACCTATTTCATTTACTGACTTAACAACATCAACACTTAAATTAAACTTAACAGACTTTAAATGAGACTTGTTCAGTTTTACCTTTTTATCTATATCTATTGGTTTGACTTTCTCAGTTTCTGTTTCATTTAATTTATCGGAATTAAATTTATTAGCATAACCTAATCCTGATCCCCAATAGCCACTTTCTATTAAACCCTGAGTTGATTTTCCTGAATTAGTCCAAATCTTATTAACTTCTCTTTCTTTAGCTAATTCTTTTTCAAGATAAGCATGCTTTTCTAACAGTTTATCTTTAACATACAAAGCATCATCTCTTTCTTTCTGAGTTTCTCACATGAAAACCAACTCAGCTTCTAGGTTATCATTCCTTTTCTTTAAGTCAGAATTTTCAATTCCGATCCTAGCATTTTCAGTGTCTAATTCCTATAACTAACATGCAGTATTTTAATAAATAGCCTTAATTCACAGATATCATCAGTATCAAAAGCAAGAGTAGTTTGAGGTACCTTCATCTCAGTAGTATTAAGTTCACTATTAGCATTTTCCATGAGAGCATAGTTAATACCCTCATCAGATTCTGATGTATCATCCCAATTCTTCTTCTTTGTGATCAAGGCTTGTTTCTTTTGGCTTTTCACAGTCAGCTGCAAAGTGTCCAAATCCATCACAATTGTAACACTTTATCTTTGACTTGTCAATCTTTCCAGACCTTGACTCCTTCTCATCAGAGTTTCTCATATAGTTCCTCTTATCAGAGTTTGAGGAACTAGAGCCTTTCCTGGAAAACCTTTTTCATCTCTTGAAGTCTTTGTAGGCCATCTTCTTGAAGCTCTTTACTAGGAGAACAACCATCTATAAAAATTTCTTCATCATTTCCATGATCACTTTCAGATTCTGAGACATTATCATAGTTTAAGTCATCATCAGTGTTTGATGACTCAACATTAGACTTTGCAACTATAGCTTTTCCTTTAGAATGGCTCTTTCTCCCAGCTTTCTCCCTTGGCTTTTCTTCAACCCTTAATGCAAACTGAATTGCTCTAGGCCCTTTCCTCTTGCTTCTCTACTCCATCTCCAATTCATGAGTTTTAAACATCCTATAAATCTCATCCAGAGATGTCTCATCAAGATCATAGGTGTCCCTTATTGATGTGAGTTTCAAGCCCACTTTTCAGGGAGTGGAAGAAGAAACTTCAAGTTAGAATCTTCTGGATCATATTTTTTGTCAACCCATGTTTGAATTGAAATTGAGATACTGATGTGAGTTCTTCCAGTGAAAAGTCATTCATCAATTTATGAAACTAGTCATAGATTTCAGTCAATGACTCATCAGCTTTTGAGTCAAAGTGTTCATACTCCTGAGTGAGTATTGTCCTTTTATTCTTTTTGATAGCAGTAGTGCCTTGACACTTGACATCCAAAGTGTCCCAGATTTCCTTGGAAGTTTTTCATCCAATCACCCTATTGGACATGACACTATCAAGACTGCTATGCAAAAGATGTCTAACTTTTGCATCTTTCATAATTGATGAAAGATCCTTATGAGTATAATCTTTTTTGTCCTTGTCAACCATCTTTTCTTCTTCAATAGGAATAATAACAGCCAACTTCATGGGCCTGTGAGGACCATCATAAATCATGTTCAGATATTCAGGATTTGTTGCTTCCAGACACATGGCCATCTTGACTTTCCAGATTGGATATTCATTAATCTTTAACATTGGAACCTTGATAGCCTCATATCTGCTCATGTTATAGCTGATTTGATTTATGGATGGTGGGGGGAATTTTATTGAGTTTCTATGTCTGTCATTAATGATTGTTTCTTGTATCTTAAATTGTTTTTGTATTAACAACAAGCTCTGATACCAATTGTTAGGCCTTAAATCAATTATAGGGGTGAATACAGTTAAACAATCAAATCAAATTAAAGAACTCAACCGAATGAACGGTTTTTTTATTAATGGATAAAAATGATTACAATACTCTCTCAAATGATGAACAGATATCTTTGAGAGCTCCTAGGTTATATATATGATATATCAATGCTCGACTACATATAATGTTAACCTAATTTGTGCTTATATACTGCACAGTTACACAATAAATCTAGAAGATATGTTATAAGTGAATAAGGAATCCTAATACATATCCAACTATTGATTGCTACAATAAGTAAAGTCCTACATCGACATATTTATGCAAATTAAAGTCTTCTAAATAGAATCAATTACTTTATGGAAATCAGTCTTGACATATGCTGATAGACAAACTCTAATATTAAACTCTGATATGTCAAATACTGATAGTCTTCATAAACTCTGATAACTTCCCGTAGCAAACTCTGATGGCAAACTCTGATGGTAAAAGCTAATATCGTCAAATCATATCACATGTCAAACTATATAGTTCTGATTCTTCAAGTTTTTTAAATTATACATGTGTTTACCCTATTCTAAATTCTGAATGGACAAATATTTATGCTTTGAAAAGATTAAAATTGTTGTTTAGATTATTCTTAACCATGTGAAATAAGGGAACCGAATAATTAAGGATGCTAATTGACTCAATTCTTTGATAAATGTTTTAAGATTGGATGGTTGCGTAAGAGGTCGTGGCGGCGGTCTAACATGAGTTATAACTTTGAACTTGAGAGTGTTTCTAAAGATACAGCTTTCTAAACTCTTGATTCTTACTTATTGTACTTGTATTTTAAAATACTTGCTACACTTGTTTTATATATTGTTATTCCCTAACAATACAACAAGAATTACAGAAGGGGGGTTGAATGTAATTCTGGCTTCTTTTTAAGATTTTCGAAAACTAGTTCTAACTCAATAATATATATGTGCTTGATTTGCAAAGAGCGGAATGAAAGAATTATATAAATCAAAACACAAGTCTTTAAAACTTTCTGGTGGATTTGAATGTATCTGCCAGATATATATATATATATATATATATATATATATATATATATATATATCGAGAGAACTCTGTGTAGCTCAAATAAGTTCACAGCTGCTTACAAGTATGAACAACTAAACCTTGCAGAGAAATGCTAAAGGATACAGCTTACAATTGTTTCTCTGAGAATGTATTTTCTTAGTCTAGTTAGTTGTTGTTCTACTTGCTTCACTTGGTTTATATATCACCAAGTTTATATAGCAAAAAGACAAGATAATAAAACAAAACTATCAAGTCTAACTTTATGCTACTTCATTACTCTATTCCAGCATCTTTGAAAACCTTCATAGCTTGCATGAAAATGGTAATGATTCTTTGTTCTCATTTTCCTGCTAAACATGCTACCACGTTCCTTTTGCAAACACACAACGCATGTGACTGCATTGTCACTGTCAACAAATGCTTGAATTGATCATTTGTTGGGTACATGCTTGTTATCCGTCGGGTTGCCTTGTTGATCATCCGTCGGGTAGCTTTGTTAATCATCCATCGGGTAGCCATTTATCACTTGAATCCATTTCATTTGTGCATAATTACAAGACATCTTATATTTACATTTAATCAACCTGTTCTGCACATCTACTAGCAGTCTCCTTGACTCATAAGCTACTACAGAAATTATACAAAGTTGTTTGCAGAAATGTGCTACATGTCTTATTGTTACATAAGCTACTCACTCGATGGATATCAATTAGTCATCCATCAGGACTATATTGAATCATCCGTCGGGACTGTAATTGATCATCCGTTGGGTGCTATAAAATTCACTAAGTTAAATCTCCTAAGGTACTTTTGTTTAGCTTATCATCAAGTACACAACATATTCCTAACAATCTCCATCAATTTATGTTTACTGGAATTGTAGCCATAAATTAAGAGAAACTTGATGATAAAAAAACACCAAAAGAAATACAGATTGAAAAATAGTAGATAAAACTAATAAGTGCTACAATATTACTGAAATTTGAACAATACAAAGTACACAAAGAAATTGCTCAAAATTGTTATCAAGATGCTCCTCTAGTCTGAGCAGATAGATCTATTTCCTTGATTGTCTGGCCCAAGCCTTTTGTTGTTTTCTTCAATTTGATTCTAAATTGTTTGTGGAATTCTAGTTCATCAGCTTCTGAGAGATTTAGCAATTCCTGCATTTCCAAAAGAGTCTCATTGCTAGAGATACTCAGTTGGTCCTCCATTCTGAAGAATCTTCTGACATCTTTATCATCCATGAACTCCATCAGCCAATAGGGCCTTAGATGCACTCTCTTTCTTATAAAGGGAATGGATAGAGTTTTTGGAAGTGCATTTTTTGCTCTAATACTCTTTAGCTCCTCAATCCTCTTTAGAACTGTTCTTCTTGAAGGATGAGTAGACTTTAATCAGAACATATTGGCTTTCTTAGAGAATCCTGTGAAGAGGCCATGTCATCTTTTTTCCTCCATTGTATTTGAATACCAGTATTTCAGGAAGATGTCTGTAAGCATCAATTCCTCTTACTTCTTTCAATTCATTCAAGTAGAGATTCAAGTCTGAAAATTCCTTGATATCACAAATGTACATGAGATCTCTCTTGTTGACTGTGGGTTGGGATTTGGTTAGAGCTTTGGATTTGAGAGATACAGGCTTCACTTTCTTGTTGGCTCTAGTCTTTTTCTTCTTTGTCTTGAAGATGGGAAAATTTAGCGCAGGAATTGGTAAACTATCCCAGTCTACTGGCTCATCCTTGGGAACAATTGGTTCACCACGAATATTTCTTATTGGATCAACCACTTTGAATTCTTCAAATACCACTAAGGGTTTTGATGTCTGAGTTATAGTTGTAGACTTTTGGGGAAACTGATCTTCCAATTCCTCTTCACCAAAGTTCACTTTCCTCTTGGAATGAAGTTTATATCTAAACTTTCTTTTCTGCTGTGATTCTTCTTGCATTTTCAGATCCTTAGGTTCAGTGATTACAGTTGGTTGTACAGGAGATTCTGTTATGGTTTTTATAGCTTGAAGCTTGGCCAAGATAGCAGCTTGTTCTTTGTTTTGCTTTTGCTTCTTAGCATCCAAAGCGGCTTGCTTCTTCTCTAGCCTGATTCTTTCTTTCTCTTCCTTCTTAGCTTCCACAGATAGTGGGTGTCCAACCACCACACAAATCTCCTTACCATTTCTATAAATTTTGGCAATTCTTCTTTTTAATGCTGATTCAGCTGGATCTTTGTAGAATGCAATAGATTTTCACAACAATTTCTTTTCATCTAGATTTGGTGTCTCAAATACTGTATCCATAGGATTCTTGCCTGGACCCTTAGGATAGTTCCATTTGGCCTTCATGATGAGATCTTTCTTTTGAGACTTGACACAGGAAGTTTGACACCTTTCCAGATAGTTCATACCGATATCATTCACAAAGATTTTCATGACTTTAGAATGATGATTGAAAACTTTGTCTGGCTTCTGTGTTGGGCCAAATATTTTTTGAATGTTCTCATCAATCTTCTTCCAATTGATTGGACTCAATTGCTTCTTCTCAGCTGCTCTCAAATTGGTTGCTACTTCTTTGATTAGATTTATGCTATCTTTAGCAGGTTGCTTTGTGAAAACAATTGTTGGCACAATTGCTTTACTTACTTGAACATTGAGCACTTTTTGCTCCCCCTCACTTCTTGATTCCCCTTGACTGAATAAGACAATTGAGCTTTCTCCCTTAAAAGAGGTTTCTTTCTCCCCCTTTTTGTTATCAGCAAGTTGAGTAGAAGAGGAGGTTTGTGCTGTCACTAGCCTTTGAAGCAAGTCTGTTTATTATGCTTGGTGGAGATGAATTGCTGTTAGAGAGGCTTCCAGCTGTCATTCTGGTATCCAAGGAATCTATATTTGTGGCAAGATCAGAATTCTTCCTGAGTTGTCTCTTAATGTCAAGCATTGTAGCTTCTGGAAGTTTAGAATCCAACCTTTCAGAAATGTCCCTTTTCATTTGATCAATTTCACCTTTGATAGTAGTGACATCCTGAGTATGTTGAAAACCTTGGATTTGTTGTAATTGCCGAGAAGCAAGGTGTGCTTGAAGGAGCTTCTTGGTGCTTACATTTATTGTGGTTTGAAGAGCTGAATGTGTCTGATTTATAAGTTGAATCAGGGCTGTCTTGAAATAGTGTTCATCACACTACTTTGAAAATGCCCAAGATGGCATACCTGATCTAGAACTAGGGCCTACTTCTCCCCCTATATCCAATGGCCCTTCTTCACTTTCTGCATCCTCACCACCAAAGAAATCTTCTGAACCACCAGTCTCATAGTTAATATCATCAGCTGTAGAGGGTAAAGCTATAATTGCATCCTTTGCTCTTTGCGTAGACTTTGTAGTGTGCACCAGATTTAGCATTCTTTCTGCATTGTCATTGCCCTGTCCAGCTAGAAGTTAGTATGCTGGAATAGGGTGAGTAAATACCTCAGCATCCAAGGAGGTTGAATCTATAACAGCTTGACTTTGCTGAAATAGTTCCTCCCTATTAGCATCCTGGACATTCATTAACTCACTTGCAATGACATCCACCCTTATATCTCCTGTACCTGTATTTCTCTCATTATCTCTCTTTTCTTGCATCAAGGTCTCACCTTAGCTCCCTACCCTCACACCCTCACCTTCACCATATAAGGTGGGACTCCTCTCACTCACTTTTGCCAATCTTGAAGAAATGGACTGCATTGGTTTACTCTTTTCCTCTCCTTTTTCCTGGGAGCAATCTAGACTCTCACTTATTTGACTCCTTTCCCTCAGTCCTAGGAGTGATTGCACTACTACTAAGTCTTCTGCACTTGTAATAATTGATTAAATTTGAAGATGTGCATAGACACCCCATGAAAGAGGAATATCCATCGGGTTAGCAGTTTGACTATCCGACGGATGACTGTTGTTAAGCTTATCCGTCGGGATACAATCACTACTCGATGGATGAAAGATATCCATCGGGATAGAAGAAATAATTGAGTTTGGAGTGGAGACTATAGTGGACTCTGTGCAGATTGATGAAAATTTTGGCACAGATGTCTCAACAGTCTCAGAAAGAAATGGCAAGTGAGCCAACAAATCATCTAGAAGATGATGCTTACTTGCATGGATTTTTGGCTTCTCCAAGAGAGTTAAAGATGGAGAATTTGGAAGTGATGTGTTTATCATGTCAACATCCAAAGAGTGTGTTGGAGAGTTTGGTCTATCAGGTGCTTCAATTGTTAGAGATTTTGGCTGTGACTCCACATTTATTGGAGCCACATCAACCTGACTTTGAGAAGGTACAGTGACTGTGTCTTTAGCACCAGTTTGTACAGTGTGTGAACCCTGTGCATCCCTAAGGGTTTTTGATTTCTTTTTTCTAGTATAAGTTTGGGGTGAGCTTGTGTCCCTTACCCTTTTGGCCTGTGCTCTTGGTTGAGAGCTTGTTTCAATGGTAACATCCTTTTGGGAGGATGAAACCGGTAATGAGCTAGAATTCTTATTAATCACTGCAGCTTGTTGAGAAACTGCAGTGTGGCTAGGATGGGAAACTCTCACCTATCCATCCTTATTCTTAGGGCTTCTTTGATTTTCACCCTGTCCCTCACCTTTCTTAACCACCTTCACATTCCCCTCTTTAGGTTTGGTGGTTTTTACAACTGATTTCTTTTAAAAGAAATCAGAGGGGGATTTCTTAGTTTTGGATTTTGAAACTTTTGTTGGTTTGGTAGCTTGGGTAGGCAACTGTTGGGTCATAGACACATTTGCCATAGCTACACTAGAAAGCAAAGAAATTTGTGAGGTTGGAAGAGTGGATACAGAAGAAATTACCTCACTTACTTGAGGTCCCTCCATTACCAGAAATTAAAACAAAGGAACCTCCTTGTGATGGTTTACTCTGTTTAAATCTGCAATTATCCTTCTTTCTTGAACCCAACAATTCAGCTTGTTGGTTAGTTTCTCAATTACAATGTCCTCAATAAGATGGTTAGCAAGCATCATGAAAAATCTAGCATAGTAGACACTTCTACCTCTCTTATTGACCTCTCCTAACTTAAAGCCTAACTCAAACAAAATTAAATCACTAAAATTGAAGTATTTTTCATTGACTAGCATGTAAAGCATGTTAAGCATAGAGATGTTTATAGAATCAAAGTTGCTAACTTTACCAGAAAAAACCTTAGTTACTACAACACATAAATAACTTCATTCTTTCCTAAGACCCAACCTCCTAATTTCACTTAATTTAGAAGTAGTGAGTGCATAGCCCATGAAATTAAGCATATTAACAATGTCAGTGTCTGTGTGTGAGTATTATCAGGAATTTTGAAGTATGCTTTAATAATATCACTATTTATGCAAAACTGCTTACCTTTCAAAGTGAATGTGATGGTTTTGTCTATTGAGTTGTACACTGCAATTGTCCACATCTCTTCAACAACCTCACAGTAAATGGTGGGTGTTTCCAGCATGGCATAGTTGAGTTTGCAGTTCTTCACAAAATCCATCATTTTATGATAGTCACCAGACTGTTGAATCTCCTTGTTCACCAAGGCTGAGAAGTTGTTTTCTCATAGATGTAACCATTTTGGGACATGATTTTCACTACAGATGCCATTGTTAGAGATTTGGAATTTGCAGAGAGAGAGAGTTTCCTTTTGAGATGAAAGAAATTAGAGCAACTGATTCTTGAGAATGATAAAAGAAATGAATAAAAGTGAAATTGCTTTTATACTATCTAAGAAAATAACTGTAAAAAATAATAAAGTACAATAAAGTGAACAATAAAAATTGCCCAAAATAGCCGTTTAAAAATAATAAACTGTAAAAATTCTGTTACTTATCCGTCGTGTTATGCTTACAAACTGTAAGTATACTCGATGGATAATGTTCAGAGAATTAACGGCTAGGATTGAGACAATTCGACGGATGAGGATAAATCAGGTATCCGTCGAGTTATAAAATATTCCAAAAAAATAATTCATTTTATTAACAAATTGTATTCTTACGGATGATCGAACGCGATGGATAATGATCATTCGTCGGGATGTAAATTTTGACTTGGCCAAAATTTTATCCAAAACTGAAAAATCAATTAAATTTCTGGCTGCATTACAACTTGCAAAATATCTGAAATGATTCAAGAATAATTAAGCATACCTAACTCAATTATTAACCTTGAGAAGGTGGATTCATCCAGTGGCTTGGTAAATATATCTGCAAGCTGTTTTTCACTTGGAACAAAATGCAGTTCTACAGTACCATTCATCACATGTTCCCTTATGAAGTGGTACTTGATGTCTATGTGCTTTGTTCTTGAATGCTGTACTGGATATTCAGTGATGGCAATTGCACTTGTGTTATCACAGAAAAATACGAATCCTATCCACTTGGAGACCATAGTCCAATAATTTATTTTTCATCCATAGAATATGTGCACAGCAAATACTAGCAACAATATATTCAGCTTCAGCTGTAGAAGTAGAAACTGAATTTTGCCTTTTACTGAACCAGGACACAAGCTTGTTTCCTAGAAACTGACAGGTTCCTGTTGTACTTTTTCTATCTATTTTACAACCTGCATAATCTGCATCTGAATAACCAGTTAGATCAAAACCAGAATCTCTAGGGTACCAAATGCCAAGTTTTGGTGTTCCCTTGATATATCTGAAAATTCTCTTAATAGCTACTAAATGAGATTCTCTAAGATCAGCCTGAATTCTAGCACAAAGATAAGTAGCAAATATTATATCTGGCCTACTAGCTGTTAAGTACAGAAGTGAACCAACTGTAACGCCCGGGAAATATTATGTATTTATTTTTATCAATAAATAATTATTATGTGATTTTATGTGAATTTTGGTGAATTATTTGATAATTGATATTAATATCTGGATGTTTATTTATGATAAAATTTAGATATTTTAATTTTTAATTATCCAGAATTAAATATAGATAATTTTGGTAATTTTTCTGGTAATTTTTAGATTATTATATGATTTTATAAGAATTTATAGAATTGATAATGATTATTCTTACATAATTATAAAATTTATTTTTAAAATCAGAAATCGTCCCACTTCAGTCGCTTTTGCGTTTTTACATCCCGAAACTCTTCCGAAAACTCCTTCCTAACCTAATCTGATAATTCTGAACACTTTTCGTGATTTGACTTTTTCGATCCGGGGTACCGTTTGACCTGTAGGAGCCCCGGTGTGAAATTTTTGATACGCAAATCATTTTATTTATCGATAAAAATCCATATTCTCAAAAGGTGAGACATTATTACCTTAATTTCGTATAAAGTATTTTATAGGAAGCTCTGTTTTGATAATTATCCAATTCTGGTATTAAAATCGTACCGTCTTTTAAGTTACTTAGAGGCTAAGTAACCTATTTTCGGATCCAATATGTAAAAGCAATCATCGAATTATTAAGTAAATAGAATATGTGATGGTTCTGTCAGCTATGTGTTGCGGTATTATCAATTGTCTGTGAATTGTTGGACGCGAAGATTAACTTTATAATAAATTATCGAGCTGTATGCATTTAATTCATTTTAAAGTGATTTTATTGAATATTTATTCTTAAAAATGCTAAAATTGTTTCTAAAATTATTCTTATTATTTTATAATTTTAATTATTATTTTTAGGAGTTTATAAAATTTAGAAATCAATATTTTATTTATTAATTATCTTTAAATGATTTTCTGACTCCATTTAATTATAAAATCAGTATTTAATTCCAGAATGTTTCAAAAATTATGAAAATTTTAATTTATTAAGTTTGGAATATTTTGAGAATTTTAAAATTATTTCGGAGAATTTCTGGTTTTATTTAACCGCATGTATATTCGTTAAATTATAAAATACGGGTCTGATGCGCGTTATAACAATGATTTAAAAATCTTGTAAATTTGATTTTTTTTTATTATTAATTCTAATTATTTCGGGATTTTTAAAGGAATTATTTTCGTAATTTTTTCGAATTATTTTACCAATTAAGTATTCAGTCCATTCTTAAATTACGGTACAGACAAGAATATTCGCGGGAGTAAAGAAAAAAAATATAATAATAAAAACCTAATTCTACCCCCAAATCCCCCACCCCCCTGTTGTCTCTCTCTCGGCAGCTCAATCCCTCTCTCGCTCTCTCAAATCTCTCTGAACTCTCTCTCTCTCTGTCAATCTCTCGAGGTTTCTCGATTTCTCTCCTCTGCTTTGTTCGATTCCATCCTTCTCCTCCTCTGTCATCGTCTTTCCTGTTCTGATTATCGGTAATTACTGTGCTTCGACTTTTTATTCCGGCCGTCGCCCCTCGCTGTTTTCCGGCGAGGTGGTGGCGCGTGGGGAGGACTGTAGCCGCGTATGTTGCTTGTGTGTGTATACTGCATGCATGAGTCTGCGTGCGTGTATATGTGTAGGTGTTATGTGTGTGTGGAGGTTGCCGTGGCGCCGTTTTCCGGCCTGTTTTCAGGCTGCGTGTTGTACAGTTCCGGTTGTGTGAATATTGATTATTTGTTTTTTTTATTATTATTATTTTCTTCTGCAGGAAAAATAATAATTGATTGATGTTTTGTGAAATAATATTTGTGCAGAAATTATAATAAATAATCGATGAAATTCGTGTCGGATGTCCGTAATAAACGGAAACCCGTGAATTTTATCGCTGTCGGCGATGAGCTTCGGCGAGCCGATGGTGGGCGATGATGATTTCTATCTGAGTCCTACGTTATTAATTAAATAAAAATAGTTGGTAAATTAGTTGTGAAATGAAAATGGGAATAAAATAAAAATACGAATAGTATTAATAATTAAGCGAATCGGAGTTTGGGACTTGGTAATCGGATTGTGGATTGAATTATGTTGTGGTTGTTGTTGTGATTGGATTGTTGTTGTGGATGGACGTCGATTTGATTTCGACGGGTAGGCCGATAAACAAAGGAGACGCTGCCCGATTTTCGGGAAATTAATTCCGAAAATACGGGAATGTAACCTATAATTATCGGAGACGTCGAATAACCATATACAATTATATTAAATGGACTTGACTGCGATTGAAACAAGATAATTTATAAATAATCGATTACCCTCTTTTTCAAAATGACGAGTATACGTATTTTCTGAAAATAAATACCGAACCGAGTTTCGAAGATGTGAACCATAATTGCTATGTGTATTTCGATAATACATATAAATATGAATTCGGTTATGAAATCGTATGGGTAGAATAGGATGACGATTTGATGTTAAGATTAAGCTGTTATCTGAATTAGGGTATTTCAACCCTATAGGTTTTAGACGGAAGACCGAGACGTGACATCGGACTAGGAACGATCTAGTGATTAGACGTCGAGATCAACGAAGTTCCAACCGAAGGGTCTGAATGTTGGGATTGTATCGAGAATAAGATAGTAGGTTGACGATAAAGCCAAACGATCAAAGTCGAACCAAAGTCAACCAGTAATAACGGTTAAAGCTTATTGAGGCAAGTATTCTGGATTTTTCTTTTAAATACTGCAAGTATTCCAGAACATTCTTTTAAATACTGCAAGTATTCTTGAATTTTCTTTTAAATATTGCAAATATTTATTCGCTCCTATTCTAAATTCAGAATAGTTAACTGTTTTATATTTCGCTGCAATTACTCATGTTATGCATGTTCGTTTATTATTGTTCCTATAACTCGATTGCTCTCTTGAGAAAATACCCATTCTTTCGGGTTATTTGCGAACCCTGAATTGGGATGTTTTGAATTCAAAATGATTTGACATCAAAACACTCTACGGGCTGGATAGTGATATTTTGGGGATTGAGTGTGTCTTAATCCTGAGGACCGGGATATGACTGGTGCCTCGATATGGGCCTTAGTGCTTAGGTACCTGAATGCACCTATACAATTGGGTATAGATCCGCACTGTATCCTGACTGATCAGCAGGGTATAGTGCATATGTTAGAACTAGTGTCCGGTCTAATTTGTTGTTAATCGCCATTAATGGCATTCCTTCTTGAAAGAAAAATGTGATTATGGATTAAAGTTATTCTTTCTTAGCACTCAGTTTCGGAAAATTACAATGTTTCTAAATAAATTCGAGGTTCAGATTGTTGTTGCAGCATTAGTTGCTCAGTGATAGTTAGAATCTTGAATAAATTGAGATCTTCTTAATTATTCAACCCGTCCTTATCAGGCTGGTTTAGCAGGCTAAATCTATGGAAACTTAGTCGATAATGATGGATACTGAATAGTTAGGAATTTCTTGAACGTCATTTTATGAATAGTTGTTGCATTCATTGCTCAGGTATGAAGTGTTACCAGAAGCTATTTTGAAAATACGCGATCTCCGAAGCTCTTATAAAATGTCATTATTTCCTATGTGATTTATAGCAATGTAAATCAAATTGATTTTAAGATAATGAAATATATCCTTTAAATGATTTCGTGTTTCACTCTTCAAAATATTTCAGAGATTTGGTCCGGAAGTTTTCTTTGATATTAATGTTTGAAACTCAAATTATATACTTGCTGGGCATTTGTGACTCACTCTTGCTTTGTCAATTCTTATTTCTGCCAGAAACAGATAAGGATAAAAATGAATAGCTTAGATAGACAGCAGAAGTTTGAGAAATCTCCATTACGAGAGGTTGAAGAAGTTAGAAGAATGTGTTACGAGCATTAGTTCAAAGGTATTTACAATTATATTTTAGTTGTTGAAAGTTGTAGAAGATTAGATTCTTGTTTCACACCATAACCTGTAAACGATCCGGATTCAAGGGGTTATTTGTTTTCTTATTTTATTTTATGTAAAGATTATTTAGTGACACCAAATCTTGACCCCGGATTTGGGGTGTTACAGTTGGCATCAGAGCTGCAGGTTATTGGTCACTAAAATAAGAATAGGTGAGAGTAAGATAGGAAGAATAGGTCGTATAGGATAGGAAAGACACTAGGCATATTCAGGATAAATTGAGTTGAGTGCGAATTAGGGTTAGTAGATCCGAGATGGAATTGCTAAGATAGGATTGGTGAGAAAGTGTAAGGCGAATGTCGCAACGCTATAGGTATATTGAATTTTTAGACCCTACAGTAATGAGGAATCGACAGATCGATGGAGACGGGGTATGTTACCCTACTTTTCATGTGGTTTTAGAGACTATGCGATTGATTTTATGAACACTTGGGAAAGAGATGCTAGGTGAGCTGTAGTACGAGTTGACTTAGGTATTAGGACGAGTTCCACGTCGAGGGCAACCAGTTGATGGAATCTAATGAAGAACCAACGTTGCACGTTTCGAAGGCACCTCCGTGGTGAGAAGGATCCTATCACTTATTGGAAGCTGCGCGAGGAATGATATTTACCTTTCTAGATGTAGGTAAGACTAGCAAGAAGGTACGACCCTATCTACCCTATCTACACACAGAACATCGAATCGCGTGCGTGGTTGTAAGTATAACATCAAGGACGACGACAAGAATATAAAAGACAATGGCAGACGTCAGCATTGGGTCCAAGTTAGGAATGAAATGGCATATAACGGTGAATGGAGTTTCGTCGGCTAATAAGTGCATGTATAATCCAAGGAAAAGTGGAAGAAGTACCAAAGTGGAAGAGACCCTCATAAGGGCATTCTTTAATTTAAACATTTCATTAGTGAATCAGGAAAATAGCAAGTAACCTATATAGTAATGACGACCAAATATTTGATTTTTCAAAATTTTAAAAATGAGATTTTGGAAAAGATTTCCTTCATCAACTTTCAAAAGATTTTGCATGAAATAAGTTTTACAATTTGGTTGTCGAGGTACTACTTAAGTTCTTGTTATTATAAACAGAAAATGACCTAAAAAGAATAATAGAATTAGATTTAGTATTGTTAATTCAAAGGGCAATTTGACCCACCAGCAGGGAGAAGGTTTAAGGTTTGCTGTGAAAATGAAAGTAAACGTTGTTTAATAAAATCAATAATTGAATCAACATATTAAAATATTAATTACCCCAATTTAGGAAATAATTAAAAAAAAATATTTACGAAATTCGTGATTAGAGCGGTTAGAGGATGATTGAAGGAAATGGCAGAATCTTCTAGATGATGGGCAGAAGAATTATATTTTATCGACAAAACTGAGGTGTGGCGTGATCAATGGTTATTTTATGGGGAATAAATGAAATCTGAAGCAATGGTTATAAATTTTGGAAGGACGCGATTAAGATCAAATTATTGAAGTAGTTGATGTGAAGGCATTTCCAGGAAGCATTCCGAAGTAATGATGTGACTTGAATCGTGAACCTGTATCCGCACGATCCGGAAGGCATACGTAAGTGAAGCGTGGAGGTGATCGGCATTGACATTCTTTCTTCAAATACGATAGTATATGTTTTTCTTGATTTTTGAATATGTAGGAGCTTCTTCTGTTGATAAATTATATGAGGCGAAAATGAAAGAAAATTTCTTATATTCCTTCTGAATTATTTCTCTTCTCCAATTTCTTGATTCCTGATTGAGACAACAGTGTTGTGGTATGACACTTTGTCGAAATGACGAAGAGTCGGGTGGGACGCCACCTAATCATGCACTGTATGCCATATGGTATGAAAGACTGACCATCTTGAGTACGAATATGGTTGTCCCATTCACATTTAAATCTTCACTCATTTTCTTCCTTCAATTTTCTGATTTATAAATTCTTCCAATCAGTTGTTGCATCGTTACTCCTTATTCCATTTTTCAATCAAAATCATGTTTACAAACTCTCCTCTTGCATCGAGTCTGTTCTTTGACGATTCCAAAAGAAATAGAATAGTCCTGTGTGACAGGTAGAATTACGTGTCAAAGGAGAATATGATTGCAAGTCGATAAATAATGCACTTCAAACCAGAGGATTTCGACGCGAAATGAATGGTTAGTGAATCGTACATTTATTACAAAATAAGGAAGAAAAGTTGTGTGCGTCAGACGCTGCAAACAAGTATCGGGACGATAATCAAAGATCAAGGAAATTCCGAACAATGATTCAGACATGCAATTACGACGTGAAGCATTCCTCTGTCGCGGGAAGATATTTGTCATAAAGATTCAAGATAAAAGAAATCTTAAATATAATCGAACTTCGAATGTGCTCTTCAAGAAATTAAGAAGTTCTCTAACTTGCGTAAATAGGTGATTGTGAATTCAATTCTCATATCTGAGTCAGTGACGAAAGCTCGACACGAAGCCATAAGTGGAGATGAAGCAATGGTGACTCGATTGTGAAACTTTTCAAGAAATAAATTAAAAGAATCACGAAATAAAATTTTAAGTTCATTAATAACAATTCATAATATTCTGAAGAAACTGAGAAATGTATGGTTATATTAATCATTGTTGATGTAAGATCCAATTCCCATTTAAAAAGATATATGCTATGTCAGTCAGATGCTGATCAAAATGATAAAGTGTGAGTTGTGGAAAATTGATGATTTTGGTTGATTGATGGTGTCGGCTTGAGTCCGACTGGTAGTCAATGGTGTAGGGGAAGTGCTGCCCAAATTTTCAGAAATTACCCTATAGTTAAAGAAAAAGAAGTATATTATCGTTCTCGTTAGTACTCCAAATAATTGCGATCTCGGTTCTTGAGAAAGTTGTTATGACCAAACCGACTTTATATAATTATTCTTTGATTCCAGTTAGCTAGTCAGCATTTGATTTAAGTGATCAGTTAAAGGAGTTAATTGATCAAATTTACCAACTAATGGTTAGTTAAATGGAGATCGATTCCAATTAGATTGAGTCGAGCTCTAACATGATTTCCAGCTCCGAAATTAAAGCAATAAGAAATTTTGAAAAAAAAAGTAAGTAATAGCGTTAACGTAAATTGAAGGCTTAGTTCGATTAGTGTGATGTTACTGTAATTAGGTGCAAGGTTTGATCCAGAAGAATACGCTCTTTTCGATGAATAAGAGGAATATGAAGTTACTGGTACACGCTAATAAGAAGAATATTTTAAAGAACTGAAGGTTCAAGATAAAATAAAGGGATTATATCATCTGCAATAGCGTTCCAGGAAGAACTTGGATGTATAATGTAATAACCCCAATTTTTGGGAAATTTTGAAACCCTTATGAATAGTGTTTTTGCTGAATGAAAAAAAAAACTTTTCATGCCACACTATGTAGGGGTTCTGATATGGATATTCTGAGATTTTATTAGTACTTTATATGGGATATAAGTGTATGTAAAGATCGTCAGAATCCAAATCCGAACACTTTGATTTTTCCCGGAAATCCAATAGATACGGAAAGAATCGAGTATAAGGTAACAGGATAAAAAGGATTTAAATTAAAGGATTATAAGAGAGGATCATAAAAGGAATATAATATATTGAGAAAGGTTAAGGGAACCTAAGTAATAAGATCCCGGGTATGATCCCTCAAACGATAAACGAAAACGAAAGTTAAGCGAACCGTATAACAGATCAGCGGTCATTAGGCAAACAATTAGGAAGTTAATCAAAGGGATTAGAGAGGATGATGTCACCCAACCAATGAGAAGAGGACAAGGAGGGGAGGATGACATCATGAGGATGACACAAGCATGACATGGGAAGGAAGGAGATGTGGTGACTTTTTAACCACACAAACTCAAGGGCAACAAGGTAATTAACTAAAAACAAATCAAAATCTCATCCACCAAGCCAATCATTTCATTTTTCATCAAACAAAACACAAAAATCTCTTTCTTCCCAAGCTAGCTCTCGGCCCATTTCTTAAAAATTGAAGATCCAAGCTCCACCACTTACTATTTAGCAAGGTAATTATCTAAGCTTCCCCATGGATAGTTACATACTTCCTATAAGTTTAAGCTTCTAATTCCAATCCAATCTTTTTCTATAAATCATGAAAGAAGATGGTGAATAGTGTTTTTCAAGAACTAAAATTTGTGTTCTTGAAGTTTTGTTTAGATTAAGCTTGGATAAGGACTTTAAGGGTGATTCCAAGCCATTCTCTTGATTCTCCACTCTCCAAGGAAGGTATAAACTACAAACCCTAGCTTTAGTTTTGAGTAATTAGGATTGAATGTGTTTGATATAGCATATGTGAAGCATGATGCTTGATTGGTTGAAGTTTGGTTGAGTTTGTAGAGATTAGTTGGTTTTGTTGCATTGTTGGAGTTGTAAATCTTGGTAATTAGTTAAAGAACCTAAGTAAAGCTTTTAGTTCATGTGGGGAATAAGTATAAATGGTTAATGTGGATTTGTTGGGGCTGTTATGATGTGGTTTGGAGGGATATTGGTTGTATGATTGATTTGGGGTTGATTTGTGGTTGGTTTTGAATGGTTTAAAATTGGGAAAACGCGTAAACATAGCCGTCGTAACGTCCGATTTTCTTTAGACTGTTTTTGTGCATAACATTAGGACCCGAGAACCCCCTGCTAGATTTTGACCATTGCCATGTTTAGATAGTTCATATTACGAGCTTCGTTTTGATATGTAGTTCGTTCGATTCCGATGCACGGTTTAGGAGAAACGACCGTTTCAAGTAACGGCGTTTCGCGAACGAAACTTTTCCCCTCGCCTTACTTTGAAACATAGGTTAAAGACCAAAAAGGGTTAATTAATGTATGAAACAATTATGGTAAGAGTGTTAGGCAGTTGGTAAGACACTCGCGAAGGAATCGCCTTAAAACTCGTAAAGGTTAAATTATTAAAAATGGTGGAGCCGAGGGTACTCGAGTGACTTAAGAGAATCAGTAAGCGCAAAGCGAGCGTTAGAGTCTGAGTTGGTTAGAGTATAGATTTACAAGTGACTTTGGTTTAATTCCAACTTACTTGTTGTTTATAGGTTACCAGACTCGTCCCGAGCCATTCGTAACCCCCAGTCGCTCAGGCAAGTTTTCTATCCGTTATACTGTTGTTGTGATGTATACACTTGTATATGCATTATCTTGTGATAGATGCATAATGGTTATTTAGCAAATTCTTGCGATATATTGAAGCATGCTGCTATGGTATATATATATACATGCCTGTTTCGCATTCTTTCCATATATATATCTGTTGATTCAGTTGATAATACCTATGCTAGAGGATAGCGGTAATTTGCATATACCCTTAGTACAGGGACCCAAAGGTGAAAATATTTTCTAAAACCGGGAGTCGAGGATCCCGAGTAGATTTTGTATATATGGATATAAATATATATATATATATATATATATATTTATACTTATATATATATATATGGTCATAGTTTTCAAAACTATTAATCGAATAAGGTTTATTCGATAGCTTTAACTTTATTTTATTATTGAATATTATTTCGAATATTATTCGAAGGCGTATGACTCCTTTATATTAAATGAATATTATTTTGAATATTCATTCGAGGACTTATGACTCCTTTTATTTTATTATCTGAATATTATTTGAATATTCATTCGAGGGCTTATGACTCAGTTTATATTGTTTAATGAATATTTTTGAATATTCATTTGAGGATCTATGACTCCGATTATTTGCTGAGATTTGTTCTTTATTTTATTAAAGAATAAGGTGTAAATAATCAAACTTATTTTCGATTATTTAAATAAAGATAGTACTTTCATATAAGTATATCTTTGGTTATTTAATACTCGTTTCAAGTATAAGTTTTAATACTTTTACTTCAATTATTTTTATAAAGATTATTCTTTATGGGAATATTATTTAAATAATAATATTCAGTCATTTTCTAAATATTCTGGGGACTGATTTACTTCATTAAATCAGGTTTACTCCAAACACTCTATAAAGTGTTTTCGAGTCTTCAAAATGATTTTTAAAAGATAGAGCGGATCCCAAAATTCATTTTTATATTTAAGATCTTCCTTTTAAGGGGATTTAAATACTCGCTCAAAACCTGAGGGATCCGGCTCTGTGGTGTGTTTTATATTCGCAACAAGGTTGCTGTTTTGTTAAATGAATTGATTACTTACCCAACACTCGGGAAGTAAAATTCTTGGAACAAGTTAATCCATTAACAGGCATCGCCTGGGAAATATCGGTGAGTTTTCCTTTCCAACTAGATACGACTTCTTGGTGGAGCCGTATCAACAAGTTCTACTTGGGGAAAGGGGGAACGAACTTTACGTTTCAGAGTCATGGATTTCATCTGAACTAGGAGTGGCGTAAGTGGCCGAGTAGCGCCGGCCCAGCCTTATTATATTGGCCCAAATGGCCTGGAAGTTCCGCTAAGGCGGTCCATTCCTTAGGAGTTCAGTGTTCGGTTGACAAGTAAATCCGACAGGTTCTCCTCTACATGTAGAAAATGGTGGGGTTGTACTACTACGACTGATCATCGTAAGTGGTCTTCCTGGCGCGGCAAACTCCCGTAATGAGTTCATCATCCAATTGGATAATTTCTGCAACACTACCCAGAGCACTTCGATAGAAAGGCTACGGTTGGGCGATTGTTGAGTGTTGGCAGGGTCAAGTTTTCAAAATGATGTTTACATCAAATGAAGTATCTCGTAACTTCATTTTATTTTGATGATATTTTAAAAAAATTGAATCTATTCAAGTCTTATCTTGTATTCTCATCTATGTGATGAACTTTTGAACTAATTATAACTTGAACGGTGGTAGTTCAAGTAGTATTCAGAAAGATATAAGTATATTGGAGTATCTTGTAACTTCATCTTTTAAACTTATATCTAGTAAATGATTATCTTGTGCGTGTCAAAGATTTTCAGAAAAACGTTGAGACAAGGTTAGATATATGAGATCACCTTGCAACGATATTTTTATACAGTTATACACTGGGACTTTGTGTATATTATGCATGGAAGAGGACTTCCAATATTTTGAAAAGTATATATGTATATATACTGAATATTTTGCGACTTCATCGCATTAAGATATCAAACTTGGTTCATTTCTTTTGACCAAGACTTTCACGAGTATTATGAGTAGGCTCATATATTGTTAATCATTATACATATTATTTTGGTGGGCTTGCTGCTCACCCTTGCTTTCTTCTTTCATCACACAACATCAGATAGACAAGATGAACAGGACCAAGCTCCCAATTCGCGAGTGGATAGGAAACATTCCGCAGTTTCCTATAGGCGTTGATGTCGCTGTAGCTGAGGTAGGAGCTACCAATAGGCTAGGCTTTCAACTTTTGATGTACCAGATTTATGTATATTTATGAATTGTAATAATGGCAAAGAAATGTAAATTTATTCAGAAAACCTTTTAAGGTGTATTGTCATATAATTGTGGAATAAAACGACTTGTGATTATTTTTGGATGTTCATCTCTGAGACTATAACGTGTGGTGTGTGTGTTTATTGTGGGGTCACAGTACAGAGTAGTTGAGTAATTATTAAGATTGGGTGTTATTAAGGAAAATGGAACTCGTGACAACCCGGATCCCCGACCCCGGATTTGGGGGTGTTACAGAAGTGGTATCAGAGCTAAGTGTTATAAACCTCAGAGATGATGGGACGTTAAGATAATAAGTTCACAAAGATAATAAGAACTCTTGCCAAGTTCATAGTCGGGCTACCTAACGTAGTACTGACAGTTAAAACCCTTATGGGAACCCTTATAAATATCGTAATAGGAGCGTAGTTCGTTATCGTATATGGTAGCGGGACTCCGAACCCTGAGGTTGAGGAGCAACAGCGCGATGATGTTTTATTACTAATTGGAGATCGGATTGTGGATCCGATAGAGTGTCCTAATGCAGGACCGGATGATGTTGATATTGAGGATGTAGCGGTTGAGGATGTTGTCCTAGAAGGGAGAGTTGTTGAGGAGGATCCCATGGAGGATCCTGACAAGATTGGATAAAGGACCACTGATGAATTGATGACCATGGTTAGGTCGACTACCAGAGGTAGGATTGGCCGGTCACTACCGGAGGTTCGTTCAAGTTGTAAAGATAGTAGCCCCTTTAACGCGGCTTACTCGTAAGACTGAGAAGTTCGAATGGACAGAGAAATGCGAGAACAGCTTTCAAGAACTGAAGCAGAGGTTGGTAATGGCCCCTATGCTGGCGTTGCCGGATGGAAAAAGGAGATTTTGTGATTTGTAAGTGACGCTTCGCATAAGGAATTAGGGTGCTTCTTATATAGCACAGCAAGATAATCGCGTCTACGTCAAGACAATTAAGGGAATTTAAAATTCGATATCCCCACCCATGAGCTTGGGCTCGTGGCAATAGTTTTGCCCTAAAGATTGGAGGCACTACTTGTATGGGGAGAAGTGCGAGATTTACCTAAGCCATAAGTGCTCTAGTACATTTTCACGCAGAAAGAGCTCAACATGCGCCAAATGAGGTGGTTAGAGCTAATCAAGGATTACGATTATGAGATTCTTTATCATTCGGGGAAAGCCAATGTGGTGGCTGATGCCCTTAGTAAAAAGGAGAGACTCTAGATGATAATGTCTTTGAGAGAGTTTATAAGAGTTTTTGAGAAAATGGAAATAGAAGTAAAGGTAACCGGAGCCGGTACCGAAAAGCTGTTTGAGATTGCAATAGAGGCCGAATTATTGGAAAAGAGCATATTATGCCAGAAAAAGGTGATGATGTCACACCCCCAACTTAAATAGCAAAATAATTATAGCTATTACATCATTTTAATGAGTATTATACAACCATAATCCAAGATCTTACAGTTTAGGGTTTGAAACAGCCCAACACTACCAACTATTACATCTGATTACAAATACCGAGTCCTCACACAACTATTATTACTTATTCTACCTGAGCTCGAACATAAGCGTCAGCATCACAGGTCTTACGGGCAGTCTGCTTGAATCTAACCATGGCTGCTAGCTGTAATATCAGGGTAAAGCAAGAAGTGAGCCAAAAGCTCAACAAGTGCTAACAATACAACGCAAAGCATAAATCGAGATATACCTTTAGGAATGACAATGGAATGACATAACCAATGATAATCGAAAGATAAAAACATATGTGAGTTGGCATCATTTTGCTTGCATCAAAACAAATTTTAAAACCATTCTTAATCAAAATCATTTTATGACGCTACGGATTACAGCCGGTGATCAGCCGCGAAGTAATCCCGAACCTCGCTGGGTTCTAAAACATTATTGGGAATCCCTAGGCAACTTTTAAGCCTAATATAAGTGTGGAAAGGACTCGCGTCTCAGTCCAGATCCACCATTCAAGAAAACATTTGTCCCCCTTTGGGACTGAAAAATCCACCTTTTATTCATTTCGAAAACTGATGCCGATTTATGACAAAATCTCTTTTGACTGAAATCATTTTTATCGGGGGGTTATAGATCAACTTGAAACACTGGAATTATGACTCTAAATCTCAGGGCCATGATCTACTAGACTTTACTATATTAGGGTAATCGAGAGATTTCCATAAACAAGAATTTTGACAAGGAAATTAAGCAAGGCTATTGGATAATATGAAAGAGTAAGGCCAAACTAGGCTTAAAGCAATGGTTGTAGACAAGGTATAGGTATTAGAACATCAAGGAGATAAGCATCACTGGTTCCAATAGGATAGAGGTGCTAAAATATAAAGGAAGTGATCATCAGCTCAAGATATAACAGGGCATCAAGCTTTAGGGTAAGGATAGGGTTATCAAACAATCATGAATGAATTTAAGAAAAGATTGGCTTTTAGGTATCAAGATAAAGTTTCTATCGAGGTTATTTCAAGAGTTGAATCATAGCATCAGGGTGCAACATCAAGATTTCTCAGGGATCAATAGCATGATAATCAAAAGGATCAATAAGGTATTATAACACATCTCTATTTTATCATGGCATTAAACTATCATGAAAGACTTTTGAACTACTTGCAATACGTACTCGAGGGTTCATGGCATCTCTATGTAACTCAAAGATAAACAAAAGATACTCTTGATTTAAATATATCAAAATGACTCAGGATAATTGCATCGATATATATATGAACTGGTTACAGTAAATGCGAAGGTCAAGTTGAATCACTTGCCTTGAGATAGACTGGTCTGGTCTGACTAGTAGGAGCAACAACTGGAGCTTCACTCGACTTTTATGGCAAGTTTTCCCTCGTCTCGAGATCCTACATAAATAATAATAATCCTTATTATAATATATTCTTTTCATCTTAACCTATTTACAACCCGAAATTAAACATGGATGGCACTTAGGCCTATACACACTTAATTCATATCCAACATTTATATTTTCAAATGTACACACGTAGCCACATAATCACATATCGTATATTAATACCAAATAACATCATATACACCATAACGCCACACTAGGCTTGGATGATCTCGACTCACCACTTAAGTTACTTGGTCGCTAACTAAACGAAGTCTTCGAATTTGGGCTTCCTAACTCAATGTGCCTTTCCTAAATTATCCAAAACCTATTGACCCTCACTTGTGCCTTTTGTTCTACTGACCTTATACTATCTTACAACTATGGTGGTCGACCTAATACTCACTTCTAAGTGTCCTAAAACTATGTGATAAGTGAAAGTGCTCACTGGTGCAAATTTCAGAATGGTAACTAAGGTTTCTTGAGTGCATTAGACACTCTTAAACTACAAGTTTTTCTTCAAAATTTTTACACAAGACTCTCCTGACCTAAGGGCATCTCACAAGCTTGATGTGGCTCAAAGGCCTGGCTTGGGCCTTCTTGGGCCTAAGCTAAAAGTCCAAGGTTCCCCTGTTTTTCTGGGCAGAAAATGCCCTGACTTGAATTAACTTGTGACACATGGTTCTAGCTCATATCCTATGAACTATGGTTGGAAAAACTTCTCTGACATACCCTCTAACTAAGGCCCAATTGGGCCTAATGAGGGCCTACCCATGACATGGCCAAATCTCCCTATTTCCAAGTTGCAACAAAACTGTCCCCTGCTGGACAGATTTTGTTATACTACTTGTGCACCTAACCAAATGACATGCAAACCTCCAACCAACTCCTAAAACCTATTATATACTCCCCATACTAACTTCTGGTGGCTTGGGCCTCAAAGTGCACATCAATGACATGGTCAAAACTCACTCTAAACTCAGGGTACTAAACTGATTTTTCTGCAGAAACTATAACTCTCATTTTCCAAGGTTTTGACTTGACAAACCCAATTATCAACAACTAAATACTTAAACCAAGACCTATACTTGGTGTTCTACTGAACTAACTCCTTTTTTTCTCAAAATACCCTTGGTGAGATCATCCTTACCTATGGTGCAACTATGGCAAAATAAAAGAGACTATTCTTTACAACTCATAAACCTTTATGCTTTTGAAACAACAAGATATATATTTTTATAAAAGATAACCACAAATTATTACCATGCAACAAGAAGCATAAATCCATATTATCACATTATTCCTACTGAAATTAAGGCTCACTAACAAAATCTTTTCCAAATGATCAAAATCTTACAACAAACTAAGAGAATTCCACATGCATGCATGCCTTCGGGTTTTTCAAACCAAAACAACCCATTTTCTTCATATATTCCATCTTAAAATTGACATGCAAGCCTAGCATAAGGTATACCTAGATGATCACTTAGCATGCAAGGAGTTTTATCAAATTATCACCACAAAATTTAAGTCATTATCACATAAACATGCAAAAATTGATCAAAACAACAAGAATGATTTCAAGGACCATTCATTCGGCTCCCATATGGTCATGGCCGAATGAAATGGATGGAAATGGCCATTAAATCATCAAGATTTTCCTTCTCATGACTTGGCACTTATCCATTCATTGTAGTCCTCTCAAAAACAACCTTAAATCCATAAGAATCAAGATTGTATATTTGAGTTTCACTAAAACCTTAACATGCAACTTTAAAACTTAAACTTTTTACTCAAAACTCTTTGGAATATAAATGATCATGATATAGGAAGTAATATTTACTTGTATGGGAGGTGGAAACTTGAATGTGGAATGAAGAAAAGGGGAGGGGGTAGGGCTTCGGCAAAAAAAGCCGAGAGGAAAGGTGGGAGGAGGGAGAGGAGAGGGAGGAAAAATGTAGAAATGGTGGAGTGATCATCATGATTGTTTGGTTTTTATTTGCCCACAAGTGAGTGGATGTGAGAAATTACAAGAGTAACCCTCTAGCCAAAGTTAGGCAAGTTTGCATGCAAGGTCAAGGAGGTAATTTGGCTAGCAAATTGTGAGTTAGTGGGGTGGTTATTGACTCTTTAGCCCTTTGGTTAAATAGAAGAGAGTTTGCATGCAAGGTTATTCATGTAATTTGATAATTATTAAGCAACTAATTTCCAAAGATTTATTTTTATATAATAAAGTACAAGTTCAAAAATTATAAAATTTATACCATAAAATAACTTGGATTTTTAGAGACTTTATAAAATCATTTTCAAAATTTGTGTACAAAATGTCTTTTAAAAGAAAATTTTTCCAAAGCTTAGAATATTCCTTATAAATCAAAAATAAAGAAATTAAATAAATTCTTGCTTTGAAAAATCATATACTACCCAGAGCAAATTTAAAATGCAGAAATTTTCACTCACACAAACGTACAAGCATTGAATATATTTTTATTTAACTTAATATTATTCACAAATAATATTACATAAAATGCCGGTCGTAACATCCTCTCCCCCTTAAGGGATTCTGTCCCCAGAATCTAAGAGAACAGATGAGGATACCGGGAACGCATATCAGACTCTAACTCCCAAGTCGACTCTTCGACCTTAGGGTTCCTCCAAAGTACTTTCACTAACTTTACTGATTTATTTCTAAGACTCTTTACTTGCCAGTCGAGTACTTTAACCGGTTGCTCCACAAATGACAGGTCTGCCTGAATTTCTACAGGTTCATATTCTATCACATGGCTAGCGTCAGGATTGTACTTCTTAAGCAACGACACATGGAACACGTTATGCACATGCTGATACTGAGGTGGTAAGGCCAACTCGTAGGCCACCTTTCCTACTTGACTCAAAATCTCAAAAGGACCTACGTATCTAGGTGCTAACTTTCCTTTCTTGCCAAATCTTATCAACCCTTTCCTAGGTGACACTTTTAGCAACACAGCTTCGCCAATTTGGAATTGAACATCCTTACGCGCTGGATCCGCATACTTCCTCTGTCTATCTTGAGCAGCAAGCAACCTTTTCTGAATTAACTTGACTGAGTCATGCAACTGTTGTACCAATTCTGAGCCGAGAATTCTTCCTTCTCCTACTTCATCCCAACTTGTTGGTGATCTACATTTTCGCCCGTACAAAGCTTCATATGGTGGCATGCCGATACTGGAATGATAGCTGTTGTTATATGAAAATTCAATTAATGGCAGGTGGTCGTCCCAGCTTCCAGCAAAATCGATTGCACAACTGCGCAACATGTCTTCAATTGTTTGAATTGTTCTTTCACTCTGGCCATCAGTCTGCGGGTGATACGCCGTGCTCATATTCAACTTCGTGCCAAGACATTCCTGGAATTGCTTCCAGAATCTTGAGTTAAATCGGGGATCTCTGTCTGAAACTATTGACACAGGTACTCCATGCCTTAATACGATTTCGTGCACATACAGATGAACCAACTTGTCCAGTGACGACTTCTCATTTATTGGAAGGAAATGCGCCGACTTCGTAAGACGATCAATTATAACCCATATTGCGTCATGTCCGGACTTTGTTCGCGGTAGTCCTACTATAAAGTCCATAGCGATGTTTTCCCATTTCCATTCTGGAATCTTCAGGGGCTGAATTAATCCGCTTGGTCGTTGATGTTCTGCCTTTACTTTCTGACAGGTATAGCACTTCGCAACCCATTCTGCCACGTCTCTTTTCATATTTGGCCACCAAAAGTTCTTCTTTAAGTCTTGATACATCTTGGTGCTTCCCGGGTGGATTGAAAATTTCGAATGGTGGGCTTCATGGAGGATCTCATTCTTTAATTCAGATACATGGGGAATCCATATTCTGGATGAAAACCTTAGTATTCCTTGCTCATCCCTTTTAGTATTAATCTCTTCTCCAGATAACTGATTTTTCTCTTTTTCCATTACTTCCTCTTGATACTTCTTTATCTTTTCCAGTAGTGTTGGCTGAAAGGTCATTGCATGACAAACTTCTTTGACTTTCCCATAAGCACAAAGTTCCAATTCAAATTTTCCGATTTCTTCAGATAACTCTTTTGATGTTATCATTGCATTCAATCTTTCCTTCCGACTCAGCGCATCGGCCACTACGTTCGCCTTTCCAGGATGGTAATTTATCGAACAGTCATAGTCCTTAATCAATTCCAGCCATCTCCTCTGCCTCATATTGAGCTCTTTCTGAGTAAAAATGTATTTTAAACTCTTGTGATCCGTGTAGATTTCACACTTCTCTCCATAGAGATAGTGTCTCCAAATCTTGAGTGCGAACACTATGGCGGCTAGTTCCAAGTCATGCGTCGGATACTTTAACTCGTGCGGCTTCAACTGTCTTGACGCATATGCTATTACCTTACTGTGTTGCATCAACACACAACCCAAACCCTTATGTGAAGCGTCGCTGAATATTACAAAATTCCCTTGAGCATCTGGAAGTACCAACACCGGAGCTGTTACCAACTTCTGTTTTAACTCTTGAAAGCTATTTTCACATTCTGCACTCCATTCAAACTTTTGATTCTTTCTGGTTAACTTGGTCAATGGCGTGACGATCTTCGAGAAATCCTTGACGAATCTTCTATAGTATCCGGCCAATCCTAGAAAACTTCGCACTTCCGTAGGAGTCTTTGGCCTCTCCCAACTCATAACTGCCTCAATCTTCGCCGGATCTACTTTAATTCCATCATTTCCAATAACATGCCCCAAAAATTGAACTTCCTTTAACCAAAACTCACATTTGGTAAACTTGGCATACAACTTCTCTTGTCGGAGTATCTCCAAGGCTATCCAGAGATGCTGCATATGTTCTTCTTCCGATTTAGAATAAATAAGGATGTCATCAATAAATACCACGACAAATTTATCCAAATACTTCTTAAATACTCGATTCATCAGATCCATGAATGCGGCCGGAGCGTTGGTCAAACCAAACGACATTACTAGGAATTCATAATGCCCATATCTGGTCCTAAATGCGGTCTTGGGAATATCTTCTTCCTTGATCTTTAATTGATGGTATCCCGATCTCAAGTCAATCTTCGAAAAACATTTTGCTCCCTTTAATTGATCAAAAAGGTCATCTATCCTTGGTAGCGGGTAGCGGTTCTTGATCGTTACTTTATTCAACTCCCGGTAATCTATGCATAGACGCATACTCCCATCTTTCTTCTTCACAAAGAGAACAGGTGCTCCCCATGGCGACGTACTTGGTCGTATCACTCCCTTATCCAATAATTCTTGTAGCTGGCTCGCCAACTCTTTCATTTCTGCTGGTGCCATCCTATACGGAGCCTTTGAAACTGGTTCCGTGCCTGGAGCAAGGTTGATTTCGAACTCAATTTGTCGATCTGGTGGTAAGCCTGGTAGTTCGCCGGGAAACACATCGGGAAACTCATTAACTACAGGAATATCTTCCATGCTGAGGCTGCCTCTCTCTGAATCCACTACATATGCTAGGAACGACTCACAACCTTTTCTAAGTAACTTCTTAGCCTGAATAATTGTAAGAAATAGTCGCTCTTGCCTCTGTCCCTTAAATACTACCTTCTCTCCACTCTTCGTCTTTAAATACACTCTCTTGGTCTTACAATTTATCTGAGCGCTATTCTCTCCTAACCAATCCATTCCTAAAATTATATCAAACTCTCCCAGCTTGAAGAGTATCAAGTCGGCCGAGAACTTATATCCTGAAATATCAATCTCACATTTTGGACAAAATTGATTCACAGGAATCTTCTCTTGGTTCGCAATTACCACATTTACTACCTCACTCATAACCGTTTTATCACATTGGATCTTATCAATAAAAGATTCTGATATGAAAGATCTTGTGGCTCCCGAATCAATCAATACTTTGGCTTTGACATTATTGAGTAAAAGTGTACCTGCTATCACCTCAGAATTCTGAACAGCATCTTTCATCTTTAGGTCAAATGTCCTTGCTGTTGCTTGCGGGGCTGGTGCGGGTGGTGGAGGTAATGCCAACACCTCAGCTGGCACGCTTGCACTGGTACTTGCCACGTTCATCAGAGCTCTGACTGGTCCTGTTGCCTTACACTCCCTAGCCATGTGTCCAGTCTTCCCACATTTGTAGCACGTAACTCCTGGCTTCGGCATCTTGCACTCATTGGCCAAATGTCCCTTCTGATTGCACCTATAGCAGGTCATACTCAGCTTATTGCATACTCCGGGGTGCCTTCTGCCACAGTGCTTGCATTCTGGCCTTTGGAACCTGTTTTCTCCAACTTGCCCTTGGCCTGCCTGATTGTTCCCTTTTGATTCTTGCCTTTTGCCCAAATTTCCTTTCCTTTGAAAATTTCCGCCCTTCTGGAAACCAATCCTCTTTACATTCCGATCTTGCGAACTTCCAGCTTCAGACTTTTCTCCATAAAATGGAACCTTCCTCTTCTTGTTATCCCTCTCTTTCCTTGACTGCATCCCATTATTCTCAATCAGAGCAGCTTTCTGTACTACTCCCGCATAAGTTTCAAGTTCAAACATAGCCACCCTATCTCTGATCCAAGGCTCCAATCCTTGCTGAAATTTCTTTGCTTTTTCTTCCTCAGTGCTGGTATACTTTGTCACAAACCTTGACAACTCAGTGAACTTCTTCTCATATTCCAGTACAGTCATGTTCCCTTGTTTTAACTCAAGAAATTTTAGCTCCATCTGATTCTGCATGTACTTAGGGTAATACTTGTCCAGAAATAACTTCTTAAATCTCTCCCAAGAAATCTGCTGAGTGACTTCCATAGCTTTTACTGATTCCCACCAATAAATGACTTCTCCCTTCAAGAAGTAAGTGGCATACAACGTCTTCTGATCGTCCCCTAACTGTACCAACTCAAAAGCCCTTTCCATCTCCTTGATCCATGTGTTTGCTATCATTGGATCAGTGGTATCATGAAATACAGGTGGATTCACATTCTGAAAAGCCTTGAAAGTGACAATTTGTCTTGGTGGTACTGGTGGTTCAGGTGGTTGATATGGCTCACGGTTATCTTGGTTTTCAATTCGTTGTTGAAGAGTTAGTTGTTGTTGAGCTATAGCATTGGTTTGCTGTTGCAAGGTTTCCAGTAGTTGAAGAATATTTGGGTCTGTGGTGAAGGTGGTTGTTGGATTCTTCTTTTTGGGAGGCATGATCCTGAAATAAGAGTTGTGTTATAACAAATATGAATGATAAAATGATTCGAGGGTATCGCATGGCATTCTTGTTTACATATGGGGTCAAGTTCCCAAATTAAGCAGATATGATGATAAAAACATAAAATAACAGTTGAGAGCAAATGGAACAATAGCACATAATTATTGAAATTTTAAAGGTCACAGTACATAGGATTGGGACATAGTCTGATTCTAGAAATAACAGGCTTATTTAAAGGAAAGACGGAAACAATTGGGGATTCCATAGAGTCTGATAGTACAACAACATGAAAGGTAAATGGAAAGAACTAAGGCTCCACTCCATCTGAACGGGGCTTGGTAGTCTTTTCCTCTCGAAGCGTCTTCACAATGCTCTGGAGCTCATCCGCCACCATCTGAATGACATACTGGCTGGTACGGTCCCGGTGCGCTGGCATCTCCTCAAGCTTAGTGTTGACGTACCCAACCAAGGTCTCAAGTCTCGCAATCATCTGCTCCTTGGGCTTCCCTTCATAGTTTCGGCTGTCCGGATACACGTTCTTCAGTCGGTCTATCAGTCGGTCGTACTTGCCCTGAAGCATGTCGAACTCGCGCCTCAACTCAGCATACACGGAGAAAGCAATAGTGTCGTCCGATCCAGAGGATGACGAGGAATGCGCCCTTTGCTGACAACCAATAAGAGGAGTATTAATAATAATTTACTTAACCTACTCTCTCGCATAATATCTATAACCTACACACAAATCCTATAACCTATTTGGGCTGTTCAGGGACTCTAAACCGTAGCTCTGATACCAAAACCTGTCACACCCCCAACTTAAATAGCAAAATAATTATAGCTATTACATCATTTTAATGAGTATTATACAACCATAATCCAAGATCTTACAGTTTAGGGTTTGAAACAGCCCAACACTACCAACTATTACATCTGATTACAAATACCGAGTCCTCACACAACTATTATTACTTATTCTACCTGAGCTCGAACATAAGCGTCAGCATCACAGGTCTTACGGGCAGTCTGCTTGAATCTAACCATGGCTGCTAGCTGTAATATCAGGGTAAAGCAAGAAGTGAGCCAAAAGCTCAACAAGTGCTAACAATACAACGCAAAGCATAAATCGAGATATACCTTTAGGAATGACAATGGAATGACATAACCAATGATAATCGAAAGATAAAAACATATGTGAGTTGGCATCATTTTGCTTGCATCAAAACAAATTTTAAAACCATTCTTAATCAAAATCATTTTATGACGCTACGGATTACAGCCGGTGATCAGCCGCGAAGTAATCCCGAACCTCGCTGGGTTCTAAAACATTATTGGGAATCCCTAGGCAACTTTTAAGCCTAATATAAGTGTGGAAAGGACTCGCGTCTCAGTCCAGATCCACCATTCAAGAAAACATTTATCCCCCTTTGGGACTGAAAAATCCACCTTTTATTCATTTCGAAAACTGATGCCGATTTATGACAAAATCTCTTTTGACTGAAATCATTTTTATCGGGGGGTTATAGATCAACTTGAAACACTGGAATTATGACTCTAAATCTCAGGGCCATGATCTACTAGACTTTACTATATTAGGGTAATCGAGAGATTTCCATAAACAAGAATTTTGACAAGGAAATTAAGCAAGGCTATTGGATAATATGAAAGAGTAAGGCCAAACTAGGCTTAAAGCAATGGTTGTAGACAAGGTATAGGTATTAGAACATCAAGGAGATAAGCATCACTGGTTCCAATAGGATAGAGGTGCTAAAATATAAAGGAAGTGATCATCAGCTCAAGATATAACAGGGCATCAAGCTTTAGGGTAAGGATAGGGTTATCAAACAATCATGAATGAATTTAAGAAAAGATTGGCTTTTAGGTATCAAGATAAAGTTTCTATCGAGGTTATTTCAAGAGTTGAATCATAGCATCAGGGTGCAACATCAAGATTTCTCAGGGATCAATAGCATGATAATCAAAAGGATCAATAAGGTATTATAACACATCTCTATTTTATCATGGCATTAAACTATCATGAAAGACTTTTGAACTACTTGCAATACGTACTCGAGGGTTCATGGCATCTCTATGTAACTCAAAGATAAACAAAAGATACTCTTGATTTAAATATATCAAAATGACTCAGGATAATTGCATCGATATATATATGAACTGGTTACAGTAAATGCGAAGGTCAAGTTGAATCACTTGCCTTGAGATAGACTGGTCTGGTCTGACTAGTAGGAGCAACAACTGGAGCTTCACTCGACTTTTATGGCAAGTTTTCCCTCGTCTCGAGATCCTACATAAATAATAATAATCCTTATTATAATATATTCTTTTCATCTTAACCTATTTACAACCCGAAATTAAACATGGATGGCACTTAGGCCTATACACACTTAATTCATATCCAACATTTATATTTTCAAATGTACACACGTAGCCACATAATCACATATCGTATATTAATACCAAATAACATCATATACACCATAACGCCACACTAGGCTTGGATGATCTCGACTCACCACTTAAGTTACTTGGTCGCTAACTAAACGAAGTCTTCGAATTTGGGCTTCCTAACTCAATGTGCCTTTCCTAAATTATCCAAAACCTATTGACCCTCACTTGTGCCTTTTGTTCTACTGACCTTATACTATCTTACAACTATGGTGGTCGACCTAATACTCACTTCTAAGTGTCCTAAAACTATGTGATAAGTGAAAGTGCTCACTGGTGCAAATTTCAGAATGGTAACTAAGGTTTCTTGAGTGCATTAGACACTCTTAAACTACAAGTTTTTCTTCAAAATTTTTACACAAGACTCTCCTGACCTAAGGGCATCTCACAAGCTTGATGTGGCTCAAAGGCCTGGCTTGGGCCTTCTTGGGCCTAAGCTAAAAGTCCAAGGTTCCCCTGTTTTTCTGGGCAGAAAATGCCCTGACTTGAATTAACTTGTGACACATGGTTCTAGCTCATATCCTATGAACTATGGTTGGAAAAACTTCTCTGACATACCCTCTAACTAAGGCCCAATTGGGCCTAATGAGGGCCTACCCATGACATGGCCAAATCTCCCTATTTCCAAGTTGCAACAAAACTGTCCCCTGCTGGACAGATTTTGTTATACTACTTGTGCACCTAACCAAATGACATGCAAACCTCCAACCAACTCCTAAAACCTATTATATACTCCCCATACTAACTTCTGGTGGCTTGGGCCTCAAAGTGCACATCAATGACATGGTCAAAACTCACTCTAAACTCAGGGTACTAAACTGATTTTTCTGCAGAAACTATAACTCTCATTTTCCAAGGTTTTGACTTGACAAACCCAATTATCAACAACTAAATACTTAAACCAAGACCTATACTTGGTGTTCTACTGAACTAACTCCTTTTTTTCTCAAAATACCCTTGGTGAGATCATCCTTACCTATGGTGCAACTATGGCAAAATAAAAGAGACTATTCTTTACAACTCATAAACCTTTATGCTTTTGAAACAACAAGATATATATTTTTATAAAAGATAACCACAAATTATTACCATGCAACAAGAAGCATAAATCCATATTATCACATTATTCCTACTGAAATTAAGGCTCACTAACAAAATCTTTTCCAAATGATCAAAATCTTACAACAAACTAAGAGAATTCCACATGCATGCATGCCTTCGGGTTTTTCAAACCAAAACAACCCATTTTCTTCATATATTCCATCTTAAAATTGACATGCAAGCCTAGCATAAGGTATACCTAGATGATCACTTAGCATGCAAGGAGTTTTATCAAATTATCACCACAAAATTTAAGTCATTATCACATAAACATGCAAAAATTGATCAAAACAACAAGAATGATTTCAAGGACCATTCATTCGGCTCCCATATGGTCATGGCCGAATGAAATGGATGGAAATGGCCATTAAATCATCAAGATTTTCCTTCTCATGACTTGGCACTTATCCATTCATTGTAGTCCTCTCAAAAACAACCTTAAATCCATAAGAATCAAGATTGTATATTTGAGTTTCACTAAAACCTTAACATGCAACTTTAAAACTTAAACTTTTTACTCAAAACTCTTTGGAATATAAATGATCATGATATAGGAAGTAATATTTACTTGTATGGGAGGTGGAAACTTGAATGTGGAATGAAGAAAAGGGGAGGGGGTAGGGCTTCGGCAAAAAAAGCCGAGAGGAAAGGTGGGAGGAGGGAGAGGAGAGGGAGGAAAAATGTAGAAATGGTGGAGTGATCATCATGATTGTTTGGTTTTTTATTTGCCCACAAGTGAGTGGATGTGAGAAATTACAAGAGTAACCCTCTAGCCAAAGTTAGGCAAGTTTGCATGCAAGGTCAAGGAGGTAATTTGGCTAGCAAATTGTGAGTTAGTGGGGTGGTTATTGACTCTTTAGCCCTTTGGTTAAATAGAAGAGAGTTTGCATGCAAGGTTATTCATGTAATTTGATAATTATTAAGCAACTAATTTCCAAAGATTTATTTTTATATAATAAAGTACAAGTTCAAAAATTATAAAATTTATACCATAAAATAACTTGGATTTTTAGAGACTTTATAAAATCATTTTCAAAATTTGTGTACAAAATGTCTTTTAAAAGAAAATTTTTCCAAAGCTTAGAATATTCCTTATAAATCAAAAATAAAGAAATTAAATAAATTCTTGCTTTGAAAAATCATATACTACCCAGAGCAAATTTAAAATGCAGAAATTTTCACTCACACAAACGTACAAGCATTGAATATATTTTTATTTAACTTAATATTATTCACAAATAATATTACATAAAATGCCGGTCGTAACAGATGAATGAAGGCAGAGAGCCAACAAATAAATATGAGATTAATACCGAGAAAGATGATAAGGGAATAATGAGATATTCCTATAGAATTTGGGTTCCGAAAGTTCAAGAGCGTAAGGATGAGAACTTAGATGAGAGCCATAGTTTGAGGAATAAGATCTAGAGCAAACCCTGAACGTGATAGTCAGGGAGGTTGCCATCAAGATAGAAGGAACCCATGACATAATGGAGTGGAAAATGAGGATTTTAAATTAAAAGATGACCCCAATTATGGGGAGTAGGATGAAACATTTCATACTAAGGAAACAGAAAGTCGAGTAAGGAAAGGAGACCCGAGACGGTACTCCTATACGGCAATTCATGGACCTGTCTAGACAGAACTTAGACTATTATCCCCAACCACCACCTTGAGGAAACAATGCGATAGGAAATTCTTTCAGGACCTGTAAGTCTCTAAGCTCTCAGAGTTCCAAGGAACAGGTTGACCTAGTCGAGGCAAGAGCCTGGCTAAAGGAAATAGAGGAATCATTTGAGATTCTGAATGATTGACGAACCACAAAAGACTGTTTTGTCACTTACCCTCCTAAGAAATAGACCACCCGCTGGTGAAAGACCAAGGAAGGCACGGAGCAAGAGATTATAATAAACTGATTTAAGTCCAGTCAATTGTTTTCGGGAAAGTAATTCCCAAAGATAAGGAGATAGTGTAAAAGCTTTAGAGCCAGAACAAAGGCAGACAAGTATGATAAATTATGAATCTAAGTTGTAAAAGTTGTCAAGATTCATTCTGAGGACACGAATCCAGAATGACGGGATGTTTGAAATCAATGCTTATATTGTGTTTGGTTTGTGAAATAATGATAAGAGAAAGGATAAATAATGAGACGCGGATAGACTGAGGAGACAAGGAAGTAAGAAATTAGGAAAATTTGGATGAAGGAAGTGACCTTCAAGAATGTGAAGTGTAAGACCGGTGGCTTGTTACCCAAAAAGGGAGACGCCAGGTATGGGAGGTATCCCACCATTGAGGTGACTGTTGAGATAAACAACAAAAGTAAATAAGGAATTATTAAGAAGAAGTTCACGTTGAACATGACCAATATCTTCCAGAACATCCATGTTATCATTACCAAATCAGGAAAGAAAAGCGGATGACCATTGTTATCTTTTGGAGGCCATATGGATTGACCTCAATTTGAATAAGGATGCTATTATGAAGTTAGGTATAGACTATCGAGGTGGGAATGATGAATAAGATAATCTATCAAGGATATATGACTTGATTTATCCATGGAAGGATGCAGGTACCTTTTAAAGGTGGAATTAAGGATAGAACATTGGTAACTTAAAATGAATCCTAGGGGACTGCTTAAAGGTTGGCATGTCACCCTTAATAGGGACAGTATGAGTTTTGACAGTATGATTGGGAAAGGGTTAAGGTAACAACAACCTTTAAGAATCAGTGGAGAAATTTTTCAGAAGAATATAGACAATGGTTCTAGTATTAGTAAATGGTATTGTGATATGCCCTGTATCTAGGGAATACAGGAGGAACGATTGAAGGATAACCTTAGAGGTTTTACAAGGAGAAAGGTAATATTCAAAATTCTCAAGAATAGAAATGTTGATAAAGGAAATATGACGTAATTATAATGTTGCCAAGTGAGGCACGTGCTAAACCACGAGAAAGTATGGATCGAACCAGTAATGGTCGAAATTGTTCAGGGCAATTAGGACTTAAGATAAAAGATGTTCTAATTATGATTGAGCGTCAGTCATGACAGTGATTAACCTCTAAAGACTGAGGCAATAACTTATGGAAAAATGGTGATTTTTTTTACTCATCAGATTTTAAGGAAAACATCTTCACATAAGCTGTGATTGAAATGAGGTAGAAAATTATTTGGAGGTGGTTAAAATGACATTGACTGTAAGGAAATTGTACTATCAGGAAAGGCCAAAGAGGTGGCCAACACTTTAAAGGTAAGAGGATAATTATAGGCGCTCGTGCGAGAGGAATACAGTGATGATGGTTAAAGCTGTGAAGGTTGTATTATGGTTTGGAAGATTGACATTCCTTCTGATGACTGTGCAATACCCGACCGTAATAGTAGTTGGTAAAGGTTTAATTCGCGTAATCGCGATGAGCGGGCTATCTATCTCAGAAGATCCTATCTTGAGATAAGCCAGGACCATGTTTCAAAAAGGACTAAACAAACCTTTGAGTTAAGTCTTCTATTGAAGGCATATGATTACGAATGGTATTAACCTGCTATCGTTGCTTTGATGGAAACTCTTCTGCAATTTTATTTGCTTCATGTCATGTGTGTATGTCAGGATCAGGAGTGTTCTTCATGAATCATGAATGGTGATTATGTTACCTCCTTAGAAGAATTCGATACGATATGTATGGACTCCGTATGGTTAGCTATTAAGACTTCAAGGAAAATGAATGACTACAGTAGGTCAGTGGTGGACCATAGTAAGGCAGCAATGATTCTGCGAGTATTGAGCTGAATACAACCGTGAGAGTTGTATTGGAATGGGTGTTGAGATTGAGTACCACTAATCGGGTCGTGGTAGTGTATAAGTTATCATTGATAGACTAATTAAGTAGAGTATCTACCTAGTGAATAATTATTCTTTCTTATCAATAGAGAGTCGTATTATTATACGAGGAAGGTTGCGGTGCAAGCATAGAATTCTAGTAACGATGATGTATAGAATGAGATCCCAGATTCGATTTTCGATGTCGAGGGAGTTTCAAAGGTGATTGTGTATAAGATCGAGGAAGAGTGTGGGTCCAAAGAATGATGGACGGGATAGCGAAAATATTTAGGCATGGGAAATACGAGGCTATAATGCTTAATGTTGATTTATATACGTATATGATTTGTTCTCCTATGACAAACCTCTATAGTTCAGAGGTAGGTTCCAAGCCAGATATTTTGTGGCAATATTTTTTTTTTCATATATACAATTCTCTTCAATTCGTTCTTTTCTCTTCTTTTCATTTCATGTAAGCTGAGAAGAACAACCCTTCCAGAAAGGGGAGGTATTGCCGAATGACTATCTATCTGTGTGATAGAAGCCTAGTAGGATACCAGCTATTGTTTAATTGCTTGTCAAGTACTAAAGGCTGGCCACCTTCTGTACTAACTATGCGATATAACAAGTGTTCATGATCATAGTGATCTCTCAACAAATTCCTTTACTTCTATTTGATTGATCAAATTTTGGAAAATAGAAACAACTGAAAAAGGAGTAATAAAGTGGTGGTAGTATGCGGAATGGGAACACATTCGTGATACTAAGGTTGACGTGGTTATTAAAAGGTTATAGAACGCTAACGAGCAAAAGTATAACCAGTATAATATTAGGAACGGAAGGTGATAGCGATTACGAACTGGAAAAGAATGGGTATTGAGAAGCAAAAGCTATAATGATTAGAAGCTATGATGAGAGTCTGTGTAATAGACTTGAAAGAATTTGGAATGATCACTTAACGTGGATTAAGTTATCTTACGACAATAGATCATATGTCATTATCGAGATGTCGCCTTATGAGATCCTTGAGGGAAGACAATGTCGATCTCCCTTATGTTAGGATGAAGTTGTAGAGCGCAAGATGCTCAGACCAGTAGTGGTCCAAAGGACCAAGGATATAATAGATCTAATCAGAGGATGGCTGGTAGTAGCCCAAGATGGACATAAAAAGTATGTTGATTTGACACGAAAGGACAAGGAATGGGAAGTAGGGGACCTAGTGCTGTTATAGGTATTCCCTCAGAAAGGATTGATGAGATTCGGAAAGAAAGGAAAGCTAAGTCCACAAGGTGTCGGACCCTTGGACATGTTATGAAGTATTGGGAGGTTAGCATATGAGCTAGCCTTACCCCCCGAACGTGTAGCAAGTCGTAACGTGTTTCACTTATCAATGTTAAGGAAGTGAATTTCAGATGCCAGATAAATAGGGGCATATGAGCGCATAGACATGCAACCAGACGTAACCTATATGGAGCAACCAGGAAGGGTTATAGAGTAAAAAGGAACAAGTGCTTAGGAGAAGGATTATCAAACTAGGCAGAGTTTGGTGGTAGAACCACAATGTGGGAAAATTTCTTGAGAGTTAGAAAGTGCAATGCTAAGAGAGTATCCCAATTCATTTTCTATCTGATTCCGGGACGGAATCCTTTTAAGGAGGGGAGACTGTAATAACCCCAATTTTTGGGAAATTTTGAAACCCTTATGAATAGTGTTTTTGCTGAATGAAAAAAAAAACTTTTCATGCCACACTATGTAGGGGTTCTGATATGGATATTCTGAGATTTTATTAGTACTTTATATGGGATATAAGTGTATGTAAAGATCGTCAGAATCCAAATCCGAACACTTTGATTTTTCCCGGAAATCCAATAGATACGGAAAGAATCGAGTATAAGGTAACAGGATAAAAAGGATTTAAATTAAAGGATTATAAGAGAGGATCATAAAAGGAATATAATATATTGAGAAAGGTTAAGGGAACCTAAGTAATAAGATCCCGGGTATGATCCCTCAAACGATAAACGAAAACGAAAGTTAAGCGAACCGTATAACAGATCAGCGGTCATTAGGCAAACAATTAGGAAGTTAATCAAAGGGATTAGAGAGGATGATGTCACCCAACCAATGAGAAGAGGACAAGGAGGGGAGGATGACATCATGAGGATGACACAAGCATGACATGGGAAGGAAGGAGATGTGGTGACTTTTTAACCACACAAACTCAAGGGCAACAAGGTAATTAACTAAAAACAAATCAAAATCTCATCCACCAAGCCAATCATTTCATTTTTCATCAAACAAAACACAAAAATCTCTTTCTTCCCAAGCTAGCTCTCGGCCCATTTCTTAAAAATTGAAGATCCAAGCTCCACCACTTACTATTTAGCAAGGTAATTATCTAAGCTTCCCCATGGATAGTTACATACTTCCTATAAGTTTAAGCTTCTAATTCCAATCCAATCTTTTTCTATAAATCATGAAAGAAGATGGTGAATAGTGTTTTTCAAGAACTAAAATTTGTGTTCTTGAAGTTTTGTTTAGATTAAGCTTGGATAAGGACTTTAAGGGTGATTCCAAGCCATTCTCTTGATTCTCCACTCTCCAAGGAAGGTATAAACTACAAACCCTAGCTTTAGTTTTGAGTAATTAGGATTGAATGTGTTTGATATAGCATATGTGAAGCATGATGCTTGATTGGTTGAAGTTTGGTTGAGTTTGTAGAGATTAGTTGGTTTTGTTGCATTGTTGGAGTTGTAAATCTTGGTAATTAGTTAAAGAACCTAAGTAAAGCTTTTAGTTCATGTGGGGAATAAGTATAAATGGTTAATGTGGATTTGTTGGGGCTGTTATGATGTGGTTTGGAGGGATATTGGTTGTATGATTGATTTGGGGTTGATTTGTGGTTGGTTTTGAATGGTTTAAAATTGGGAAAACGCGTAAACATAGCCGTCGTAACGTCCGATTTTCTTTAGACTGTTTTTGTGCATAACATTAGGACCCGAGAACCCCCTGCTAGATTTTGACCATTGCCATGTTTAGATAGTTCATATTACGAGCTTCGTTTTGATATGTAGTTCGTTCGATTCCGATGCACGGTTTAGGAGAAACGACCGTTTCAAGTAACGGCGTTTCGCGAATGAAACTTTTCCCCTCGCCTTACTTTGAAACATAGGTTAAAGACCAAAAAGGGTTAATTAATGTATGAAACAATTATGGTAAGAGTGTTAGGCAGTTGGTAAGACACTCGCGAAGGAATCGCCTTAAAACTCGTAAAGGTTAAATTATTAAAAATGGTGGAGCCGAGGGTACTCGAGTGACTTAAGAGAATCAGTAAGCGCAAAGCGAGCGTTAGAGTCTGAGTTGGTTAGAGTATAGATTTATAAGTGACTTTGGTTTAATTCCAACTTACTTGTTGTTTATAGGTTACCAGACTCGTCCCGAGCCATTCGTAACCCCCAGTCGCTCAGGCAAGTTTTCTATCCGTTATACTGTTGTTGTGATGTATACACTTGTATATGCATTATCTTGTGATAGATGCATAATGGTTATTTAGCAAATTCTTGCGATATATTGAAGCATGCTGCTATGGTATATATATATACATGCCTGTTTCGCATTCTTTCCATATATATATCTGTTGATTCAGTTGATAATACCTATGCTAGAGGATAGCGGTAATTTGCATATACCCTTAGTACAGGGACCCAAAGGTGAAAATATTTTCTAAAACCGGGAGTCGAGGATCCCGAGTAGATTTTGTATATATGGATATAAATATATATATATATATATATTTATACTTATATATATATATATGGTCATAGTTTTCAAAACTATTAATCGAATAAGGTTTATTCGATAGCTTTAACTTTATTTTATTATTGAATGTTATTTCGAATATTATTCGAAGGCGTATGACTCCTTTATATTAAATGAATATTATTTTGAATATTCATTCGAGGACTTATGACTCCTTTTATTTTATTATCTGAATATTATTTGAATATTCATTCGAGGGCTTATGACTCAGTTTATATTGTTTAATGAATATTTTTGAATATTCATTTGAGGATCTATGACTCCGATTATTTGCTGAGATTTGTTCTTTATTTTATTAAAGAATAAGGTGTAAATAATCAAACTTATTTTCGATTATTTAAAGATAGTACTTTCATATAAGTATATCTTTGGTTATTTAATACTCGTTTCAAGTATAAGTTTTAATACTTTTACTTCAATTATTTTTATAAAGATTATTCTTTATGGGAATATTATTTAAATAATAATATTCAGTCATTTTCTAAATATTCTGGGGACTGATTTACTTCATTAAATCAGGTTTACTCCAAACACTCTATAAAGTGTTTTCGAGTCTTCAAAATGATTTTTAAAAGATAGAGCGGATCCCAAAATTCATTTTTATATTTAAGATCTTCCTTTTAAGGGGATTTAAATACTCGCTCAAAACCTGAGGGATCCGGCTCTGTGGTGTGTTTTATATTCGCAACAAGGTTGCTGTTTTGTTAAATGAATTGATTACTTACCCAACACTCGGGAAGTAAAATTCTTGGAACAGGTTAATCCATTAACAGGCATCGCCTGGGAAATATCGGTGAGTTTTCCTTTCCAACTAGATACGACTTCTTGGTGGAGCCGTATCAACAAGTTCTACTTGGGGAAAGGGGGAACGAGCTTTACGTTTCAGAGTCATGGATTTCATCTGAACTAGGAGTGGCGTAAGTGGCCGAGTAGCGCCGGCCCAGCCTTATTATATTGGCCCAAATGGCTTGGAAGTTCCGCTAAGGCGGTCCATTCCTTAGGAGTTCAGTGTTCGGTTGACAAGTAAATCCGACAGGTTCTCCTCTACATGTAGAAAATGGTGGGGTTGTACTACTACGACTGATCATCGTAAGTGGTCTTCCTGGCGCGGCAAACTCCCGTAATGAGTTCATCATCCAATTGGATAATTTCTGCAACACTACCCAGAGCACTTCGATAGAAAGGCTACGGTTGGGCGATTGTTGAGTGTTGGCAGGGTCAAGTTTTCAAAATGATGTTTACATCAAATGAAGTATCTCGTAACTTCATTTTATTTTGATGATATTTTAAAAAAATTGAATCTATTCAAGTCTTATCTTGTATTCTCATCTATGTGATGAACTTTTGAACTAATTATAACTTGAACGGTGGTAGTTCAAGTAGTATTCAGAAAGATATAAGTATATTGGAGTATCTTGTAACTTCATCTTTTAAACTTATATCTAGTAAATGATTATCTTGTGCGTGTCAAAGATTTTCAGAAAAACATTGAGACAAGGTTAGATATATGAGATCACCTTGCAACGATATTTTTATACAGTTATACACTGGGACTTTGTGTATATTATGCATGGAAGAGGACTTCCAATATTTTGAAAAGTATATATGTATATATACTGAATATTTTGCGACTTCATCGCATTAAGATATCAAACTTGGTTCATTTCTTTTGACCAAGACTTTCACGAGTATTATGAGTAGGCTCATATATTGTTAATCATTATACATATTATTTTGGTGGGCTTGCTGCTCACCCTTGCTTTCTTCTTTCATCACACAACATCAGATAGACAAGATGAACAGGACCAAGCTCCCAATTCGCGAGTGGATAGGAAACATTCCGCAGTTTCCTATAGGCGTTGATGTCGCTGTAGCTGAGGTAGGAGCTACCAATAGGCTAGGCTTTCAACTTTTGATGTACCAGATTTATGTATATTTATGAATTGTAATAATGGCAAAGAAATGTAAATTTATTCAGAAAACCTTTTAAGGTGTATTGTCATATAATTGTGGAATAAAACGACTTGTGATTATTTTTGGATGTTCATCTCTGAGACTATAACGTGTGGTGTGTGTGTTTATTGTGGGGTCACAGTACAGAGTAGTTGAGTAATTATTAAGATTGGGTGTTATTAAGGAAAATGGAACTCGTGACAACCCGGATCCCCGACCCCGGATTTGGGGGTGTTACATATAACCATATCGAATGACGAATTAATAGAAGATTTGAATGTACACTTCTTTTGAACGGCGATTGAATGGAAGTTGCGGTAGAATAACTGAAAGCTCACAAATTCAAGCACCCAATAAAAGACGAAGATTGATGAAGTCTGCATGTGAACTCAGGAAAAAGAGATGATGGTCAATAAAGAGAAGTCAAACGCGCGATATGTGATTCGTCAAGCAAGGCTAAGAAACTAGCTACCGAGGAAATTTGATAATTCTAGTAGTAAGAATTTAATTAGTACAAATAAAAGCCTTCATTCCAGTGTGAACTTCAGAAATGACCTATCCAATAATAAATAGAGTAATATTACTAAGAAAAAGAAATTCGTTATGTATGAAAAAAATAATGAATAATGAGAATGAAGAACTAATGAAGACAAGAAGTGGAATCAAAAGGATGATAAAGAAATTTTATAAAATAATCCAGAAAACATGTGAGTTGGGAACGTCGGTTGTGCCAGAACTATTAGGAGAATGAGGTGAAACGCCGATAGTTGGAGATAGGAATTTCATTCAAAAAATGTGTGTAAATAGGAATGATTAAACAAAGAAATTAATGGCAAACGATTGGAGAAGCGCGTTGCAATGAATCTCAAAATGGAATTCTTTAGAACTAAAGTGAAGTCCCGGAGGTTCAAATGAATGCTTTATCAAGATTACCTCAAGGAATGAGGTGAGGATTTCTCGTCGGTTACTGCACAGAGCCAAGCTGGTGACAAAGGCCCCATATTGTCTACCTCAATAGGGACGAAATAATAAAGGAAAACCTCAGAAATATGAAATGTAAGAATAAAAAAATAATAAAAGTATTTTTCGTTAAGCGCAAAAGTGGATATGGAAAAGAAAATAGATATATGAGGATACACGTCGATTATCAGAAATTGTAAGTTTGAAGGTTAAGTGAACATAATGTACCAGGAGTATTGAGATAGAGTGATCGTATTTATTGATAACATCCTCGCTAGTTCAAGGACTAAGGAAGACTAAGTCGAATGACTGAAGATATGCTTGCGAAGAGCTGGAAAATAGCAGTTGCATTCTTAGCTTCAAAGACATGAATTCTGGTTATAATTGATTATGAGCGCCAATGTGTGGATAAAGATCAAACAGGAAAGGTCCATTTAGGAATAGATGTTTCAAATAGAAATAAAAGAGTGAAAATAGAAAAAGCAAAAGACCGATTAAGAATTCTCGAACACGTGGAAACGATCATAGGTCAGGCTAACCGAACAGAAGGAAACATGAAGAGTAGAATAGAACAGTCAGTGAAAATAGAAAGTTCATGAACACGAATTATTGAAATTAGACAGAAAAGAAGATTAGTGTGAATTAAGTTAGTCCTTTGAGGCAATGAGATAGATAGAATGATTGTGGATGAGTTGGTCTTGTTGTCACCGGTATCATGAATCTATAAGACATTCATGTGTGTATGACTACGAAAATTGATTTAGCTTCAAATGTATGAAGTAGAGATTGAGATATGGGTTGCATGAGCAACTGATAGAGTTGATGACGGTAAAAGGCCGTTGAGTTGTGATTAATGTGATGAGAACTGAGAAATTATAAGAAAGATACTTGAGAAGCATCATGGTCTGTTCCTTAGCATGATTCTGAGGACAGAATCCTTTTAAGGGGGGAAGAATGTAACGCCCGGGAAATATTATGTATTTATTTTTATCAATAAATAATTATTATGTGATTTTATGTGAATTTTGGTGAATTATTTGATAATTGATATTAATATCTGGATGTTTATTTCTGATAAAATTTAGATATTTTAATTTTTAATTATCCAGAATTAAATCTAGATAATTTTGGTAATTTTTTTGGTAATTTTTGGATTATTATATGATTTTATAAGAATTTATAGAATTGATAATGATTATTCTTACATAATTATAAAATTTATTTTTAAAATCAGAAATCGTCCCACTTTAGTCGCTTTTGCATTTTTACAACCCGAAACTCTTCTGAAAACTCCTTCCTAACCTAATCTGATAATTCTGAACACTTTTCGTGATTTGACTTTTTCGATCCGGGGTACGGTTTGACCTGTAAGAGTCCCGGTGTGAAATTTTCGATACGCAAATCATTTTATTTATCGATAAGAATCCATATTCTCAAAAGGTGAGACATTATTACCTTAATTTCGTATAAAGTATTTTATAGGAAGCTCTGTTTTGATAATTATCCAATTCTGGTATTAAAATCGTATCGTCTTTTAAGTTACTTAGAGGCTAAGTAACCTATTTTCTGATCCAATATGTAAAAGCAATCATCGAATTATTAAGTAAATAAAATATGTGATGGTTCTGTCAGCTATGTGTTGCGGTATTATCAATTGTCTGTGAGTTGTTGGACGCGAAGATTAACTTTATAATAAATTATCGAGCTGTATGCATTTAATTCATTTTAAAGTGATTTTATTGAATATTTATTCTTAAAAATGCTAAAATTGTTTCTAAAATTATTCTTATTATTTTATAATTTTAATTATTATTTTTAGGAGTTTATAAAATTTAGAAATCAATATTTTATTTATTAATTATCTTTAAATGATTTTCTGACTCCATTTAATTATAAAATCAGTATTTAATTCCAGAATGTTTCAAAAATTATGAAAATTTTAATTTATTAAGTTTGGAATATTTTGAGAATTTTAAAATTATTTCGGAGAATTTCTGGTTTTATTTAACCGCATGTATATTCGTTAAATTGTAAAATACGGGTTTGATGCGCGTTATAACAATGATTTAAAAATCTTGCAAATTTGATTTTTTTATTATTATTAATTCCTAATTATTTCAGGATTTTTAAAGGAATTATTTTCATAAATTTTTCGAATTATTTTACCCATTAAGTATTCAGTCCATTCTTAAATTACGGTACGGACAAGAATATTCGCGGGAGTAAAGAAAAAAAAATATAATAATAGAAACCTAATTCTACCCCCAAATCCCCCACCCCCCTGTTGTCTCTCTCTCGGCTGCTCAATCCCTCTCTCGCTCTTTCAAATCTCTCTGAACTCTCTCTCTCTGTCAATCTCTCGAGGTTTCTCTATTTCTCTCCTCTGCTTTGTTCGATTCCATCCTTCTCCTCCTCTGTCATCGTCTTTCCTGTTCTGATTATCGGTAATTACTGTGCTTCGGCTTTTTATTCCGGCCGTCGCCCCTCGCTGTTTTCCGGCGAGGTGGTGGCGCGTGGGGAGGACTGTAGCCGCGTATGTTGCTTGTGTGTGTATACTGCGTGCATGAGTCTGCGTGCGTGTATATGTGTAGGTGTTATGTGTGTGTGGAGGTTGCCGTGGCGCCGTTTTCCAGCCTGTTTTCAGGCTGCGTGTTGTACAGTTCCGGTTGTGTGAATATTGATTGTTTGTTTTCGTTAGATATATTTGATAATGTCATGGCTAATATGTTTTATGTTTACCTTTCAGATCTTACGTGAACAGGATAAATCAGTACTTAACTGTTGATCAGTACTTATACTGGAAGTCAGGACTTAAGGATATCAGTACTTATATTATCAGGAGATAATCATCAGAAGATAGATATCAGAACTTAAGTGCTGAAGGACAATCAGATAAGGACAGTAGCTGATTAAAGGAAAGAAGATCGAGATAAACATAAGAAGAGATATGCATGAAGAAGGAATTCCGTGAAGAATGGAATACTTGGAAGAAAAGATATCTGATTGATATATTTTAGGAAACAGAATTATATTCCATATCAATTAGCGATTATCTTGTAACTGTGTAGTATATAAACACAGGCATAGGGTTTACACTATAAGTGTTATCATTATCGAAGTTATTATTCTTTATAACCTTAGCAGCTCTCGTGATATTTGTTCATCACTGAGAGGTAATAGTTCCATACTGTAACAGAGTTTATTGTTTCAATAAAGTTTGTTTTCTGTTACTTAAGTTCTTAAAGTTCGATTTGAGTGTACTATACACTGTATTCACCCCCTCTACAGTGTGTGTGTGACCTAACAATTGGTATCAGAGCCTATTTGTTTACTTACATACAGTTAAAGATCCAAACACAATCATGTCGGACACAGAAACTCCAACTAAGCCTACCACAACTGAGGAACCACCAAAGACACTAATTCAGAGTTGGTATAAGACCATCAGAGTCCCCATACTGAGACCATCTAAATATCCCATATGGAAGGTAAGGATGACCATGTTCCTGGAAGCAACAGATCCAGAATACCTGGATAGAATCAAGGAAGGTCCTCACAAACCAACCAAACTCGATGTTGCAGTTGCAGGTGAAGCAGCAATGACCGTACCAAAGGAGAAGAGTGATTATACTGCTGAAGACATAGCATCAATTGCTAAGGATGCTAAGGTACGACACTTACTACATAGTGCCATTGATAATGTAATGTCAAACAGGGTAATCAACTGCAAGACTGCTAAGGAGATATGGGATGCTCTGCAAACAAGATGTCAGGGAACTGACACAATTAAGAAGAACAGGAAGACAATACTCACTCAAGAGTATGAACACTTTGACTCAAAGACTAATGAGTCATTGAATGATTTATATGATAGATTTGTCAAACTTTTGAATGATTTGTCATTGGTTGATAAAGAGTATGATCTTGAAGATTCAAACCTTAAGTTCCTGTTAGCTCTTCCTAAATGCTGGGATTTGAAGGCAACGACAATAAGAGACAACTACAATCTTGATGAAACAACTCTTGACGAAATCTATGGAATGCTCAAGACTCATGAGCTGGAGATGGAACAAAGAAGTAAGAGGAAAGGAGGAAAGTCAAGGACAGTCGCTCTTAAGGCTGAAGAAGAATTCCCCAAGGCAGCTTCCTCAAAGAAAGACAAGGGTAAAGCTCTTTTCATAAAGTCTGATACTAAGTCATCAAGTTCTGAGAGTGATGATGACTCAGATTCTGGAAGCTTGCCTGAGACCGATGCTGATGAGGAGATTATGAAGCTGTGTGCTCTTATGGTGAAAGGAATCACCAAGATTGCATACAGGAAGTTCAGGAAGGGAAAGAAGTTTTCCAGAAAAAGCATAAGTTCTGATAAGAAGAATTTCAGAAGATCTGAAGGCAGAGGAGGAAAGTCTGACAGAGGAGATTACACCAATGTTAAATGCTATAATTGTGGTGAGAAAGGCCACATATCTCCTGACTGCAAGAAGGTAAAGGGTGACAGAGGCAAGGCTCTTGTCACAAAGCAGAAAAGCTGGACAGACACTTCAGACTCTGAAAGTGAGGAGAACTATGCATTGATGGCAAATGCTGATAAAGAAAGTGCTGAGAGCAGTTCTGAAGCTGCTGAAACAAAGGTACCTCAGACTACTTATGCTTTTTATACTGATGATATTAATGAGTTGAGAAGATATCTTAAAACCATGTTTGTTAGTTATAGAGATCAAACCTTAACATGTGAAAGATTAACTTCTGAAAATCTTGCTTTTAAGAAAATAAATGATTTCTTAGAAAAAGAGTTAATTATATTCCATCAAACTCAGAAGGATAGAGATGATGCTTTTTATGTTAGGGATGAAGTGCTAAAAATGAATGAATCTCTAAAAACTGAGTTAGAAAAGGAAAGAGAGATAATCAGGACTTGGACTAACTCTGGCAGAACAACTCAAAATTTGCTAAGTAGTGAAAATTGGAAAGAGGGCTTAGGTTATGGAGAGAATAAGAATGACAAAGGAACTGAAGAAATTAAGCCTGTTGTTAAGCAAAAGCCAAAGTTAAAACCTGTTAAGTTTGTAACTGTAAAGTCTGATAATGAGAAATCAGAAGTTAAAGAGGAATTAACTTCTGACAAACTAAAACAGGAAAAGACAGCTGAAGTAAACATAGGCTTAATGACAAAGAAGCAGCTTAAGCATAAGTTGAAAGATGTCAAGAATGCAAACAAGGTAAAATCACCTAGGAAAAATAGGAATGGAAAGGAAGGTGTGAATAAAAGCAATGATTATAAACCTGTTCCTGATGCTCCTAGGAAAACATGTCATAACTGTGGAAGTTCTAACCATCTGGCTTCTTTTTGCAGGAAAAATAAGAATATTAACTCCTTACCTTCAAAATCAGGAGTTAAGAGTCAGTCAGTTAGATACAAACCACAAAATCCTTGTTTTCATTGTGGTAGTTTATGGCATTCCATTTATACTTGTAAGGAATATCATAGTTTGTACTATGATTATTATCAAATAAAACCTTCTTTGAAGAAAGTTTCCATTGTTCCTTTTAGTGTAAATTCTGATTCAAAGTCTGATAATGTAAATTCTGATAAGAAAAATGTTAACATAAACTCTGATGCTAAATCCGCTGCAAATGTTAACAAACTTAATAAGGCCAAAGGATCCAAGCAAGTCTGGGTCCTTAAAACTAATAATTAGTGGTCTTTGTGATTGCAGGGCAATAGGAAAAATATTCTAGTTCTGGACAATGGATGTTCAGGACATATGACTGGAAATAAGGCCCTGCTATCAGACTTTGTGGAGAAAGCTGGCCCAAGTGTTTCTTATGGAGATGGCAACATTGGAAAAACATTGGGATATGGCAATATCAATCTTGGGAATGTCATCATTAAAGAAGTAGCTCTGGTCTCAGGACTTAAACACAACCTACTGAGTATAAGTCAAATCTGTGACAGAGGTTATCATGTTGATTTCTTTGAAGAACACTGTGAAGTTGTAAGTAAATCTAAAGGTAAAGTTGTTCTGAAAGGATACAGACGTGGTAACATTTATGAAGCTAAGCTTTCAACAAGTATTGATGGCTCTGCAATCTGTCTGTTAAGTAGAGCATCAATTGAAGAAAGCTGGAATTGGCATAAGAAACTCTCTCATTTAAATTTCAACAATATAAATGAACTGGTCAAGAAAGATCTTGTGAGAGGATTGCCAAACACAGTATTTGCTCCTGATGGTCTTTGTGATTCATGTCAGAAAGCCAAACAAAGAAAATCTTCATTCAAGAGCAAGACTGAATCATCAATTCTTGAGCCTTATCATCTTATACATGTTGATCTATTTGGTCCAGTAAATGTCATGTCTATTGCAAAGAAGAAGTATGCATTGGTCATAGTGGATGAGTTCACCAGATACACATGGGTGTATTTCTTGCACACAAAAAGTGAAACTGCATCTATCTTGATTGATCATGTCAAACAGCTGGATAAAATGGTCACAGATTCTGTGAAAATTTTAAGGAGTGATAATGGCACTGAGTTCAAGAATTTGATAATGGAAGAGTTCTGCAAAAGCCATGGAATAAAGCAGGAATTTTCTGCTCCTGGAACTCCACAGCAAAATGGAGTTGTTGAAAGGAAGAATAGAACTCTCGTTGAAGCTGCACGTACAATGCTTGAAGAAGCAAAGCTTCCAACCTATTTCTGGGCTGAAGCTGTGCAGACTGCTTGTTTTACTCAAAATGCAACACTCATTAACAAGCATGGAAAAACACTATATGAGATGGGAAGCCAAATCTGAAATATTTTCATGTATTTGGATGCAAGTGTTTTGTTCTCAAGACTCATCCTGAACAGCTATCAAAGTTTGATCTAAAAGCTGATGAAGGAATCTTTGTTGGATATCCACTTTCCACAAAGGCCTTCAGAGTCTATAATTTGAGAACAAAAGTGGTCATGGAATCTATCAATGTCTCTTTTGATGACAAGAAGATCACAGGTCTTAAAGATTTCGTTGACCATGATCAGCTGAGATTTGAAAATGAAGACTCATATTCTGATACTGAAAATCCTGACAGTCTAAGTCCTGATACTGCAAACTCTGATGGATTAACCTCTAATGTTATTGAAACTGTGGTAACTACGTTAAATGAAGATGCCCCTATGCAAGGAGAGCATACTCAAAATCCTACCACATCTCAAGAAACATTCGAACATGCATCTGGCTCTTCAAGTTCTGATTCATCAAGTTCTGATAAGCCAAGTTCTGATAGTACTGAAAATCTAAATACTGAAGAATCCAACTCAGAAAGCATAGTTTCAGGGGGAGCATCAGAAAATGGAGATAGCATGGATCATGGGGGAGCATCCAGTTCTAGAGAAAACCTTCCATCTGCAAGGAAGTGGACAAAATCACATACACCTGATTTGATAATTGGAAATCCTGATGCAGGTGTCAGAACTAGAACAGGTACTTCAAATGAGTGTCTTTACAATTCTTTTCTCTCTCAGACTGAGCCAAAGAAAGTGGAAGAAGCTCTTCAAGATGCTGATTGGGTGCAAACAATACAGGAAGAGTTGAATGAATTTGAAAGAAACAAAGTCTGGATCCTAGTACCAAGACCAAAGAATAGATCTGTTGTTGGTACACAGTGGGTATTCAGAAACAAAACTGACAGTGATGGCATAATTACAAGGAATAAGGCAAGGCTGGTTGCAAAAGGATATTCTCAACAGGAGGGAATTGATTATGATGAAACATTTGCACCAGTTGCTAGGTTAGAAGCCATAAGGATATTTTTGGCTTATGCTGCTCACAAAAAGTTTACTGTCTTTCAAATGGATGTGAAAAGTGCTTTTCTCAATGGAGAATTGGAGGAAGAGGTATATGTTGAACAACCTCCAGGTTTTGTAGATACCAAACATCCAGATTATGTCTACAGACTTGACAAAACACTTTATGGACTTAAGCAAGCTCCTAGAGCATGGTATGAGACTTTAGCTCAGTTTCTTCTGGAAAGTGGATTCAATAGAGGGACAATAGACAAAACATTATTCTACCTCAACCATGGAAAGGACTTACTTCTGGTCCAGATTTATGTTGATGATATCATTTTTGGATCTACAAATGACAAACTTTGCAAGAAGTTTGCCAAACTTATGCAGTCAAGATATCAGATGAGTATGATGGGGGAACTTAGCTACTTTCTGGGCCTTCAAGTCAAGCAGAATGAGGAAGGCACTTTTATTTGTCAAACCAAGTACACCAGAAACTTGCTAAAGAAATTTGGAATGCAAGATTGTTCAAGTGCATCCACTCCAATGGCCACTGTAACAAAACTGGATAAGGATACCGGTAAATCAGTAGATATTACTGACTACAGAGGTATGATTGGCTCTCTACTCTATCTAACTGCTAGTAGACCTGATATCATGTATGCTACCTGTCTTTGTGCAAGATTTCAAGCAGATCCAAGAGAACCTCACTTAACAGCTGTAAAAAGAATCTTTAAGTATCTTAAAGGAACAGCTGCTCTGGGATTATGGTATCCTAGAGAATCAGATTTTAAACTAATAGGTTACTCAGATGCAGATTTTGCAGGTTGCAAAATTGACAGGAAAAGCACAAGTGGAAGCTGCCAATTTCTTGGAGGCAGATTGGTTTCTTGGTATAGCAAGAAACAAAAGTCAATTTCCACATCAACTGCAGAAGCAGAGTATATTGCTGCAGGAAGCTGTTGTGCACAGATTCTTTGGATGAAGAATCAGTTACTGGATTATGGGTTAACATATTTCAAAATCCCTATTTACTGTGATAATCAAAGTGCTATTGCTATGACAGGTAATCCAGTTCAACACTCAATGACAAAGCACATCAGCATCAGGTACCACTTCATCAGGGAACATGTGGATAAAGGTACAGTGGAATTGCATTTTGTTCCCACAGATCAACAGTTGGCAGTAGGAATGGCATGTAACAGCCATTCCTGAGGAGATCTGGGATTCTGTCCCACAGAAGGTGCTAACTCACCTCCTATTCTTCTATATGGACTACCATCGCCATCTGGAGCGATTGGAGGAGGAAAGGCGGGAAGCTATCCGTCAGCAAGAGCGAATCATACGACTCGCCATCTTGTTCGTCGAAGATAGGAAGAGGAAGATGACTTAATCTCGTCTTCTTCCTGTTCTTCTTCATCCTCAGCTTTGTCAGGCTTCTTAGCTAGGACTAAAGCTGTTGACGTTAGGATTAAAAGCTTAGGGAAAATCTTGTATAAGTATTGATGTAATTTCCATTTCATAAATGTATTGACTTGATATATTAATGAAAACTATTTTTACTTCAAGATTGTGTCTCTGAGTTATTTTATCTTATGTTGATAAATCCTGATTGATATTCTGATGACCATTTAAATTATACTTTTAGTTAAGTTCTGATTCTCTGTCAGCACTTATTCATCGACATTATCTCGGTCATTTTTAACATGATTTATTTTCAGAATATTAATGTTGTAGTGACAAATAATTCAATCAGTGATAACGGGTTAAAATTTGAATTGTTTCCCTTGATAAATGGAACAGTTTTTCCTTAAAACTCGGCAAATGGGTAAGTCATGATTACTGTTTTCTCGAGCCCAGTAACTATCCGTTATTACTGCATGTCTGACAGGTGTCCAACGGTAATATTTTTTTGTATAAGTACAGCAGAGAGAAGATTTCTTTAATCTTTTTAATTTCTTCATCTTTTATCTCTCTTCTTACTTTTACTCTCCTTCACTTTACTATTTCCGTTGTTTTCATACATATATTATATCAAACACCTATCATGCATACTTAATTCTCAATTTTTTTTTCACATGGCACCAAAGGATTTAATCATTGATGGAGCAAAGTTTGTTCCAAACAACTATGCTGCAATTCTTGATCATGCTGACGCTCCATCTTGCACATAGTGAGGTTGGGTACGCCTTAACTCAGCCTGAATTATTTTCAAGTCAACAAGTTCTGAGGTTCTGGAGGACTGGCGTTTTTGATGATGGTGGTAACCGTGGAACTCCCAGTATTATCTTCCAAGTGGGTGATTCATCTTTTGTAGTCACTCCTGGTACAGTACGCAGGGCTTTACATCTTCCCGAGGATTGTACTTTCTCAGTTCCAGAGGACTCAGCCCTTCGGGAGTTAATGGCTGAATTGGGATATGAAAAGAGTCTGACGAAACTTGGACAGTTGAAACGGGCTAATATCAGAAGAGAATGGAGTTTTTTCTTTGATTGCATCACCAAAGCTTTTGGGAATAAATGTTCAAATTTTGATGCTATCCCAATTCTGAGTCAGCACATAGGGTATGCTATTATCCATCAAACTCATTTTGATTTTGCAACTGGAATAATTGGTTTTATTGGGGATAGGATGACAGAGGATAGAGATATTGTTTATTTTGCTAGATTCTGTCAACTTATTTACACTTACTGTACTGATGAACCCCAGTTAGTCAGCACTCAAACCCCACCTTTTAAGGTTGCAAAAAGGTACTTTAACGACCTGATAAATGCTGACACAAAGAAATCAATGGTGAGACAATTACAGATCCCTCAGTCTGTGAAACAGATTCTGGTAAATGCTGATCCTGCTACTTACAAATCTGTTTACTCAAATGTTCAACCAACTCACCATAACCAAAATCCATCAACCTCAGTACCTACCTCTCATTCTACTCAACCTACTCTCAGAACTTATCTCAAATCCTATCTCTCCACTTCACAGACTGCTCAACCTTCTTCTTCAGCACCTACTGTGAAGCCTACATCCTCTAAGCAAAAGAGAACAAAGATTGTTCCTCAAACACCTCAAAAGAGGAGGAGATTTACTTTGAGAGATGAATCAGATTCTGAGGAACAGATTCCTTCTTCAGAACCTGTGGTGGTTGAAGCTGAGAAAGCAACTTCTCAGAAGGATTCTGACATTGGGGGTTCTAGGCTTCTCAAGAGGCTTAGACGTATGATAGTTCCTGAAACTCCCAAGGAATCCAAATCAACAAGGAAGTACAAGAAACAGAGGGCACAAAGGCCAGTTTCAAATGATGAGGAGGAAGAAGCTAAGGAAGGGGATCAGGAATCTCTGATCTCACAAGGCAAGGAATTTGCTCCAGTCACTTCTTCTCCATCAACTCCATCTCAGGAAGCTGTATCTGACAAGGCTAATTCAGCTTCTGTGTCTCTTGTTGATCCAGGCACAAGTGCTGAAATTGATATTCAGAACCTGGTTGTGCCTGAAATACTTTTCTTAGAAGCTCCAACAGCAAATAATACCTCTACAACACCTGTTATTGATGCTGTTCAAACTCCAGAGTTATCAACAACACCTTCTCTACATCAAGATGCTCATGATCAGATTTTAGGTGAGCATCAGGATATGGTTGTTGATCAGAACTTAGTATCAGATCAGCAATTAGAGGATGCTGAAGCCTCCATTGCTACTCACACTGTTGTCTTATCAGAAGATACTGATTCTTTAAGTTCTGATGCTACAAATGTTGGAGATACTGGTGAGGCTGCTACAACTGTAGATGCTGATGAAGCAGGTCCTTCAGGACATACTCCTCCACTGACTCTTCCTAAGTCTGAACTGGTAAAGGAGTTTGTTATCAGGGATGCACCAGTACCTTGGAGTGAAACTCCTGTAGGTCAGGAGTGGACTAAGGAATGGAACTCAGTTTTATGTGTTCCAAATGCTTTACATCTTGCTGAGCACTTGACTAAAGCTGATGAAATGTTAAATTCTGATGATTTTAAAACCCAGCTTAGAGTCACTGCATTGAGTACTAAACATCTACAAGGTCTTCATTCCAACACTCATGCAGAGCTACACAAGATTCAGGAGAACTTTATCAAACAGGAACAAGTTTGGAAAATTGATAAGAAAAAGTTCTTCCAACCTACCATTGACAGGGTTGCTTATATTGAGAAAACTCAAGAGAAGCAACAAGCTCAGATTGATCAAATTCTGACAAATCAAGCTTCTCAGCAATCGCAACTTACTGAAATCCAGACCTCAGTGGAACTACTTATCTCTCTTTTATTACCTGCTGATGCCAAAAAGGGGGAGAAGGTAATTAAGTCCAAATGCAAAACCAACAAGACACTGCAAGGAAAGGATGATGGAAAAGATGACCAAGGAACCTCTGGAATGGGTAGTGGTCATAGTCAAGGTAGAAGGTTTACATCAAGACAAGCTAGTCACAGAACAAGTTCTGATACTGGGAAAAGAATAAGTTCTGCTGCTGGTAAAAGGATAAGTTCTGATGAACTTCTAGATCTTGATGAGGAAATGTCAAGACAGTTATTTCTTCAAGAAAATCCAGGGATGGACTTGGAAAGTTTAAAGGAAGAAGAAGCCAGACTTAAATCAGAAAAAGTCACATCTAAATCTGAAGCTTCTCGTAAAAAGTTACTTCCAAAACCTAAAGGCATTGTGATCAAAGAAAGGATACATACTGAAGCAACTTTGGCTAGATCACAACCACAGATAGATCCAAGATCCAAGGGTAAAGAAAAGGTTGGTGAACCTATCAAGCCTTATGTACCTCCTGAGGAAGAAGAAATTACTGATGGAAAAGATGATCTTGCTCTGACTACGAGAAAAGTTCTTAAAACAACCTCTGACATGGCTCAAGTTGTTCAGAGTCAAGAAATTGTAAGTTCTGATATTCAGAAGAAGCAAGTAACCTCTGACAGTGCTCAAGTTAACTTGATATCAGAAAATAGATCTAAAACACTCCTACCAGGATTCACTAAAGCAAAACAGACTCAATCTTTGAAGACTACTGCAAGTGGTTTTGAAGCAAGAGTAGTTACTGGAAAGGAAGCTAGAGATAAAACTGGATTGGGAAGTGCTGATGAAAGAAGAGTATACAACACTACCAATGATCCAACTTCCTTGAGTGAACCAGGTATTGGAGCAACTCCTGAGAGATTGAATCAACTGGAATCTGTACAGATGGTTTACCATACCTACTTGAAAGAATACATCATGTTGTATTTCATGACAGATGGTAGGGTTTATCATATAAGACAAAATGCCATTCCTTTGAAGTATTTTGAAGAATTGGAGCATGTACTTTTCTTACTTCAAGTGGATGACAGAATAACAGAGACTGCTGCAAACTACTTAAAAGAACAGATTCAGAGACAGAAAAGGCTTTATTCTGTTAAGTCTGACAGCATATATGTTCCAAAGTACAGAGATCACAATGGTGATATTGTTGATATGAAGCCTAATATTGCACAGATCAGAACGTATCTTGGTATTAAGGGACTTGAATTCAATCTTGAATCTGACAAAGCTTATGTCATAAGACTAGATCAGGAGTTAAGAAAAGCAAAGATTAATGATCTCAGAGCTGCAATCTTTCAAACTGGTGAAGATACTACAGAGCTTAAAGGTGTTAAAATGAGAATGATTGATGAACTAAGATATGCTGAGAAATGTTTGTTGAAGAACTATCTTAGAACAACTCCTGACATCAGAGAGATCAGAAAATGAAGAAGCCAAGTCGAAGATCTACAACTGCTTAAATTATGATATTTATACAGATTGAAGTTGTTATCAGAAGTTGAAATTGGTAAAAACTTTAAGGACTGTAAGTTGTAGTTATCTAGTCTATTTCTCATGCATTTGTACTTAATGTTTTTGACATCATCAAATATCTGTTAAACTTGTATATTTTGTTAATTTACAAGTTGGGGGAGATTGTTAGATATATTTGATAATGTCATGGCTAATATGTTTTATGTTTAGCTTTCAGATCTTACGTGAACAGGATAAATCAGTACTTAACTGTTGATCAGTACTTATACTGGAAGTCAGGACTTAAGGATATCAGTACTTATATTATCAGGAGATAATCATCAGAAGATAGATATCAGAACTTAAGTGCTGAAGGACAATCAGATAAGGACAGTAGCTGATTAAAGGAAAGAAGATCGAGATAAACATAAGAAGAGATATGCATGAAGAAGGAATTTCGTGAAGAATGGAATACTTGGAAGAAAAGATATCTGATTGATATATTTTAGGAAGCAGAATTATATTCCATATCAATTAGCGATTATCTTGTAACTGTGTAGTATATAAACACAGGCACAGGGTTTACACTATAAGTGTTATCATTATCGAAGTTATTATTCTTTATAACCCTAGCAGCTCTCGTGATATTTGTTCATCACTGAGAGGTAACAGTTCCATACTGTAACAGAGTTTATTGTTTCAATAAAGTTTGTATTCTGTTACTTAAGTTCTTAAAGTTCGATTTGAGTGTACTATACACTGTATTCACCCCCTCTACAGTGTGTGTGTGACCTAACAGTTTTTTTTATTATTATTTTCTTCTGCAGGAAAAATAATAATTGATTGATGTTTTGTGAAATAATATTTGTGCAGAAATTATAATAAATAATCGATGAAATTCATGTCGGATGTCCGTAATAAACGGAAACCCGCGAATTTTATCGCCGTCGGCGATGAGCTTCGGCGAGCCGATGGTGGGCGATGATGATTTCTATCTGAGTCCTACATTATTAATTAAATAAAAATAGTTGGTAAATTAGTTGTGAAATGAAAATGGGAATAAAATAAAAATACGAATAGTATTAATAATTAAGCGAATCGGAGTTTGGGACTTGGTAATCAGATTGTGGATTGAATTATGTTGTGGTTGTTGTTGTGATTGGATTGTTGTTGTGGATTGACGTCGATTTGATTTCGACGGGTAGGCCGATAAACAAAGGAGACGCTGCCGATTTTCGGGAAATTAATTCCGAAAATACGGGAACGTAACCTATAATTATCGGAGACGTCGAATAACCATATACAATTATATTAAATGGACTTGACTGCGATTGAAACAAGATAATTTATAAATAATCGATTACCCTGTTTTTTAAAACGACGAGTATACGTATTTTCTGAAAATAAATACCGAACCGAGTTTCAAAGATGTGAACCATAATTGCTATGTGTATTTCGATAATACATATAAATATGAATTCGGTTATGAAATCGTATGGGTAGAATAGGATGACGATTTGATGTTAAGATTAAGCGGTTATCTGAATTAGGGTATTTCAACCCTGTAGGTTATGAAATACGTGACATCGGACTAGGAACGATCTAGTGATTAGACGTCGAGATCAACGAAGTTCCAACCGAAGGGTCTGAATGTGGGGATTGTATCGAGAATAGGATAGTAGGTTGACGATAAAGCCAAACGATCAAAGTCGAACCAAAGTCAACCAGTAATAACGGTTAAAGCTTATTGAGGCAAGTATTCTGGATTTTTCTTTTAAATACTGCAAGTATTCCAGAACATTCTTTTAAATACTGCAAGTATTCTTGAATTTTCTTTTAAATATTGCAAATATTTATTCGCTCCTGTTCTAAATTCAGAATAGTTAACTGTTTTATATTTCGATGCAATTACTCATGTTATGCATGTACGTTTATTATTGTTCCTATAACTCGATTGCTCTCTTGAGCAAATACCCATTCTTTCGGGTTATTTGCGAACCCTGAATTGGGATGTTTTGAATTCAAAATGATTTGACATCAAAACACTCTACGGGCTGGATAGTGATATTTTGGGGATTAAGTGTGTCTTAATCCTGAGGACCGGGATATGACTGGTGCCTCGATATGGGCCTTAGTGCCTAGGTACCTGAATGGACCTATACAGTTGGGTATAGATCCGCACTGTATTCTGACTGATCAGCAGGGTATAGTGCATATGTTAAAACTAGTGTCCAGTCTAATTTGTTGTTAATCGCCATTAATGGCATTCCTTCTTAAAAGAAAAATGTGATTATGGATTAAAGTTATTCTTTCTTAGCACTCAGTTTCGGAAAATTACAATGTTTCTAAATAAATTCAAGGTTCAAATTATTGCTGCAGCATTAGTTGCTCAGTGATAGTTAGAACCTTGAATGAATTGAGATCTTCTTAATTATTCAACCCGTCCTTATCAGGCTGGTTTAGCAGGCTAAGTCTATGGAAACTTAGTCGATAATGATGGATACTGAATAGTTAGGAATTTCTTGAACGTCGTTTTATGAATAGTTGTTGCATTCATTGCTCATGTATAAAGTGTTACCAGAAGCTATTTTGAAAACACGCGATCTCCGAAGCTCTTATAAAATGTCATTATTTCCTATGTGATTTATAGCAAGGTAAATCAAATTGATTTTAAGATAATGAAATATATCCTCTAAATGATTTCGTGTATCGCTCTTCAAAATATTTCAGAGATTTGGTCCGGAAGTTTTCTTTGATATTAATGTTTGAAACTCAAATTATGTACTTGCTGGGCATTTGTGGCTCACTCTTGCTTTGTCAATTCTTATTTCTGCCAGAAACAGATAAGGATAAAAATGAATAGCTTAGAGAGACAGCAGAAGTTCGAGAAATCTCCATTACGAGAGGTTGAAGAAGTTAGAAGAATGTGTTACGAGCATTAGTTCAAAGGTATTTATAATTATATTTTAGTTGTTGAAAGTTGTAGAAGATTAGATTCTTGTTTCATACCATAACCTGTAAACGATCCGGATTCAAGGGGTTATTTGTTTATTATTTTATTTTATGTAAAGATTGTTTAGTGACACCAAATCTTGACCCCGGATTTGGGGTGTTACACCAACCATGCCCCTATAACTTGAAATATCCACAGACTTTTCAGTAGTGTTTAATTCAAGCTTAGTTGCAGTGGCTATGGGAGTTTTTACAGATGTGCAATCCATTAGATCAAACTTCTTAAAAGATCATGAATATATTTAGTTTGACCAATGAATATTCCATCACTAACTTGCTTAACTTGTAAACCAAGAAAGTAAGTTAGTTCTCCCATCATGCTTATTTCATACTTACTCTGCATCAATTTGGCAAACTTTTTGCAAAGTTTTTCATCTGTAGAGCCAAATATAATATCATCTACATAAATTTGAACAAGTATACTAGAGTTATTAACATTTCTAAAGAATAAAGTTTTATCCACAGTACCTCTTGTGAAGTGATTTTCCAAAAGGAACTTTGATAAAGTGTCATACTAGGCTCTAGGTGCTTGCTTCAGTCCATAGAGTGCTTTCAAAAGATAGTAGACATGATTTGGTAAATTTGGGTCTTCAAAACCATGAGGCTGACTCACATAGGCTTCCTCCTCCAAATCTCCATTTAGAAAAGCACTCTTGACATCCATTTGATAGACCTTGAAATTAGCATGGGTTGCAAGGCTAAGAAAATTCGGATGGCTTCAAGTCTTGCAACAGGAGCAAAGGTTTCATCAAAATCTATTCCTTCTTGTTAACAATAGCCCTTAGCAACCAATCTAGCTTTGTTTCTGACTAATATGCCATTTTTATCCATCTTATTTCTGAATACCCATTTGGTGTCCATTGGATTCTTTAATTTAGGCTTGGGTACCAGCTTCCATACTTTATTCCTTTCAAATTAGTTTAGCTCCTCCTGCATAGCTAAAATCCAATCAGGATCCAATAAAGCTTCTTCTAACTTCTTTGGTTCTTCCTTAGATAGGAAGCTGCTATATAGACATTCTTCTTGAGTTGCTCTCCTTGTTTGAACTCTAGAAGATACATCACCAATGATGAGCTCAAAGGGGTGATCCTTTGTCCATTTTGTTTGTTGAGGTAGATTAGCTCTAGATGAAGAGGCCTCATTATCATCTTGATATGTGATTGAGTTTTGATTAATAGAAACTCCCCTGAGTTTATGGCTCTTTGATTTGATAAAGGGGAACTTTCTGTGAGTGATCTATTCTGACTTTCAGCTCCTTTTGATGACCCGACAGATGGTGTATTTTGAGTTCCGACGGATGAAGCTGATTGTCTCCCGACGGATAAAGCAGATTGTCTCCCGACGGATGAAGCATTTTGTAACTCGACAGATGTTGAATTTTGTGCTTTATTAGTAGTAGATTTTTCTACAATATCCTTTGTCATTGTTTCCTGATCACTTTCATCATCACTATCATCATTAACCATCTCCATATTATCAAATTTGAGGCTCTCATGGTAATCTCCATCTTGCAGTCTTTCAATCTTCTTATCATTAAACACTACATGTATTGATTCCATAACAATGTTGGTTCTTAGATTGTAGACTCTATATGCTTTACCAATAACATATCCAACAAAAATCCCTTCATCTTCTTTAGCATCAAACTTTCCATTTTGATCAGTTTGATTTCTCAAGATATAACATGTGCAGCCAAAGACATGAAGAAAATTTAGAGTTGGCTTCTTGTTCTTGAAAAATTGGTAGGGTGTCATACATTTTGCTTGATTAACCAAAGAAATATTCTGAGTGTAGCATTTAGTATTTACAGCTTCAGCCCAAAAATATGTTGGTAACTTTGATTCTTCAAGCATTGTCCTTGCAGCTTCAATAAGTGATCTATTCTTTCTTTCCACGACTCCATTTTGTTGTGGAGTTCTTGCTGCTGAAACTCATGCATAATCCCATTCTCTTCACAAAATGCTCTCATAACAGAATTCTTGAACTCAGTTCCATTGTCACTCCTGATTCTTCTAACTTTGAAATCAGGATGATTGTTGACTTGCCTTATGTGATTGATGATGATTTCACTAGCCTCATCTTTAGACTTTAGGAAATATCTCCAAGAGAACTTTGAGAAATCATCTACAATTACTAGGCAAAATCTTTTCCTTGAGATGGACAACACATTGACTGGTCCAAACAAATCCATGTGTAGCAATTGCAGAGGTTCTTCAATTGTTGAATCAAGCTTCTTTCTAAATGATGCTTTGATCTACTTTCCTTTCTGACAAGCATCACACAGTCCATCCTTAGAAAACTCCACTTGAGGAATGCCTCTGACCAGTTCTTTCTTGACAAGCTCATTCATGGTCCTGAAGTTTAGATGGGACAGCTTCTTATGTCATAGCCAACTTTCATCTTGACTTGCTTTACTGAGAAGACACATAACAGATTCTGCATTTGATGAGTTGAAGTCAGCTAGGTACACATTTCCTTTTCTCACTCCAGTGAGAACCACTTTGTTGCTCCTTTTGTTTGTCACAACACAGGCTTTTGAATTGAAGGTTACTGAATTGCCCTTGTCACAAAGCTGGCTGATACTCACAAAATTCTGCTTAAGACCATCCACTAGGGCAACCTCCTCAATGATGACATTGTCTTTAGAAATCAAGCCATATCCCACAGTATAACCCTTGCTGTCATCTCCAAAAGTAATACTTGGGCCAGCTCTCTCCTTGAACTCTCTGAGCAGGGTAGAATCTTCAATCATGTGTCTTGAACAACCACTATCCAAGTACCAATAATTCTTTATGTTTCCATGCACACATCAAAACCAAATCAAGTTGATTTTGGTACCCAAGTTTCCTTGAGTCCTGCCTTGTTAGCTTTCTTCTTTTGTTTCTTAGGTTTTATCTCATTTGACTTGGGGATATCAGATTCATCCTTAGTCATCTGAGTTGGAACTTTGAAATCAGTCATTAAAATATAATTATCATGCACATTTTGATTAACAAGAAATGGCATGCTATTTGCAAACATGTTATTCCAGTAGGGCATGCTAAATGGCATTTGAGGCATACTAAATACAGCATAATAAGGGTTAGGTGCAAATGGCATATTAGCAAATTGTGCATTCATATTCTGTGCAGACATAGCATTCATAGGCATAGAAGGCATGGCATTCATGTTGGGAAAAGAAGGTGGTACAGATATGGGAGTAGGCATGGCAAGTTTGTAATTAATAGAAAAATGATTAGCACTACCATACTTAACACAAATTTTTCTTGGAGCATACTTATCAGGTCTGTAGTTGTTATGTTTGTTAATCCCTACTTTCCCATTTCTATTGTTTTTCCTTTTAGCCTCTGTGTTAACCTCAATCTTTTCTAGTTTGTCATTCAATTGCTTATTGGACAGATGACTAACATTCACTTTCTTCTCCTTCTTCACTTGACTTGATTCTTCTGAAATAAAGTTAATAGAAACTAATCCATATCGTTCATTTAACTTGGCAAGTTTGGCTTTACTCACAGGTTTGCTCACAGCCGACGGATGAGGATTTATGTCACTCGACAGATAATCTTTTTGATTATCCGACGGATGACTCTCATCATCCGTCGAGTCTACATCTGTTAGCAATCCTTCAACCAAATTGGATTCCAGCTTCTCTTTATTCTTTTTCCAGGCTGCATCACAGAAGGACTCAATTCCTTGAACTTTGGTGATTTGAGCATCGACATCTCTAGATGATTTCCATGCCTTAATCACCTCCTGCTCTCGTTCAAGCTGCTTCTTCAAAATCTCTTCTTTCTTCAAGGACTCAGTTGATTCATCCTTAGCAATCTTACATTCTATTCTCAATTTTTCAAATTCAATAAACTGAGACTCTAGCATATTATTCCTCTCACTTAAAAACAAATTGTTTTATTTGATTTTAGCATTTTCCTTAGTGAGTGACTTAATTGTAACACGCAAATGATACAATTCTGTAGACATGTCATTAATTGCATCATTATACTCAGCTTTAGATAAATATGCAAGGTTAGTGGTGATTACCTGATTACTTGAAGAACTTGTCTCTGTTTCATCAGACTTGGCCATTAGGGCTAGATTGACATAGCTGACATCTTCATCCTCATCTAAACCATCTGCTACCCAACCATTCTCTTGTATAATAAAAGCCCTTTCCTTTTGTTTGAGCAACTCAAAATACTTCTGTTTATAGTCCACAGGCTCAAACTTCTTCTTGCTGGAATCTGACTTTCTACACTAACTGGCAAAGTGCCCTGCCAAGCCACATTTGAAATATTTGAATTTTGATTTATCCACCATGTTTCTATTTGGCTTGGCTGCTCCAAAGTTCTTCTTGAACTTGAGCTTGGAAAATCTTCTGGAAAGGAATGCAAGATATTCATCAATATCATCCATATCATCTTAGCTCAAAGAATCTTCATTTTCTGCTACCAGCCCCTTACCCTTGTTTTCACAGACCTTTGAAGTAGACTCAACAGCTTCTACCTTCACCTCTTTCTCTTTCTCCAACTCAGCAACCAGTGCTATGGACCCTCCTTTCTTCTTTCCTTTCTCCATCCTCTCATCTTGCTCTATGTCAAGCTTATAAGTTTTCAGGATGCCATACAGTCTCTTCAAGGTAAACTCCTTGTAATCCTGTGAGTTTCTTAGTGAGACTGTCATTGGTTTTAATTCCTTTGGAAGAGATCTAAGGAACTTGAGATTGGAGTCTTTTGTCTGATAGACTCTTCCATGCAACTTCAGAGCATTTAATAATTTCTGAAACCTATTAAAAATGTCAGTGAGAGACTCACTATCTTCATAATAAAAGTGCTCATATTGCTGAATTAGCAGCTGCATCTTATTTTCCCTTACTTGTTCGGTACCATCACAGATAATCTGAATTATATCCCAAACCTCATTGGCAGTTTTTCAGTTAATGATATTATCAAACATATCACCATCAACTCCATTGAACAATATATTCATGGCCTTCTTGTCTTTCCTGACTTGCTCAATATCAGGATTTGACCATTCATGCCTAGGCTTGGGAATAGATGATTCATTCCATATTGCAGCTCTCATTGGTACATGAGGACCTCTTTCTATGCAATCCTCATAGGCCTCATCTTGAGAAAGAAGTTGTAGGTGCATTTTCACCTTCCAATGGTGATAATTGTCTTTGTCCAGAAATGGTATCTTCACTCTAACATTATTCTTGTTCATCTTGCTGTTTTGTTGTGATCTTTAAACTCTTTGTTCTTTAAGAGCTTGCTCTGATACCAAATATTATTCCCTAAAAATACAATAAGAATTACAGAAGGGGGGTTGAATGTAATTCTGGGTTCTTTTTAAGATTTTCGAAAACTAGTTCTAACTTAATAATATAGATGTGGTTGATTTGCAAAGTGCGGAATGAAAGAATTATACAAATCAAAATACAAGTAATAAAAATACAAGTCTTTAAAACTTTCTAGTGCATTTGAATGTATCCACCAGAGACATATATATATATATATATATATATATATATATATATATATATATATATATATCGATAAAACTCTGTGTAGCTCAAATAAGCTCACAGCTGCTTATAAGTATGAACAACTAAACCTTGCAGAGAAATGCTAAAGGATTAAGCTTACAAATGTTTCTCTGAGAATGTATTTTCTTAGTCTAGTTAATTTTTGTTCTACTTACTTTACTTGGTTTATATATCACCAAGTTTACATAGCAAAAAGACAAGATAATAAAACAAAACTATCAAGTCTAACTCTATGCTACTTCATTACTCTATTCCAGCATCTTTGAAAACCTTCATAGCTTGCATGAAAATGGTAATGCTTCTTTGTCCTCATTTTCCTGCTAAACAGGCTGCCACTTTCCTTTTACAAACACCCAACGCATATGACTGTGTTGTCACTGTCAACAGACGCTTGAATTGATCATCCATCGTGTCACACCCCCAACTTAAACAGCAAAATAAATATAGCTATTACATCATTTTAATGAAGAATACACAACCAAAATCCAAGATCTTACAGTTTAGGGTTTGGAACAGCCCAACACTACAAACTATTACATCTGATTTAAAATACCAAGTCCTCACACAACTATTATTACTTTTTCTACCTGAGCTCGAACATAAGCATCAGCATCACAGGTCTTACGGGCAGTTTGCTTGAATCTAACCATAGCTGCTAGCTGTAATATCAGGGTAAAGCAAGAAGTGAGCCAAATGCTCAACAAGTGCTAACAGTACGACACAAAACATAAATTGAGATATAATTTTAAGAATGATAATGGAAAGACATAACCAAAGGTAACGAGAGATAAAAACTATGTGAGATGGCATCATTTTGCTTGCATCAAAACAATTTTAAAATCTTGTCTTAATCAAAATCATTTTATGACGCTACGGATTACAGCCGGTGATCAGCCGCGAAGTAATCCCAAACCTCGCTGGGTTCTAAAACATTATTGGGAATCCCTAGGCAACTTTTAAGCCTAATATAAGTGCGGAAAGGACTCGCGTCTCAGTCCAGATCCACCATTCAAAGAAAACATTTATCCCTCTTTGGGACTGAAAACCCATATTTTATTTATTTCAAAAGCTGATGCCGAATTGTAATAAAATCTCTTTTAACAGTAAACATTTTTATTAAGGAATTATAGATCAACTCGAAACACGGGAAAACAAGGTACTGAATATCAGAGCCATGATTCACAAAACTATTCTCTATTCAAGTAATTGAATGGTTTTCATATATCAAAGATTGGACAAGAGGATTTAGTGAGGCTAATGGATAATATGAAGGGTAATGCCAATTTGGGCTCAAAGCAATGGTTTCTCATCAAGGTTCAAGTGCTGGATCATCAAGAAGGTAAGCTTCATGAATACTAAGGGTGTTGTAATAACCCCAATTTTTGGGAAATTTTGAAACCCTTATGAATAGTGTTTTTGCTGAATGAGAAAACTTTTCATGCCACACTATATAGGGGTTCTGATATGGATATTCTGAGATTTTATTAGTACTTTATATGGGATATAAGTGTATGTAAAGATCGTCAGAATCCAAATCCGAACACTTTGATTTTTCCCGGAAATCCAATAGATACGGAAAGAATTGAGTATAAGGTAACAGGATAAAAGGATTTAAATTAAAGGATTATAATAGAGGATCATAAAAAGGAATATAATGTATTGAGAAAGGTTAAGGGAACCTAAGTAATAAGATCCCGGGTATGATCCCTCAAACGATAAACGAAGACGAAAGTTAAGCGAACAGTATAACAGATCAGCGGTCATTAGGCAAACAATTAGGAAGTTAATCAAAGGGATTAGAGAGGATGATGTCACCCAACCAATGAGAAGAGGACAAGGAGGGGAGGATGACATCATGAGGATGACACAAGCATGACATGGGAAGGAAGGAGATGTGGTGGCTTTTTAACCACACAAAATCAAGGGCAACTAGGTAATTTACTAAAACAAACACAAAAATCAAACCAACCAAGCCAAGCAAATCATTTTTCATCAAAATCAAAAAGAAACCAAGGCATTGTTCTTCATGCTCTCGGCCAAAACAGAACCAGCACACTAAAACTGCTGTATCTCCTTCATTTCTCACTCAAATATTGTGTCTATAGCTCATTGGAAAGGTATTGAGATGACCTACAACTCTTGTTCACAAGTCTCGTCCAAATAATCATGGTAAGACCCTCATTTTTACAGTTCTTTAAATCGGACTTTTAGAGACTTCAAAGCCTAACTTTGTGTTCTTGATTTCTTTGGAAAGATCAAGCTTGTAGGAGGCTCCCTAAGGCTTCCTAGCAACTTAACACCTCCCAAGGAAGGTATAAACTTCAAACCCTAGCCTTTACTTTATTTGTTATTAAGTTTAATGGTTGGTTTTGTGAAATGAGAAGCATGGATTGTGATTATTAGTAGTTTGGTTTGATTTGGAAGTGTTTTGGTAATTGAAGCTTGATTATAGTTCATAGGTCTTGATTGTGGTTGTTTGAGTTGAAAACCTTGGAGATTATAGACTGATGTGGTATGGTTTCGGTGAAGTTTTGTTGTATTGATGGTTATGAGTTGGTTGGTGGTTAATTGGAGTAGTTTAAACATTGGTAATCGCGTAAACATAGCCGTCGTAATGTCCGATTTACTTTAGACTGCTTTTGTTCATAACATTTGGACCCGAGAACTCCCTGCTAGATTATGACCATTGCCATGTTTAGATAGTTCATGTTACGAGCTTCGTTTTGATATGTAGTTCGTTTGATTCCGATGTACGGTTTAGGAGAAACGACCGTTTCAAGTAACGACATTTCGCGAACGAATCATTTCCCCTCGCCTTACTTTGAAACATAGGTTAAAGACCAAAAAGGGTTAATTAATGTATGAAACAATTATGGTAAGAGTGTTAGGCAGTTGGTAAGACACTCGCGAAGGAATCGCTTTAAAACTCGTAATGGTTAATTTATTAAAAATGGTGGAGCCGAGGGTACTCGAGTGACTTAAGAGAATCAATAAGCGCAAAACAAGCGTTAGAGTCTAAGTTAGTTAAAGTATAGATTTACAAGTGACTTTGGTTTAATTCCAACTTACTTATTGTTTATAGGTTACCAGACTCGTCCCGAGCCTTTTATCACCCCAAGTCGCTCAGGCAAGTTTTCTACCCGTTATACTGTTGTTGTGATGTAAATATATGTATATGCATTATCTTGTGATAAGTGCATGATTGTTATTAGCAATTTTTGCGATATATTGGAGCACGCTGATATGGTATATATGCATGTCTGTTTCATAATGTGGTTATCTATCTGTTGATTTCAATGCTTATAGTTGCATAATACCTATGCTAGAAATAAGCAGTAGTTGCGTATACCCTTAGTATAGGGGACCCAAAGGTGAATATATTTCTAAACCGGGAGTCGATGTTCCCGAGTATATTATATATATATATATTTATTTATATATATATGGATATGGTTTTCAAAACTATTGATCGAATAAGGTTTATTCGATACCTTTATTTTACTTAATTGAATATTACTTGAATATTCATCCGAGGACTTATGACTCCTTTTATTTTATTAATCGAATATTATTTCGAATATTCATTCGAGGGCTTATGACTCAGTTTATTTTATTATTTGAATATTATTTGAATATTCATTCGAGGGCTTATGACTCATTTTATTTTATTATTTGAATATTCATTTGAGGGCTTATGACTCAGTTTATTTTATTATTTGAATATCATTTGAGTATTCATTCGAGGGCTTATGACTCAGTTTATATTATTTAATGAATATTATTTGAATATTCATTTGAGGATCTATGACTCCGATTATTTGCTAAGATATTTTCTTTATTTTATTAAAGAATAAGGTGTCGATAATCAAACTTATTTTTGATTATTCAAATAAAGATAGTACTTTCGTATAAGTATATCTTTGGTTATTTAATACTCATTTCAAGTATAAGTTTTCCAACTTCTACCTCAATTATTCTTTATGGGAATATTATTTAAATAATAATATTCAGATATTTCTTTTATATTGAGACTGATTTACTTTATTAAATCAGCATTATTCCAAACACTCTTTAAAGTGTTTTCGAGTCTTTAAAATGATTTTCAAAAGTTAGAGCGGATCCCAAAACTCATTTTTTATATATTTAAGATCTTCCTTTTAAAAAGGGGATTTAAATACTCGCTCAAAACCAGAGGGATCCGGCTCTGTGGTATATTTTATATTCGCAACAAGGTTGCAGTTTTGGTAAATGAATTGATTACTTACCCAAAGTTCGGGAAGTAAGTCCATCTATCGAGTCGGCATAAGCAACATGGGCTCAGTGGGCGTCCATGATAGTGTAAGTGGCTCAGTGGGAGTCCATCAAATGCGTAAGTGGCTGAGTGGCAGTCCAGCATAAGGTCCTATTGCGACCAGGGTGATGACCAGTGGGGAATTCGTCCATCTACTAGTAGAAAAGGTTACTTATGGGTATCTTTGCCTGATCAGCAAGATATCTGGTTTATGCCAAATTCTTTTCCTTTCCAAATTTATTGGATATTGCAATTCTGTTCATACTTTGCATGACAGAGGTTTTCAGGAAATGTATAAAGAAGATGTATATGTGGATATATATATATAAGAACTAAATGAAGTATATCATAACTTCATTTCCTTTAATAATATTTCAAAGATTTAATCTATTCAAATCTTGTATGTAGTCTCATCTATGTGATGAACTGTTGAAAGCTCATTATACTTTGAACAGTGGTAGTTCAAGTAGCTTTATAAATGATATAAGTATAGTGAAGTATTTGGTAACTTCATCCCTTGTTTTTACTTATATCTAGTAAGTAATTATCTTACTCATGATAAAAGATTCTAGTAAGTATCCATTTAGATACTTATATTATTGTTATCACTATATATTATCTTGTGAGCTGTAAGGCTCACTCTTGCTTTATTTCTTCATCACACAACAACAGTTAGGAAAGATGGCCAGACTCCAGCAGACCCAGCGCAAGCGCGTGGGAAGCGTCCCGCGTCTTCCCGATGATGTTGTGGCTGCTATAGCTGCAGAGGTAGATCTATTGGTAGATCAGGCATTCTATTTTTGAGAATCAAATTATGTATAATTATAACTTGTGGCAGATAATGGCAATTAACTGTAAATTTATCAAGTAATCATTTTGGGTTGTAATAACTTTTAAATTGTGGATTCAAAGACTTGTACTTATTTAAATTTCATCTCTGAGACTATAACGGGTTGTGGTGTGTGTTAGTGTGGGGTCACAGCATAAGGTTATTATTATTAATTAAGTGAAGTGATATTGTGGAAAGAAAGACCGTGACGACCCGGATCCCCGACCCCGGATCTGGGGGTGTTACAGAAGTGGTATCAGAGCTAAGCGTTATAAACCTCAGAGATGATGTGACGTTAAGATAATAAGTTCACAAAGATAATAAGAACTCTTGCCAAGTTCATAGTCGGGCTACCTAACGTAGTACTGACAGTTAAAACCCTTATGGGAACCCTTATAAATATCGTGATAGGAGCGTAGTTCATTATCGTATATGGTAGCGGGACTCCGAACCCTGAGGTTGAGGAGCAACAGCGCGATGATGTTTTATTACTAATTGGAGATCGGATTGTGGATTCGATAGAGTGTCCTAATGCAGGACCGGATGATGTTGATATTGAGGATGTAGCGGTTAAGGATGTTGTCCTAGAAGGGATAGTTGTTGAGGAGGATCCCATGGAGGATCCTGACAAGATTGGATAAAGGACCACTGATGAATTGATGACCATGGTTAGGTCGACTACCAGAGGTAGGATTGGCCGGTCACTACCGGAGGTTCGTTCAAGTTTGTAAAGATAGTAACCCCTTTAACGCGGCTTACTCGTAAGACTGAGAAGTTCGAATGGACAGAGAAATGCGAGAACAACTTTCAAGAACTGAAGCAGAGGTTGGTGATGGCCCCTATGCTGGCATTGCCGGATGGAAAAGGAGATTTTGTGAAGTGTAGTGACGCTTCGCACAAGGGCTTAGGGTGCGTGCTTATGCAGCACGGTAAGGTAATCGCGTACATGTCAAGACAATTAAGGTAATATGAAATTCGATATCCCCGCCCATGAGCTTAGGCTCGTGGCAATAGTTTTACCCTAAAGATTGGAGGCACTACTTGTATGGAGAGAAGTGTGAGAATTACCTAAGCCATAAGTGCTCTAGTACATTTTCACGTAGAAAGAGCTCAACATATGCCAGAGGAGGCAGTTAGAGCTAATCAAGAATAATGATTGGGAGATTCTTTATCATTCGGGGAAAGCCAATGTGGTGGCTGATGCCCTTAGTAAAAAGGAGAGACTCAAGATGATAATGTCTTTGGGAGAGTTTATAAGAGATTTTGGAAATAGTAGTGAAGGTAACCGGAGCCGGTACCGAAAAGCTGTTTGAGATTGCAATAGAGACCGAATTATTGGAAAAGAGCATACGGTGCCAGAGAAAGATGATAAGGGAATAATGAGGTATTCCTATAGAATTTGGGTTCCGAAAGTTCAAGAGCGTAAGGATGAGAACTTAGATGAGAGCCATAGTTTGAGGAATAAGATTTAGAGCAAACCCTGAACGTGATAGTCAGGGAGGTCGCCATCAAGATTGAAGGAACCCATGACATAATGGAGTGGAAAATGAGGATTTTAAATTAAAAGATGACCCCAATTATGGGGAGTAGGATGAAACATTTCATACTAAGGAAACAGAAAGTCGAGTAAGGAAAGGAGACCCGAGACGGTACTCCTATACGGCAATTCATGGACCTGTCTAGACAGAACTTAGACTATTATCCCCAACCACCACCTTGAGGAAACAATGCGATAGGAAATTCTTTCAGGACCTTTAAGTCTCTAAGCTCTCAGAGTTCCAAGGAACAGGTTGACCTAGTCGAGGCAAGAGCCTGGCTAAAGGAAATAGAGGAATCATTTGAGATTCTGAATGATTGACGAACCACAAAAGACTGTTTTTGTCACTTACCCTCCTAAGAGAGAGACCACCCGCTGGTGAAAGACCAAGAAAGGCACGGAGCCAGAGGTTAGAATAAACTGATTTAAGTTCAGTCAATTATTTTCGGGAAAGTAATTCCCAAAGATAAGGAGATAGTGTAAAAGCTTTGGAGCTAGAACAAAAGTGGATGAGTATGATGAATTATGAATCTAAGTTGTAAAACTTATCAAGATTCGTTCTGAGGACACGAATCCAGAATGACGGGATGTTTGGAATCAATACTTATGTTGTGTTAGTTCATGAAATAATGATAAGAGAAAGGAAAATAAAAAGAAACTGAAGTGGAAAGGAATATAAAGGCAATAGAGTTTGAGGTATGATAAGGGAGTTGGGTATGAGGAAACCCTAAAGACTCGTAGCAATAGACATAGAAAAGTATGTAATCGTCAGGATGAGGGTGATTCACCATGAGTTAAAGTTGATGGTTGAAGGCATACGAGTTATGTACATTTTATCCCCTTTAAGTTGGGAGGATTCAAGGAAACCTTTAGATAGTTCGAAGGATAAATAATAAGACGCGGATAGACTAAGGAGACAAGAAAGTAAGAAAGTAGGAAAATTGGATGAAGGAAGTGACCTTCAATAATGTGAAATGTAAGACCGGTGGCTCGATACTCAGAAAGGGAGACGCCAGGTATGAGAGGTATCCCAACATTGAGGTGACTGTTGAGATAAACAACAAAAGTAAATAAAGAATTATTAAGAAGAAGTTCACGTTGAACATGACCAATATCTTCCAGAACATCCATGTTATCATTACCAAATCAGGAAAGAAAAGCGGATGACCATTGTTATCTTTTGGAGGCCATATGGATTGACCTCAATTTGAATAAGGATGCTATTATGAAGTTAGGTATAGACTATCGAGGTGGGAATGATGAAGAAGATAATCTATCAAGGATATATGACTTGGTTTATCCATGGATGGATGCATGTACCTTTTCAAAGGTGGAATTAAGGATAGAACATCGGTAACTTAAAATGAATCCTAGGGGAATGCATAAAGGTTGGCATTTCACCCTTAATAGGGATAGTATGAAATTTGACAGTATGAATTGGAAAGGATTAAGGTAATAACAACCTTTAAAGAATCAGTGGAGAATTTTTTTTTCAAAAGTATATAGACAATGATTCTAGTATTAGTATATGGTATTTTGATATGCCCTGTATCTAGGGAATACAGGAGGAACGATTCAAGGATAACCTTAGAGGTTTTACAAGGAGAAAGGTAATATTCAAAATTCTCAAGAATAGAAATGTGGATAAAGGAAATATGACGTAATTATAGTGTTGCCAAGTGGGGCACGTGTTAAACCACGAGAAAGTATGGATCGAACCAGTAATGGTCGAAATTATTCAGGGCAATTAGGACTTAAGATAAAAGATGTTCTAATTATGATTGAGAGTCAGTCATGACAGTGATTAACTTCTAAAGACTGAGGCAATAACTTATGGAAAAATGGTGATTTTTTTTTACTTATCAGATTTTAAGGAAAACATCTTCACTCAAGCAGTGATCGGAAATAGGGTAGAAAATTTATGAAAGTGGTTAAAATGAAATTGACTGTAAGGAAATTTTACTATCAGGAAAGGCCAAAGAGGTGGCCGACACTTTAAAGGTAAGAGGATAATTATAGGCGCTTGTGCCAAAATTATACAGTGAGGATGGTTAAAACTGTGAAGGTTGTATTATGGTTTGGGAGATTGACATTCCTTCTGATGACTGTGCAATATCCAACCGTAATAGTAGTTGGTAAAGGTTTAATTCATGTAATCGCCATGAGCGGGCTATCTATCTTAGGAGGTCCTATCTTGAGATAAGCCAGGACCATGTTTCAAAAAGGACTAGACGAACCTTTGAGTTAAGTCTTCTATTTAAGGCATATGATTAAGAATGGTATTAACCTGCTATCGTTGCTTTGATTGAAACTCTTCTGCAATCTTATCTACTTCATGTCATGAAAGTACGTCAGAGTTTGGAGTGTTCTTCATGAATTGTGATTGGTGGTTATGTTAACTCCTTAGGAGAATTAGATACGAGATGTATGGACTCCGTATGGTTAGCTATTAAGACTTCATGGAAAATGAATGACTACAGTAGGTCAGTGGTGGACCATAGTAAGGCAGCAATGATTCTGCGAGTAATGAGCTGATTATAACCGTGAGAGTTGTATTGGAATGGGTGTTGAGATTGACTACCACTAATCGGGTCGTGGTAGTGTATAAGTTATCATTGATAGACTAATTAAGTAGAGTATCTACCTAGTGAATTATTATTCTTTCTTATCAATAGAGAGTCGTATTATTATATGAGGAAGGTTGCGGTGCAAGCATAGAATTCTAGTAACGATGATGTATAGAATGAGATCCCAGATTCGATTTTTGATGTCGAGGGAGTTTCAAAGGTGATTGTGTATAAGCTCGAGGAAGAGCATGGGTCCATAGAATGATGGACGGAATAGCAAAAATATTTAGGCATGTGAAATAGGATGCTATAATACTTGATGTTGATATAAATACATATATGTTTTGTTCTCCTATGACAAACCTCTATAGTTCAGAGGTAGGTTCCAAGCCAGATATTTTGTGGCAGTATATTTTTTTTATATATATACAATTCTCTTCAGTTCGTTCTTTTCTCTTCTTTTCATTTCATGTAAGTTGAGAAGAACAACCCTTCCAGAAGGGGAGGTATTGCCGAATGACTGTCTATCTGTGTGATAGAAGCCTAGTAGGATACCAACTATGGTTTAATTGCTTGTCAAGTACTAAAGGCTGGCCACCTTCTGTACTAACTATGCGAGATAACAAGTGTTCATGATCATAGTGATCTCTCAACAAATTCCTTTACTTCTATATGATTGATCAAACTTTGGGAAATAGAAACAACTGAAAAAGGAGTAATAAAGTTGTGGTAGTATTCGGAATGGAAACACATTCGTGATACTAAGGTTGACGTGGTTATTAAAAGGTTATAGAACGCTAACGAGCAAAAGTATAACTAGTATAATATTAGGAACGGAAGATAGTAGCGACTACGAACTGGGAAAAAGGATGGGTAGTGAGAAGCAAAAGCTCTAATGCTAAAAGCTATAATGAGAGTCCGTGCAATAGACTTGAAAGAAATTGGAATGATCACTTAACACGGGTTGAGTTTTCTTACGACAATAGATCATATGTCAGTATTGAGGTATCACCTTATGAGATCCTTGAGGGAAGACAATGTCGATCTCCCTTATGTTAGGATGAAGTTGTAGAGCGCAAGATGCTCGGACCCGCAGTAGTCCAAAGGACCAAGGATATGATAGATCTAATCAGAGGACGGCTGGTAGTAGCCCAAGATGGACATGATAAGTATGTTGATTTGACACGAAAGGAAAAAGAGTATGAAATAGGGGACCTAGTGTTGTTATAGGTATTTCCTTGGAAAGGAAGGATGAGGTTCGGAAAGAAATAAAAGCTAAGTCCACGAATTGTTGGACCCTTGGATATATTAAGACTTATTGGGAGGATAGCATAGGAGCTAGCCCTAACCCCGAACATGTAGCAGGTCGTAACGTGTCTCACGTGTCAGTGTTAAGGAAGTGTAATTCAGATGCCAGATAAATAGGGGCATATGAGCGCATAGATATGCAACGCGACGTAACCTATATGGAGCAACCAGGAAGGGTTGTAGAGTGAAAAGGGAACAAGTGCTTAGGAGAAGGGTTATCAAACTATTCAGAGTTTGATGGAAGAACCACAATGTGGGAAAATTTATTTGAGAGTTAGAAAGTGTAATGCTAAGAAAGTATCCCAATTCATTTTCTATCTGATTCCGGGACAGAATCCTTTTAAGGAGGGGAGACTGTAATAACCCCAATTTTTGGGAAATTTTGAAACCCTTATGAATAGTGTTTTTGCTGAATGAGAAAACTTTCCATGCCACACTATATAGGGGTTCTGATATGGATATTCTGAGATTTTATTAGTACTTTATATGGGATATAAGTGTATGTAAAGATCGTCAGAATCCAAATCCGAACACTTTGATTTTTCCCGGAAATCCAATAGATACGGAAAGAATTGAGTATAAGATAACAGAATAAAAGGATTTAAATTAAAGGATTATAATAGAGGATCATAAAAAGGAATATAATGTATTGAGAAAGGTTAAGGGAACCTAAGTAATAAGATCCTGGGTATGATCCCTCAAACGATAAACGAAAACGAAAGTTAAGCGAACAGTATAACAGATCAGCGGTCATTAGGCAAACAATTAGGAAGTTAATCAAAGGGATTAGAGAGGATGATGTCACCCAACCAATAAGAAGAGGACAAGGAGGGGAGGATGACATCATGAGGATGACACAAGCATGACATGGGAAGGAAGGAGATGTGGTGGCTTTTTAACCACACAAAATCAAGGGCAACTAGGAAATTTACTAAAACAAACACAAAAATCAAACCAACCAAGTCAAGCAAATCATTTTTCATCAAAATCAAAAAGAAACCAAGGCATTGTTCTTCATGCTCTCGGCCAAAACAGAACCAGCACACTAAAACTGCTGTATCTCCTTCATTTCTCACTCAAATATTGTGTTCTATAGCTCATTGGAAAGGTATTGAGATGACCTACAACTCTTGTTCACAAGTCTCGTCCAAATAATCATGGTAAGACCCTCATTTTTACAGTTCTTTAAATCGGACTTTTAGAAACTTCAAAGCCTAACTTTGTGTTCTTGATTTCTTTGGAAAGATCAAGCTTGTAGGAGGCTCCCTAAGGCTTCCTAGCAACTTAAACCTCCCAAGGAAGGTATAAACTTCAAACTCTAGTCTTTACTTTATTTGTTAGTAAGTTTAATGGTTGGTTTTGTGAAATGAGAAGCATGGATTGTGATTATTAGTAGTTTGGTTTGATTTGGAAGTGTTTTGGTAATTGAAGCTTGATTATAGTTCATAGGTCTTGATTGTGGTTGTTTGAGTTGAAAACCTTGGAGATTATGGACTGATGTGGTATGATTTCGGTGAAGTTTTGTTGTATTGATGGTTATGAGTTGGTTGGTGGTTAATTGGAGTAGTTTAAACATTGGTAATCGCGTAAACATAGCCGTCGTAATGTCCGATTTACTTTAGACTGCTTTTGTTCATAACATTTGGACCCGAGAACTCCCTGCTAGATTATGACCATTGCCATGTTTAGATAGTTCATGTTACGAGCTTCGTTTTGATATGTAGTTCGTTTGATTCCGATGTACGGTTTAGGAGAAACGGCCGTTTCAAGTAACGGCATTTCGCGAACGAATCATTTCCCCTCGCCTTACTTTGAAACATAGGTTAAAGACCAAAAAGGGTTAATTAATGTATGAAACAATTATGGTAAGAATGTTAGGCAGTTGGTAAGACACTCGCGAAGGAATCGCTTTAAAACTCGTAATGGTTAATTTATTAAAAATGGTGGAGCCGAGGGTACTCGAGTGACTTAAGAGAATCAATAAGCGCAAAACAAGCGTTAGAGTCTAAGTTAGTTAAAGTATAGATTTACAAGTGACTTTGGTTTAATTCCAACTTACTTATTGTTTATAGGTTACCAGACTCGTCCCGAGCCTTTTATCACCCCAAGTCGCTCAGGCAAGTTTTCTACCCGTTATACTGTTGTTGTGATGTAAATATATGTATATGCATTATCTTGTGATAAGTGCATGATTGTTATTAGCAATTTTTGCGATATATTGGAGCATGCTGATATAGTATATATGCATGTCTGTTTCGTAATCTGGTTATTTATCTGTTGATTTCAATGCTTATAGTTGCATAATACCTATGCTAGAAATAAGCAGTAGTTGCGTATACCCTTAGTATAGGGGACCCAAAGGTGAATATATTTCTAAACCGGGAGTCGATGTTCCCGAGTATATTATATATATATATATATTTATTTATATATATATGGATATGGTTTTCAAAACTATTGATCGAATAAGGTTTATTCGATACCTTTATTTTACTTAATTGAATATTACTTGAATATTCATCCGAGGACTTATGACTCCTTTTATTTTATTAATCGAATATTATTTCGAATATTCATTCGAGGGCTTATGACTCAGTTTATTTTATTATTTGAATATTATTTGAATATTCATTCGAGGGCTTATGACTCATTTTATTTTATTATTTGAATATTCATTTGAGGGCTTATGACTCAGTTTATTTTATTATTTGAATATCATTTGAGTATTCATTCGAGGGCTTATGACTCAGTTTATATTATTTAATGAATATTATTTGAATATTCATTTGAGGATCTATGACTCCGATTATTTGCTAAGATATTTTCTTTATTTTATTAAAGAATAAGGTGTCGATAATCAAACTTATTTTTGATTATTCAAATAAAGATAGTACTTTCGTATAAGTATATCTTTGATTATTTAATACTCATTTCAAGTATAAGTTTTCCAACTTCTACCTCAATTATTCTTTATGGGAATATTATTTAAATAATAATATTCAGATATTTCTTTTATATTGAGACTGATTTACTTTATTAAATCAGCATTATTCCAAACACTCTTTAAAGTGTTTTCGAGTCTTTAAAATGATTTCAAAAGTTAGAGCGGATCCCAAAACTCATTTTTTATATATTTAAGATCTTCCTTTTAAAAAGGGGATTTAAATACTCGCTCAAAACTAGAGGGATCCGGCTCTGTGGTGTATTTTATATTCGCAACAAGGTTGCAGTTTTGGTAAATGAATTGATTACTTACCCAAAGTTCGGGAAGTAAGTCCATCTATCGAGTCGGCATAAGCAACATGGGCTCAGTGGGCGTCCATGATAGTGTAAGTGGCTCAGTGGGAGTCCATCAAATGCGTAAGTGGCTGAGTGGCAGTCCAGCATAAGGTCCTATTGCGACCAGGGTGATGACCAGTGGGGAATTCGTCCATCTACTAGTAGAAAAGGTTACTTATGGGTATCTTTGCCTGATCAGCAAGATATCTGGTTTATGCCAAATTCTTTTCCTTTCCAAATTTATTGGATATTGCAATTCTGTTCATACTTTGCATGACAGAGGTTTTCAGGAAATGTATAAAGAAGATGTATATGTGGATATATATATATAAGAACTAAATGAAGTATATCATAACTTCATTTCCTTTAATAATATTTCAAAGATTTAATCTATTCAAATCTTGTCTGGTAGTCTCATCTATGTGATGAACTGTTGAAAGCTCATTATACTTTGAACAGTGGTAGTTCAAGTAGCTTTATAAATGATATAAGTATAGTGAAGTATTTGGTAACTTCATCCCTTGTTTTTACTTATATCTAGTAAGTAATTATCTTACTCATGATAAAAGATTCTAGTAAGTATCCATTTAGATACTTATATTATTGTTATCACTATATATTATCTTGTGAGCTGTAAGGCTCACTCTTGCTTTATTTCTTCATCACACAACAACAGTTAGGAAAGATGGCCAGACTCCAGCAGACCCAGCGCAAGCGCGTGGGAAGCGTCCCGCGTCTTCCCGATGATGTTGTGGCTGCTATAGCTGCAGAGGTAGATCTATTGGTAGATCAGGCATTCTATTTTTGAGAATCAAATTATGTATAATTATAACTTGTGGCAGATAATGGCAATTAACTGTAAATTTATCAAGTAATCATTTTGGGTTGTAATAACTTTTAAATTGTGGATTCAAAGACTTGTACTTATTTAAATTTCATCTCTGAGACTATAACGGGTTGTGGTGTGTGTTAGTGTGGGGTCACAGCATAAGGTTATTATTATTAATTAAGTGAAGTGATATTGTGGAAAGAAAGACCGTGACGACCCGGATCCCCGACCCCGGATCTGGGGGTGTTACAGGTGTTAAGGTATGAAGAAATGATTTTTAGCTTAGAATATATCAGAATTGTCAAGCTTTAGGATAAGAAAGAGGGGTATCAATCAATGAGGAATCAAGCTGGTAAGTATCTGACTATCAGAATTCAAAGTAAGGTTCTATAGGGGTTCAAGTATCAGGATGAGATATTAATACTTAGGAAACATCAACATGTTAATCAAGAGGATCCATCAAGTAATATGTCAACTCTTCATTTTATCGTGGCATTAAATTATCATGAAAGACTTTTGAACTACTTGCAATACGTACTCGAGGGTTCATGGCATCTCTATGTAACTCAAAGATAAACAAAAGATACGCTTGATTTAAATATATCAAAATGACTCAGCATAATTGCATCGATATATATATGAACTGTTTATAGTAAATACGAAGGTCAAGTTGAATCACTTGCCTTGAGATAGGCTAGTCTGGTCTGACTGGTAGGAGCAACTAGAGCTTCACTCGACTTTTATGGCAAGTTTTCCCTCGTCTCGAGATCCTACATAAATAATAATAATCCTCATTATAATATATTCTCACCAACTTAACCTATTTACAACTCAAAATTAAACACGGATGGCACTTAGGCCTATATGCACTTAATTTATATTCACCTTTAAATTATAATTGCACACACATAGCCACATATTCACATATCATATATTAACACCAAATAACACCATATATACCATAATGCAACACTAGGCTTGGATGAACTCGACTCACAACTTAAGTCACTTGGTCGCTAAACTAGACAAGGTCTTCTAATTTTGGCTTCCTAACTCGATGTGCCTTTCCTAAATTATCCAAAACCTATTGACCCTCACTTGTGCCTTTTGCTCTACTGACCTTATACTATCTTACAAATATGGTGGTCGACCTAGTACTCACTTCTAAGTGTTCTAAAACTATGTGATAAGTGATAGTGCTCACTGGTGCAAATTTCAGAATGACAACTATGGTTTCTTGAGTACATTAGACACTCTTAAACTACAAGTTTTCCTTCAAAACTTTTACACAAAACTCTCCTGACCTAAGGGCATCTCACAAACTTGATGTGGCTCAAGGGCCTGGCTTGGGCCTTCTTGGGCCTAAGCTAAAAGTCCAAGGTTCCCCTATTTTTCTGGGCAGAAAATGCCCTGACTTGAATTAACTTGTGACACATGGTTCTAGCTCATATCCTATGAACTATGGTTGTAAAAACTTCTCTGACATACCCTCTAACTAAGGCCCAATTGGGCCTAATGAGGGCCTACCCATGACATGGTCAAATCTCCCTATTTCTAAGTTGCAATAAAACTGTCCCCTGCTGGACAGATTTTGTGATTCTACTTGTGCACCTAACCAAATGACATGCAAACCTCCAACCAACTCCTAAAACCTTTTGTATACTCCCAATACTAACTTCTGGTGGCTTGGGCCTCAAATTGCACATCAATGACATGGTCAAAACTCACTCTAAACCTCAGGGTGCTATACTGATTTTTCTGCAGAAACTATAACTCTCATTTTCCAAGGTTTTGACTTCACAAACTCAACTAACAACAACTCAATACTTAAACCAAGACTTATACATGGTGATCTACTGAAATAACTCCCTTATTCTCAAAATAAACTTGGGTGAGATCATCCATGCCCAAAAACAACAACATGCAACCAAATATATAACATGCAACTCATGGAAAGAACATAACAAGATTTCGGCTAGGCATAAAGTTTTAAATGCTTGCAAAAATCGACTTGAACCTAATATTCATCCTTAATAATCATGAAATATAACTTCTTTTAAGTATTAATAAGAAATTTATCATGAAAACAATCTATTTTAAGCACACATATTTCGAATTTATAGATTTTTAAACATAACTACATGATTTCGAAAAGAGTAGCATGCAAAACATGGTTGATCATCATTTTAATATCTTAAAACTAACATGCATGGCTAAACATAAATATATAATGAAATTTCAGTAGCATGCAAAGGATTTTAAAGCATGATATCTCCATAAAACACTTAGTTAGCACATATACATAATATATCTCATAGAGAGCTCTTGAATTCACAAGAATCAAGAGTTTCTCTTTGGAGATCACATAAGAACTACACATGCATCCATGAAACTTCAACTTCCAAGTCACAAAACACTTGGAAAGTATATAAGATGAATGTAGGTAAAAGATTTACACTTGGAAAGATGAAGAATGAATTGAAAAATGGAAGGGGGTGGGGAATTGGCCTTCGGCCGAGAGCAAGGTGGGAGGGGGAAAAGGAGAGAAATTTGTGGTATGTTGGAGTGTGGAATGAGAATGACTTCTCCCACTTTGATTTCTTTGTTTTATGCTATTTGGTTTACAAATGATGAGTGGAAGTGAGAACTTACAAAAATGTCCCTTGGTTAAAGTTAGGCCATTTTGCATGCAAGGCTAAGGTAGTAATTTGGTAATAATCAAATGAGTTAGTGGGGTTGGAAAAGTCTTGTTTGCCCTTTGAGAGAATAGAAGGGTGATTTGCATGCATGGTCTCTTATGTAATTTGATAAATATGACAACTAAAATTTATAATGATTTATTTTTATAATAAAATACAAGTTCAAAAATTATAAAATTTATATCATAAAATAACTTGGATTTTTAGAGACTTTATAAAATCATTTTCAAAATTTGTGAACAAAATACCTTTTAAAAGGAAATTTTTCCAAAGCTTAGAATATTCCTTATAAATCAAAAATAAAGAAATTAAATAAACTCTTGCTTTGAAAAATCATATACTACACAAAGCAAATTTATAATGCAGAAACTTTCACTCACACTAGCGTACAATCATTGAATATATTTTAATTTGACTTTAATATTATACCCAATCCACAAATAATATTACATAAAATGCCGGTCGTAACATCCTCTCCCCCTTAAGGGATTCTGTCCCCAGAATTTAAGAGAAAAGATGAGGATGCCGGGAACGCATATCAGACTCTAACTCCCAAGTCGATTCTTCGACCTTAGGGTTCCTCCAAAGTACTTTTACTAACTTTACTGACTTATTTCTAAGACTCTTTACTTGCCAGTCGAGTATTTTAACCGGTTGCTCCACAAATGACAGGTCTGCCTGAATTTCTACAGGTTCATATTCTATCATATGGCTAGCGTCAGGATTGTACTTCTTAAGCAACGACACATAGAACACATTATGCACATGCCGATACTGAGGTGGTAAGGCCAACTCGTAGGCCACCTTTCCCACTTGACTCAAAATCTCAAAAGGACCTATGTATGTAGGTGCTAACTTCCCTTTCCTGCCAAATCTTATCAACCCTTTTCTAGGTGATACTTTTAGCAACACAACTTCGCCAATTTGGAATTGAACGTCCTTACGCGCTGGATCCGCATACTTCCTCTGTCTATCTTGAGCAGCAAGCAACCTTTTCTGAATTAACTTGACCGAGTCATGCAACTGTTGTACCAAATCCGAGCCGAGAATTCTTCCTTCTCCTACTTCATCCCAACTTGTTGGTGATCTACATTTTTGCCCGTACAAAGCTTCGTATGGTGGCATGCCGATACTAGAATGATAGCTGTTGTTGTAAGAGAATTCAATCAACGGCAAATGGTTGTCCCAACTTCCTGCAAAATCGATTGCACAACTGCGCAACATATCTTCAATTGTTTGAATTGTCCTTTCACTCTGGCCATCAGTCTGCGGGTGGTACGCCGTGCTCATATTCAATTTTGTGCCAAGACATTCCTGAAATTGCTTCCAAAATCTCGAGTTAAATCGGGGATCTCTGTCTGAAACTATTGATACGGGTACTCCATGCCTTAGTACGATTTCACACACATACAAATGAACCAACTTTTCCAATGACGACTTATCGTTTATTGGAAGGAAATGCGCCGACTTCGTAAGACGATCAACTATAACCCATATTGCGTCATGTCCGGATTTCATTCGCGGTAGTCCTACTATAAAGTCCATAGCGATATTTTCCCATTTCCATTCTGGAATCTTCAGGGGCTGAATTAATCCGCTTGGTCGTTGATGTTCTGCCTTTACTTTCTGACAAGTATAGCACTTCGCAACCCATTCTGCCACGTCTCGCTTCATATTTGGCTACCAAAAGTTCTTCTTTAAGTCTCGATACATCTTGGTGCTTCCCGGGTGGATTGAAAATTTCGAATTGTGGGCTTCATGGAGGATCTCATTCTTTAATTCAGGTACATGGGGAATCCATATTCTGGATGAAAACCTTAATATCCCTTGCTCATCCCTTTGAGTATTAATCTCCTCTCCAGATAACTGATTCTTCTCTTTTTCCATTACTTCCTCTTGACACTTCTTTATCTTTTCCACTAGTGTTGGATGAAAGGTCATTGCACGACAAACTTCCTCAACTTTTCCATAAGCACAAAGTTCCAATTCCAATTTTTCGATTTCTTCAGTTAACTCTTTTGATGTTATCATCATATTCAATCTCTCCTTCCTACTCAGAGCATCGGCCACTACGTTCGCCTTTCCAGGATGGTAATTTATCGAGCAGTCATAGTCCTTGATCAATTCCAGCCATCTCCTCTGCCTCATATTGAGCTCTTTCTGAGTAAAAATGTACTTTAAACTCTTGTGATCCGTGTAGATTTCACACTTCTCTCCATAGAGGTAATGTCTCCAAATCTTAAGTGCGAACACTATGGCGGCTAGTTCCAAGTCATGCGTCGGGTACTTTAACTCATGCGGCTTCAACTGTCTTGACGCATATGCGATCACTTTACTGTGTTGCATCAACACACAACCCAAACCCTTATGTGAAGCGTCGCTGAATATTACAAAATTCCCTTGATCATCTGGAAGTACCAACACCGGAGCTGTTACCAACTTCTCCTTTAACTCTTGAAAGCTATCTTCACATTCTGCACTCCATTCAAACTTTTGATTCTTTCTGGTTAACTTGGTCAATGGCGTGGCAATCTTCGAGAAATCCTTGACAAACTTCTATAGTATCCGGCCAATCCTAGAAAACTTCACACTTCTGTAGGAGTCTTTGGCCTCTCCCAACTCATAACTGCCTCAATCTTTGTCGGATCCACTTTAACTCCCTCATTTCTAATAACATGCCCCAAAAATTGAACTTCCTTTAACCAAAACTCACATTTGATGAACTTGGCATACAACTTCTCTTGTCGGAGTATCTCCAATGCTATCCAGAGGTGCTGCTTATGTTCTTCTTCCAACTTAGAATAAATAAGGATGTCATCAATAAATACCACGACAAATTTATCCAAATACTTCTTAAATACCCGATTCATCAGATCCATAAAGGCGGCCGGAGCTTTGGTCAATCTAAACGGCATTACTAGGAATTCATAATGCCCATATTTGGTCCTGAATGCGGTCTTAGGAATATCTTCTTCTTTGATCTTTAATTGATGGTATCCCGATCTCAGATCAATCTTCGAAAAACATTTTGCTCCCTTCAACTGATCAAAAAGGTCATCTATCCTTGGTAGCGGGTAGCGGTTCTTGATCGTCACCTTATTCAACTCCCGGTAATCTATGCATAGACGCATACTCCCATCTTTCTTCTTTACAAACAGAACAGGTGCTCCCCATGGTGACGTACTTGGTCGTATCACTCCTTTATCCAATAATTCTTGTAGCTGGCTCACCAACTCTTTCATTTCTGCTGGTGCCATCCTATATGGGGCCTTTGAAACTGGTTCCGTGCCTGGAGCAAGGTTGATCTCAAACTCAATTTGTCGATCTGGTGGTAAGCCTGGTAGTTCATCGGGAAACACATCGGGAAACTCACTAACTACAGGAATATCTTCCATGCTGAGGCTGCCTCTCTCTGAATCCACTACATATGCTAGGAACGATTCACAACCTTTTCTAAGCAACTTCTTAGCCTGAACGATTGTAAGAAATAGTTGCTCTTGCCTCTGCCCCTTAAATACTACCTTCTCTCCACTCTTCGTCTTTAAATACACTCTCTTGGTCTTACAATTTATCTGAGCGCTATTCTCTCCTAACCAATCCATTCCTAAAATTATGTCAAACTCTCCCAACTTGAAGAGTATCAAGTCGGCTGAAAACTTATATCCCGAAATATCGATCTCACACTTTGGACAAAATTGATTCACAGGAATCTTCTCTTGGTTCGCAATTACCATATTTACTACCTCACTCATAATCATTTTCTCACATTGAAGCTTATCAATAAAAGATTCTGATATGAAAGATCTTGTTGCTCCCGAATCAATCAATACTTTAGCTTTGACATTATTGAGTAAAAGTGTACCTGCTATCACCTCAGAATTCTGAACAGCATCTTTCATCTTTAGATCAAATATCCTTACTGTTGCTTGCGGGGTTGGTGCGGGTGGTGGAGGTAATGCCAATACCTCAGTTGGCACGCTTGCACTTGTACTTGCCACGTTCATCAGAGCTTTAACTGGTCCTGTTGCCTTACACTCCCTAGCCATGTGTCCAGTCTTCCCACACTTGTAGCACGTAACTCCTGGCTTCGGCATCTTGCACTCATTTGCCAAATGTCCCTTCTGATTGCACCTATAACAGGTCATGCTCAGCTTATTGCATACTCCGGGGTGCCTTCTTCCACAGTGCTTGCATTCCGGTCTCTGGAACCTGTTTTCTCCAACTTGCCCTTGGCTTGCCTGGTTGTTTCCTTTTGGTTTTTGCCTTTTGCCCAAATTTCCCTTCTTATAAAAATTTCCGCCCTTCTGAAAACCAATCCTCTTTACATTCCGATCTTGCGAACTTCCAGCTTCAGACTTTTCTCCATAAAATGGAACCTTCCTCTTCTTGTTATCCCTCTCTTTCCTTGACTGCATCCCATTATTCTCAATCAGAGCAGCTTTCTGTAATACTCTCGCATAAGTTTCAAGCTCAAACATAGCCACCCTATCTCTGATCCAAGGCTCCAATCCTTGCTGAAATTTCTTTGCTTTTTCCTCCTCAGTGCTGGTATACTTTGTCATAAACCTTGACAACTCAGTGAACTTCTTCTCATACTCCAATACAGTCATATTCCCCTGCTTTAACTCAAGAAATTTTAGCTCCATCTGATTCTGCATGTACTTAGGGTAATACTTGTCCAGAAATAACTTTTTAAATCTCTCCCAAGAAACCTGCTGAGTGACATCCATAGCCTTTACTGATTCCCACCAATAGATGACTTCTCCCTTCAAGAAGTAAGTAGCATACGGCGTCTTCTGATCGTCTCCTAACTGTACCAATTCAAAAGCCCTTTCCATCTCATTGATCCATGTGTTAGCTATCACTGGATCAGTGGTATCATGAAATACAGGTGGATTCACATTCTGAAAAGCCTTGAAAGTGACAATTTGTCTAGGTGGTACTGGTGGTTCAGGTGGTTGGTGTGGCTCACGGTTATCTTGGTTTTCAATTCGTTATTGAAGAGTTAGTTGTTGTTGAGCTATAGCATTGGTTTGTTGTTGCAAGGTTTCCAGTAGTCGAAGAATATTTGGGTCTGTGGTGAAGGTGGTTGTTGGGTTCTTCTTTTTGGGAGGCATGATCTTGAAATAAGAGTTGTGTCAAAACAGATATGAATGATAAAATGATTCGAGGGTATCGCATGACATTCTCATTTTCATATGGGGTCAAGTTTCCAGATTAAGCAGATATGATGATAAAAACATAAAATAACAGTTGAGAGCAAATGGAACAATAGCACATAATTATTGAAATTTTAAAGGTCACAGTACATAGGATTGGGACATAGTCTGATTCTAGGAATAACAGGCTTATTTAAAGGAAAAACGGAAACAACTGAGGATTCCATAGAGTCTGATAGTACAACAACATGAAAGGTAAATGGAAAGAACTAAGGCTTCACTCCATCTGAACGGGGCTTGGTAGTCTTTTCCTCTCGAAGCGTCTTCACAATGCTCTGGAGCTCATCCGCCACCATCTGAATGACATACTGGCTGGTACGGTCCCGGTGCGCTGGCATCTCCTCAAGCTTAGTGTTGACGTACTGAACCAAGGTCTCAAGTATCGCAGTCATCTGCTCCTTGGGCTTCCCTTCGTAGTTTCGGCTGTCCGAATACACGTTCTTCAGTCGGTCTATCAGTCGGTCGTACTTGCCCTGAAGCATGTCGAACTCGCGCCTCAACTCAGCATACACGGAGAAAGCAATAGTGTCGTCCGACCCAGAGGATGACGAGGAATGCGCCCTTTCCTGACAACCAATAAGGGGAGTATTAATATTAATTTACTTAACCTACTCTCTCGCATATTATCTATAATCTACACACATATCCTATAACCTATTTGGGCTGTCCAGGGACTCTAAACCGTAGCTCTGATACCAAAACCTGTCACACCCCCAACTTAAACAGCAAAATAAATATAGCTATTACATCATTTTAATGAAGAATACACAACCAAAATCCAAGATCTTACAGTTTAGGGTTTGGAAGAGCCCAACACTACCAACTATTACATCTGATTTAAAATACCGAGTCCTCACACAACTATTATTACTTATTCTACCTGAGCTCGAACATAAGCATCAGCATCACATATCTTACGGGCAGTCTGCTTGAATCTAACCATAGCTGCTAGCTGTAATATCAGGGTAAAGCAAGAAGTGAGCCAAATGCTCAATAAGTGCTAACAGTATGACACAAAACATAAATTGAGATATAATTTTAAGAATGATAATGGAAAGACATAACCAAAGGTAACGAGAGATAAAAACTATGTGAGATGGCATCATTTTGCTTGCATCAAAACAATTTTAAAATCTTGACTTAATTTAAATCATTTTATGACGCTACGAATTACAGCCAGTGATCAGTCGCGAAGTAATCCCGAACCTCGCTGGGTTCTAAAACATTATTGGGAATCCCTAGGCAACTTTTAAGCCTAATATAAGTGCGGAAAGGACTCGCGTCTCAGTCCAGATCCACCATTCAAAGAAAACATTTATCCCCCTTTGGGACTGAAAACCCACATTTTATTTATTTCAAAAGCTGATGCCGAATTGTAACAAAATCTCTTTTAACAGTAAACATTTTTATTAAGGAATTATAGATCAACTCGAAACACGGGAAAACAAGGTACTGAATATCAGAGCCATGATTCACAAAACTATTCTCTATTCAAGTAATTGAATGGTTTTCATATATCAAAGATTGGACAAGAGGATTTAGTGAGGCTAATGGATAATATGAAGGGTAATGCCAATTTGGGCTCAAAGCAATGGCTTCTGATCAAGGTTCAAGTGCTGGATCATCAAGAAGGTAAGCTTCATGAATACTAAGGGTGTTAAGGTATGAAGAAATGATTTTTAGCTTAGAATATATCAGAATTATCAAGCTTTAGGATAAGAAAGAGGGGTATCAATCAATGAGGAATCAAGCTGGTAAGTATCTGACTATCAGAATTCAAAGTAAGGTTCTATAGGGGTTCAAGTATCAGGATGAGATATTAATACTTAGGAAACATCAACATGTTAATCAAGAGGATCCATCAAGTAATATGTCAACTCTTTATTTTATCATGGCATTAAACTATCATGAAAGACTTTTGAACTACTTGCAATACATACTCGAGGGTTCATGGCATCTCTATGTAACTCAAAGATAAACAAAAGATACGCTTGATTTAAATATATCAAAATGACTCAGGATAATTGCATCGATATATATATATATATGAACTATTTATAGTAAATACGAAGGTCAAGTTGAATCACTTGCCTTGAGATAGGCTGGTCTGGTCTGACTGGTAGGAGCAACTGGAGCTTCACTCGACTTTTATGGCAAGTTTTCCCTCGTCTCGAGATCCTACATAAATAATAATAATCCTCATTATAATATATTCTCACCAACTTAACCTATTTACAACTCAAAATTAAACACGGATGGCACTTAGGCCTATATGCACTTAATTTATATTCACCTTTAAATTATAATTGCACACACATAGCCACATATTCACATATCATATATTAACACCAAATAACACCATATATACCATAATGCAACACTAGGCTTGGATGATCTCGACTCACAACTTAAGTCACTTGGTCGCTAAACTAGACAAGGTCTTCTAATTTTGGCTTCCCAACTCGATGTGCTTTTCCTAAATTATCCAAAACCTATTGACCCTCACTTGTGCCTTTTGCTCTACTGACCTTATATTATCTTACAACTATGGTGGTCGACCTAGTACTCACTTCTAAGTGTTCTAAAACTATGTGATAAGTGATAGTGCTCACTGGTGCAAATTTCAGAATGACAACTATGGTTTCTTGAGTACATTAGACACTCTTAAACTACAAGTTTTCCTTCAAAACTTTTACACAAAACTCTCCTGACCTAAGGGCATCTCACAAACTTGATGTGGCTCAAGGACCTGGCTTGGGCCTTCTTGGGCCTAAGCTAAAAGTCCAAGGTTCCCCTGTTTTTTTGGGCAGAAAATGCCCTGACTTGAATTAACTTGTGACACATGGTTCTAGCTCATATCCTATGAACTATGGTTGGAAAAACTTCTCTGACATACCCTCTAACTAAGGCCCAATTGGGCCTAATGAAGGCCTACCCATGACATGGTCAAATCTCCCTATTTCTAAGTTGCAACAAAACTGTCCCCTGCTGGACAGATTTTGTGATTCTACTTGTGCACCTAACCAAATGACATGCAAACCTCCAACCAACTCCTAAAACCTTTTTTATACTCCCAATACTAACTTCTGGTGGCTTGGGCCTCAAAGTGCACATCAATGATATGGTCAAAACTCACTCTAAACCTCAGGGTGCTATACTGATTTTTCTGCAGAAACTATAACTCTCATTTTCCAAGGTTTTGACTAGACAAACTCAACTAACAACAACTCAATACTTAAACCAAGACTTATACATGGTGATCTACTGAAATAACTCCCTTATTCTCAAAATAAACTTGGGTGAGATCATCCATGCCCAAAAACAACAACATGCAACCAAATATATAACATGCAACTCATGGAAAGCACATAACAAGATTTCGGCTAGGCATAAAGTTTTAAATGCTTGCAAAAATTGACTTGCACCTAATATTCATCCTTAATAATCATGAAATATAACTTCTTTTAAGTATTAATAAGAAATTTATCATGGAAACAATCTATTTTAAGCACACATATTTCGAATTTATAGATTTTTAAACATAACTACATGATTTCGAAAAGAGTAGCATGCAAAACATGGTTGATTATCATTTTAATGTCTTAAAACTAACGTGCATGGCTAAACATAAATATATAATGAAATTTCAGTAGCATGCAAAGGATTTTAAAGCATGATATCTCCATAAAACACTTAGTTAGCACATATACATAATATATCTCATTGAGAGCTCTTAAATTCACAAGAATCAAGAGTTTCTCTTTGGAGATCACATAAGAACTACACATGCATCCATGGAACTTCAACTTCCAAGTCACAAAACACTTGGAAAGTATATAAGATGAATGTAGGTAAAAGATTTACACTTGGGAAGATGAAGAATGAATTGAAAAATGGAAGGGGGTGGGGAATTGGCCTTCGGCCGAGAGCAAGGTGGAAGGGGGAAAAGGAGAGAAATTTGTGGTGTGTTGGAGTGTGGAATGAGAATGACTTCTCCCACTTTGATTTCTTTGTTTTATGCTATTTGGTTTATAAATGATGAGTGGAAGTGAGAACTTACAAAAATGTCCCTTGGTTAAAGTTAGGCCATTTTGCATGCAAGGCTAAGGTTGTAATTTGGTAATAATCAAATGAGTTAGTGGGGTTGGAAAAGTCTTGTTTGCCCTTTGAGAGAATAGAAGGGTGATTTGCATGCATGGTCTCTTATGTAATTTGATAAATATGACAACTAAAATTTAGAATGATTTATTTTTATAAAATAAAATACAAGTTCAAAAATTATAAAATTTATATCATAAAATAACTTGGATTTTTAGAGACTTTATAAAATTATTTTCAAAATTTGTGAACAAAATACCTTTTAAAAGGAAATTTTTCCAAAGCTTAGAATATTCCTTATAAATCAAAAATAAAGAAATTAAATAAACTCTTGCTTTGAAAAATCATATACTACACAAAGCAAATTTATAATGCAGAAACTTTCACTCACACTAGCGTACAATTATTGAATATATTTTCATTTGACTTTAATATTATACCCAATCCACAAATAATATTACATAAAATGCCGGTCGTAACACATCGGGTACATGCTTGTTATCCGTCGGGTTGCCTTGTTGATCATCCGTCGGGTAGATTTGTTAATCATCCATCGGGTAGCCATTTATCACTTGACTCCATTTCATTTGTGCAGAATTACAAGATATCTTATATTTATACTTAATCAACCTATTCTGCACATCTACTAGCAGTCTCCATGACTCATAAGCTACTACAGAAACTATACAAAGTTGTTTGCAGAAATGTGCTACATATCTTATTGTTACATAAGCTACTCACCCGATGGATATCAATTAGTCATCCATCGAGACTATATTGAATCATCCTTCGGGACTGTAATTGATCATCCGTCAGGTGCTACAAAATTCACTAAGTTAAATCTACTAAGGTGTTTTATTTAGCTTATCATCAAGTACACAACATATTCCTAACATATATGAACCAAGTTTACATGTGCAATACAACAAGAATAATATTCCCATCAGCTAGTTACAAGCACATGCTTCTTCATTTCTCTGTCTAATACAATCTAGGTAAGATATATCATCTTTGAACGTCCTTGTTTTGCATGAAAAAAATGCTTTATTTTATTTTAAAAGCTGTAATCAGGCTGGCACATTCCTTTTGTGCACTATCAACTCATGTGACTGTCAGCTTCTGTCAAGTCACTATCAACTGTTATCTTTGTTGATCATCCGTTGAAGCTTTATTGATGTTATCCGTTGAAGCTTTATTGTATTATCCATTGACACTATACTATTGCCATCCATTGAAGCTTTCTTGTTAACATCTGTAGAAGCTTTATCTGATATCAGTTGAAGACCTCTTAACTGGCTTATCCGTTGTAGGAATATTGAGTTATCCGTTGAAGCTTGTATAGTCATCCGTCAAAGCTTGTAGTTTAGCAGTTGAAGATGTTTCCTTAGCAGTTGATACTCCTTCACTTATACAAAATTACAAGGCATTTTATATTTACACTTAGCCCACCTATTTTGTATATCTTTCTAGTAGTCAACATGACTTAGAAACTACAATAACTACCAAATCCCTCAGCTATCATAGTGTACAGAATGTGCTTCATACTTATTAACATAAGCTACTCCTTCAACGGATAGATAAATTGTGGTTATCCATTGAAGACTTCTAAATGGCACTTAATAAATCTACTTATGGTGTTTTGGTGAATTATCATCAAGACTACAACATATTACTAATAATCTCCCCCAATTTATGTCTAATGAATTATAGGCATAAATTCAGGTTTACTTGATGATAATAAAATACCCTATATAAATAATAAATTGAAAAGTAGATAAATTTCAAAGTGCTTCATTATAATAGAAATGAACAAAAAGGTTAAAAGAAGTTTACAAGCCATTATCAAGGTGCTCCTCTAGTCTGAGCAGATGATTTTCTTTTCTTTGATTCCCTTATTTTCCTTCCCAACTGTTCATTGTTTTCCTCAATCTGGAGTTGAAGTTATTTATAGAATTCAGCTTCATTTTATTCATTGATATCCAACATCTCCTACATTTGCTTGAGAGTTTCATTAATTGAGATTTTAAGCTGATCTTCAATTCTGAAAAATCTTCTGACATACTTCTCATCTCTAAACTCCATGATCCAATAAGGTTTCATGTGTACTCTATTTCTAGTATTTGGAATAGTTAGAACCCTTAGTAGTGCACTATGATCTCTCTAGCTTTATCTGATTTGACTTATCTTTTTTAGTAGTTCTGATTTAGCAACCTTTGTAAATCCAAAGTCTTTCTTCATTGCAGAAAATACCTTGACTAAGGCATTGTAGTTTTCCTCAAGAATCCTGTAAAGTGGCCATATCTTCTCATAACCACCCTTGTATTTGAAGACCAATCTATCTGGACGTTTAGTAGAAGCATCAATTCCTCTTACTTCTTCTAATTTATCCAAGTAGAGTTGAATATCAGTGAATTCTTTGATGTCACAGATGTAGAGTTGATCATCTTTGTTGATCATAGGCTTTTGTAATTTTGAGATGGCTTTAGTTGGAGGTAAGGTTGGCTTCTTCTGTCTTCTTGGAGTTCTCTTCTTGGTTGGCAAAGGGTTTTTCAAATCAGGGATTGGTAATCTCTCCCAATCTATAGGTTTTTCCTTGGGCACTATTGGTTCACCATGATAGTTTACCTCTGGATACACCTTGATTTCAACTAGTTCCATATTGGGCAATTGATTGAGTTGTAGGAATAGATTGAGATGGCTCATTCTTCTCTTCTGAAATTTTTCTTGGCCTCTTAGATCTCACCTTTACTCTTTTGCATGTTTGCCACTCAGGCTTCTATTTCTTTTCTTCAGTCAATTCCTTTTCAGTTTCAGTAGTAGGCTTCTCAATCTTCTTTTAAGCTTACTTAGCAGCCTACTTTTTCTTTTTCTTTTTCTTGGACTGTGACTTTAACCGTAAGGCTTCCTCTTTATTTGCTTCTACAAACTTTGGATGTCCACTCATTAAACAGAACATTTCTCCATGTCTGTTAATTTTTGTTATTATCTTTCTCATAGATGCATCCTTGGTTTTCTTGTAGCTAATCATTGATTTGCCCATAAGTTTTTGCTTATCAGACCTGGGAGGTGAATAATCTAGCTCCATTGGGTGTTTGCTTGTAAATCTGAAAGGTAAAGGTTTAGGATTGAGCACCACAATGGGCTTGAATTCATTTGTAATTGATGTTTCTCCCTTTGCACCCTTTCCCAGCTTCAATTCATCTAATATGAGAGGCTTCAACTGTGTGATATATTTCACACATTCTGATGGTTTTATAGTTGAGCTAAACACTTGAGTTATCCTTTCATTTATTTTCTGTTTTTTAAGCTTCAACTCAATTGCATCTAGGTTGATCAGGTCTATGTTTTCCAACTCCCCCTCTAGTGGTGGCTTTGGCAAAGTAATAGAGAGAACTATTACATTTGTGACTTGTACATGCACATCTTTCTCCCTCTTTTTATTATCATCAAGAAGAAATATAGAGTTTAAAGTTTGTGCAGCCACCAGTTGTTGGAGTAAATGAGTATGGGTTTCTTGACCTTGAAGTATCTTGCCCAAGGAATCTTCAACAGTAGACATTCTTGTACCCAAGGCCTCAACTTTTATTGATAGGTCACTTTCCTTTATGAGTTTCATTGATGGGTTTAAAAAGTTGAAGTGATGAGAGTTGTAGTCATTGCTTAGCATCCAATCAGGAATATCAGTTATAGAACTAGGGCATGCATCTCCCCCTATTATGCCAGTTTATTCATCAAACTCTTCATCAACATCATTAAGTTCATCTCTAAATTCAAAATCATTATCATCTGTAGGAGGCATGTTAGAGATTTCATCTTTAGCCCTTTGCATTGATTCAGTTGTGTGTACTAAATTCAATGCTCTTTCTGCCTCCTCATTGCCCTAAACATCCAATGTTTGATAGGCTGTTATAGGATGAGCAAATGTCTCAGCATCCAAGGAAATAGAATTTATAACAACTCTGTAATGTTGCTAATATAGTCTTTCCTTTTCAGCATCACTCACATTCATTGACTCACTTGTAATGGCTTCCATCCTTTCTTTAGTAACTGCTTTTCTCTCAATTTCTCTATTTTCAGGGGCTCCTCCTAGCTCACTATCCTCACACCCTCACCTTCACCTACTAAGGTGGAACTCCTCTCACTTTCTTTTGCCATACTCGAAGAAAGAGTGTACATTATTGATCTCTCAGCATCTCTTTTTGCCTGGGAGCAACCCAGCCTCTCACTCAATTCACTTCTTTCCCTCAATCCTAGAAGTGATTGGACAACCACTAAGTCATTTGCACCTCTTATAGATTTAGAGATATCAAGTGTTTGTGTAGTGACTGTTAACTGCTGTGAAATAGCAGTTGAAGGTGTACTTGTGACTATCAACAAATAACTGTTGAGAAGAATATTCGTTGAAGGACAGTCACTTATCAATAGATGATGGATATCTGTTAATGAAGAATAAATAATAGGAATAGAAGTTGAAATTATTGTGGATCTGTGGAGATTGATTTTAAATTTTAGTGCACAGACCCCTCAACAGTTTGTGAAAGAATTGGTAAGTGATCCAACAAATCATCAATTAGATGATGATCACCAGTTTGAGTATAGGGCTCCTCCATGATTTAAGAGATGGAGAATTAGGAATTGATGTAGAAATCATGTCTACATCTAGAGAGATAGTTGAAGAGTTGTATGTTTGAGGTGTTTCGATTGCTAAAGAGTGGGGCTGTGACCCCACATTTACTAGAGCCACATGAACCTGACTTTGAGAAGGTGCAGATTCCAAGTCTGTGAGTTGGGTTTGTACTGTGTGTGCACCCTGTGACTCCCCCATGGTTTTCTATTTCTTCTTTCTAATATAGGTTTGAGATAATTCTTTAGTGTCCCTACCACTTTTGGCATGTGCTCCTGGTTGAGAGCCTATTTCAATAGTCACACCCTTTTGGGAGGATGCAACTAGAGATTGGCTAATATCCTTTTATAGCACTACAGTCTTTTGAGATATTGTAGTATGGCTGGCACCTCACCCACCTTATCCTTGGGGCTTCTTTGATGTTCACATATTCCCTCACCTTTCTTACCATCCAGAACACTCCCCTCAGATGCTTTAGTGGTTTTTACCACTAGCTTCTTTTGAGAGACACTAGAGGTGGTTTTCTTTGGCTTGGATTTAGATATTTTTGGTTTAGTGGCTTGTATAGGAATCTATTTGGTCACTGTCGTAGATTATATAGCCACTGTTGAAGGCAAAGAAATTTGAGGTTGGGAAGAGATAAAGATAGAGATGTTTCCCCGACTTACCCGAGATGCCTCAAAGATAGGAAGATAATTGAGATACACCTCATTGTTGAGGTTGTTCCTGATAAGGTCTGTAAGTACCCTCTTCCTTTGAACCCAATAATCTAATCTGTTATTTGGGTTCTCAATTTGCAGGTCCTTAGAAACATGGTTAGCCAACATCATAAATAATCTAGCATAATACACGTTCCTCAGCCTCTTTTGAATATCCCTTAATTTATACCCTATCTCTAGTGTGACGTAGTTGCTAAAATTATAGAATTTATCAGACAGAAGCATATAAAGCATGTTAAGCAGTGCAGAGGTGATAACATCAAAGTTACTGATTTTACCAGAACATACTTTGATAAAAGCATCACACAAATAACTCCATTCTTTTCTAAGTCATTTTCTATTAATGCTACCTAGACTAGCAGTGTCTAAATCATAACCCATGGACTTCAGCACGTTAATTACATCAACATCGATGTGTGGAGAAGTTGTGTTATTTTCTGGAAATTTAAAGCATGATTGGACTTCATCAGAATTGATACAATAATTGTTACCTTTGAGTGTAAAGGCAACGGTCATTTCTGTTGAGTCAAAGACAACAGCGGTCCAAATCTCCTCAACAAATTCACAGTAGATGACTCGTGACTCGAGCATAGAATACTTGAGTTTGCAGTTGCTTATGAAATCCATCATTCTGTGATAGTCCTCAAGAGCAACGCTCTTATCCACCAGAGCAACAAAGTTGTTCTTCTCATACATGAACCTTGTCTGAGACATAATCTTAATAACTGGTGTCATTTTTACTGAGTTTGTAGTTACAGAGAGAAAGAAGGTTTTGGGAAGAAAGAGCGTAAAATTTACCTTGAAAAATTAGAGAAAGATAAAAGTGAGATCTGAAAATTAAATTGGCTTTTATACTTTCCCAGATTAAGACACACAAATGATTAAAAATAAAATAAATATCCAATGATTTATGCCAAAAATAATCGTTTAAAAATAAAGTAAACTGTAGAAATTCTAAAACTATCCATCAACGTATACATACAAGAATGTAAGTATATTTCAACAAATGATGTTTTAGAATCAACAGTTATGATTGATATATAAATCAACGGATGTCAAATACACCATTATCCGTTGAGGGACAATGTATCCAGATTTATATATTTGACTTTCAATGGATTATCCTTATCCGTTGAAAGAGTAATTTTGACTTGGCCACAATTTTACTTTTTCATGACTTGATCAAGAAAATCAAATTTATTTTTGGTTGCACTTCAAATTGCATAGATATCAATAACAGTAAAATTAAAAGTAGTTTAGCATACCTAACTCACTTACCAACCTAGTAAAAGTTGATTCATTAAGTGGCTTGGTAAAGATGTCTGTAATTTGCTGCTCACTTGGAATTAAATGAAGTTCCACGGTACCATTCATAACATGCTCCCTTATAAAATGATACTTGATGTCAATGTGCTTTGTCCTTGAATGTTGCACAAGATTTTCAGTAATGGCAATGGCACTTGTGTTATCACAGAAGATTGGAATTTTGTCCACATATAGACCATAATCCAATAATTGATTTCTCATCCATAGAATTTGTGCACAACAGCTGCCAGCAGCAATGTATTCAGCCTCAGTTGTAGAAGTAGAAACTGAATTTTGTTTCTTACTAAACCATGACATTGGCTTATTTCCTAGAAATTGACATGTCCCTGTTGTACTTTTCTGTCAATCTTTCAACATGCATAATCTGCATCTGAATAGCCAATTAGATCAAAATCATAATCTTTAGGGTACCAAATGCCAAGTTTTGGTGTCCCGTTGAGATATCTGAAAATCCTCTTAATAGCTATTAAATGAGATTCTCTAGGATCAGCTTGGAATCTAATAGAAAGACATGTAGCAAACATAATATCTGGCCTACTAGTTGTTAAATATAAAAGTGAGCTAACCATACCTCTATAACTTGTAATGTCCATAGACTGTTCAGTTGTGTTCAATTCAAGCTTAGTGGCAGTGGTCATGTGAGTTTTTGTAGACGTGCAATCCATTAAAACAAACTTCTTTAAAAGATCATAAATATGTTTAGTTTGACTAATGAATATTTTATCACTAACTTTCTTAACTTGTAAACCATGAAAGTAGGTTAATTTTCCCATCATACTAATTTCATATTTATTTTGTATCAATCTGGAAAACTTTTTGCAAAGTTTATCATCTGTAGAACCAAATATTATATCATCCATATAGATTTGAAGAAGTAAACTAGAGTCATTTACATTCCTAAAGAAAAAAGTTTTATCAACGGTACCTCTAGTGAAGTGATTTTCTAAAAGGAACTTTGATAAGGTTTCATACCAGGCTCTAGGTGTCTGCTTCAATCCATAAAGTGCTTTCAACAGATTATATACATAGTCTAGAAAGTTGGGGTCTTTGAAATCCGGAGGTTGGCTGACATAGACTTCCTCCTCTAATTCTCCATTCAAAAAGACACTTTTCACATCCATTTGATAGACTTTGAAATTGGCATGGGCTGCATAGGCTAGAAAGATTCTGATAGCTTCAAGTCTTGCAACTGGAGAAAATGTCTCATCAAAATCTATTCCCTCTTGCTGAGAGTATTTTTTTTAACCAATCTAACTTTGTTCCTTATGACTATGCCATTTTCATCCATCTTATTTCTGAATACCCACTTAGTATCAATAGAAATCTTGTTTTTAGGTTTGGGTACCAGCTTCCATACTTTGTTTCTTTTAAATTAGTTTAGCTCATCCTGCATAGCTAAAACCCAATCTGGATCCATTAGAGCCTCTTCTACCCTCTTTGGTTCTTCCGGTGACAGAAAGCTACTGCACAGAAATTCATCTTGAGTTTCTCTCCTCGTTTGCACTCTAGATGTTACATCACCAATGATAAGTTCAAATGGATGACTCTTAGTCCATTTTCTTTGAGGTGGTAGATTTTCTCTAGATGAAGTGGCCTAATTGGTTTCTTGATGTGTGATTGAGTGTTGACTTGATGACACTTCCCTTGAGTTGGTGGATCTTTGATTTGAAGATTGAGTTCTGTCAAACAGTGATCTAGAATTGCCTTCAGCACCTATTGAAGAATGATCATCAACGGATGCTATATTTTGTCTTTCAATGAATGATACACTTTGTCTTTCAATGGATGCTGCACTTTGTCTTTTAACGGATGTCGCACTTTGTCTTTCAACAGATGCTGTAACACCCCCAAATCCGGGGTCAGAGATTCGGGTTGTCACGAGTTCCATTTCCCTTATCAATACTTAATCTTAACAGTCAACCAACTACTGCATACTGTGACCCCACAATATACACACACACACACACCACAAGTTAGTCTCAGAGATGAATACGAAAAATAACACAAATCATTTTGTTCCACAATTATAAACCATTTCACCTTAAAAAGGGTTTCTGAATAATTTATATATTCCTTGCCATTATTATAATTCATATAGATACATAAGTCTGGTGCATCAAAAGTTGGAAGCCTAGCCTATTGGTAATTCCTACCTCAGCTACAGCAGCATCAACGCTTCCAGGAAACTGCGGAACGTTTCCTAACCGCTTGCGAATTGGAAGCTTGGGCCTGTTCATCTTCGCTATCTGTTGTTGTGTGATGAAAGAAGAAAGCAAGGGTGAGCAACAAGCCCACCGAAATAATATGTATAATAATTTACAATATATGAGCATTCTCATAGTACTCAAGAAAGTCTTGGTTAAGAAGAAATGAACCAAGTTGATATCTTAGCGCGACCAAGTCGCAAAATATTCAGTATATACATATATACTTTTCAAAATCTTTGAAATACTCTGCCATGCATAATACACACATAGTTCCAGTTTATAACTGTATAAAAATATCGTTGCAAGGTGATCTCATATATCTACCCTTGTCTCAACGTTTTTCTGAAAATCTTTGACATGCATAAGATAATCATTTACCAAATATAAGTTTAAAAGATGAAGTTACAAGATACTCCAATATACTTATATCTTTTCCGAATACTACTTGAACTACCACCATTCAAGTTATAATTAGTTTCAAAAGTTCATCACATAGATGAGACTACAAGATAAGATTTGAATAGATTCAATCTTTGAAATATCATTGAATGAAATGAAGTTACGAGATACTTCATTAAGTCCCGATATATATATATATATATTCATTTATATCTCCCATACATTCCCTGAAAACCTCTGTCATGTAAAGTATGAACAGAGTTGCAATATCCAATGAATTTGGAAAGAAAAGAATTTTGGCATAAACCCGATATCTTGCTGATCATGCAAAGATACCAATAAGTAACCTTTTCTACTAGTAGATGGATGAATCCCCCACCGGTCATCACCCTGGCCTCATTAGGACCTTGTGCTAGACCGCCACACGGCCTCTGACGCGTTGATGGACTGACACCCAGCCACTTACACTTTGATAGACCGTACCCCGGCCTGTCGCTTATGTCGACTCAATTAGATGGGCTTACTTCCCGAACGTTGGGTAAGTAATCAATTCATTTGTCAAAATAACAACCTCGTTGTGAATATAAAATACACCACAGAGCCGGATCCCTCAGGTTTTGAGCGAGTATTTAAATCCCCTTCGAAAGGAGGATCTTAAATATAAAAATGAGTTTTGGGATCCGGCCTGACTTTTAAAAATCATTTTGAAGACTTGAAAACATTTTTTTTAAGAATGTTTGGAGTAATGCTGATTTAATAAAATGAATCAGTCCCAATATATTAGAAATATCTGAATATTATTATTTAAATAATATTCCCATAAAGAATAATCTTTATAAAAATAATTGAAATAGAAGTTTTAAAACTCATACTTGAAATGAATATTAAATAACCAAAGATATACTTATACGAAAGTATGATCTTTATTTGAATAATCGAAAATAATTTTGATTATTGAAACATTATTCTTTAATAAAATAAAGAATATTATTTAGTAAATAAGCGGAGTCATAAGTCCTCGAATGAATATTCAAAATAATATTCATTAAATAGAATAAATAGAGTCATAAGTCCTCGAATGAATATTCAAAGTAATATTCATTAAATAAAATAAACAGAGTCATAAGTCCTCGAATGAATATTCAAAGTAATATTCATTAAATAAAATAAACGGAGTCATAAGTCCTCGAATGAATATTCAAAGTAATATTCATTAATAAAAATAAAGTTATCGAATAAACCTTATTCAATTAATAGTTTTGAAAACTATATATATATATATATAAATATATATAATATACTCGGGAACATCGACTCTCGGTTTTAGAAAATGTTCACCTTTGGGTCCCCAATACTATGGGTATACGCAATTACTGCTTATCTCTAGCATAGGTATTATGCAACTATAAGCATTGGAATCAACAGATAGATATCAAGATGACGAAACAGACATGCATATATACCATATCACATGCTCCAATATATCGCAAGATTTGCTAATTAACCATCATGCATCTATCACAAGATAATGCATAGATATATATACATCACAACAACAGTATAACGGGTAGAAAACTTGCCTGAGTGCTCCGGGGTAGACTTAAGCTTAGAGTGGGTCCGGTAACCTATGAACAACAACATAAGCCGGAATTAAATCACGGTCGCTTAAGAAACTAGACTTTAACCAATTGAACCCTAACGTTTGCTTATGGTCATTTCTACGCTTAACAAATCACATAAGTTGTTCGAGTACCCTCGGCTCCACCATTTTTAATAAATTAACCATTAAGAATTTTAAGTTGATTCTTTCGCGAGTATCCTAAAAACTGCCTAATCCACTTTACATAATTGTTTCGTACCCCAATTAGTCATTTAAGGACCTTAACCAAGGTTTCAAAGTAAGGCGAGGGGTAATGGTTCGTTCGCGAAACGCCGTTACTTAAAACGGTCGTTTCTCCTAAACCGTACATCGGATTCAAGCGAACCACATATCAAAACGAAGCTTGTAACATGAACTATCTAAACCTGGTAATGGTCAGTTCATGGCAGTGAGTGTTATGGTGCAAAAGTTAAGCACAAAACAGTCTAAGGTAAATCGGGCATTACGACGGCTATGTTTACGCGATTACCAAAGTTTAAACTACTCCAATCAACCACAAATCAACCCATAACCACCAATACCACCAAACTTCATCCAAACCTTACTAACTCAGTCCATAACCTCATGATTTTTCCAAATTATTCAATCTCAAACAAGAGCTACTAACTATACTTAAGGTTCATCAACCAACAACCAAGATTTATAACCCAAAATCATTATAATTCCAACCAAACTCTAAACATACAAGAATCATGCTCTCATGAACTATAACAAACAAAACCAAACCTAATACTCAAAGTAAAGTTAGGGTTTGGAGGGGTTATACCTTCATTGGAGTGAATAGAGTAGCTAGGAAGCCTTAAGAAGACTTGAGATAGCTTAGGAATGCTTGGATCTTAAAGGAAATCAAAGAAAATAAAGTTAGAAATCTTGAAAAAACTATTCATCATCTTCTTCCTTGATTTATTGGAAGAGATTCATGAAGAAATAGAAGCTTAAACTCCTAGGATATGCTTATCTAATCATAAGGGACCTTGGGTAATTACCTTGCAAATTAACAAAGCCTGGATCTTGATTTTTGGAATTTTTCTTCTTGAAAATAGTGAAGAAGCCGAGAGCAATGTCCTTGGGAGGGTTTGTTATTTGTTGAATGTATTTGTGGTGGAAAAATGAAATGAATGGGATATTTGGATGATTTTTTGGTTGATTAAAGTGAGTGGAGTATGACTAAGCATGACATCATCCTAGTGACTTCATCTTTTGCCACTTGTCATCACTTGGTGGTGGAAGCATCTTCTTATGCTAATCCTTGCTTAATTGCTTGATTATCATCCATAATCCTTGAATAATCTCTCTTGCATTACTTGTCGTTTAATTGTTTTACAACTCGTTTATTGTTTGTTCTTGCTAATCGTTTGAGGGATCATATCCGGGATCTTATTACCTGGGTTTCCCCTAAACCTTTCTCAATATATTATATTCCTTTTATGATCCTCTCTTATAATCCCTGAATTTAAATCCTTTTAATCATGTTACCTTATACTCAATTCTTTCGGTATCTGGTGGATCTTCGGGAAAAATCAAAGTGTTCGAAATTGGATTCTGACGATCTTTACATACACTTATATACCATATGGAGTACTAATAAGATCTCAGAATATCAATAAAAGAACTGCTACATTGTGTGGCATGAAAAGTTTTCTTATTCAGCATAATCACCAAAATCACTATTCATAAGGTTTACAAAATGTCCGAAATTTTTTGGGGTTATTACAGTCTCCCCTCCTTAAAAGGATTCCGTCCCGGAATCAGATAGAAAATGAATAGGGATACTTTCTTAGCGGTGTACTTTCTAACTCTCAAGTCAATTTTCCCACATTGTGGTTATGCCACAAACCCTGACTAGCATGATAATCCTTCTTCAAAGCACTTGTCCCTTTTTGATCTATAACCCTTCCTGGTTGCTCCATATAGGTTACGTCTGGTTGCATGTCTATGCGCTCATATGCCCCTATATGTCTGGCATCCGGATTACACTTCCTTAACATTGATACATGGAACACGTTAAGAACTTGCTACATGTTCGGGGTAGGGCTAGCTCATATGCTAACTTCCCAATACGACTTAATATATCCAAGGGTCCAACAATTCGTCGGCTTAGCTTTCCTTTCTTTCCGAACCACATCCATCCTTTCCAAGGGAATACCTATAACAGCACTAGGTCCCCTACTTCCTATTCTTTATCCTTTCGTGTCAAATCATCATACTTCTTATGTCCATCTTGGGCTACTACCAGCCGTCCTCTGATTAGATCTATTATATCCTTGGTCCTTTGGACTACTGCGGGTCCGAGCATCTTGCGCTCTACAACTTCATCTTAACATAAGGGAGATCGACATTGTCTTCCCTCAAGGATCTCATAAGGCGATACCTCGATATTGACATACGATCGATTATCGTAAGAAAACTCAATCTGCGTTAAGTGATCATTCCAAATTCTTTCAAGTCTATTGCACAGACTCTCATCATAGCATCTAGCATTATAGCTTTTGTTTCTCAATACCCACTCTTTTCCAGTTTGTAATCGTTACTATCTTCCCTACAGAATATTATTCTAGATATACCTTTACTCGCTAAAGTATTATAACCTTTTAATAATTACGTCAACCTTAGTATCACGAACGCGTTAGATTCAGAATACCACCGCACTGATACTACTTCCTTTCTAGCTGCTTCCATCTTCGAAAGCTTGGTCCATCGTATAGAAATAAACGAATTTATTGAGAGATCACTATGATCATGAACACTTGTTCTATTGCATAGTTAATACAGAAGGTGGCCAGCCTTTAGTACTTGACAAGCAATTAAACAATATGTGGTATCCTACTAGGCTTCTATCACACAAATAGATAGTCATTTGGCAATACCTCCCCTTCTGGAAGGGTTGTTCTTCTCAGATTACATGCAATAAAAAGAAGAGAAAAGAACGAATTGAAGAGAATTGTATATATGTAAAAAAATATACTGCCACAAAATATCTGGCTTGGAATCTACCTCTGAACTATAGAGGTTTGTCATAGGAGAACAAAACATATACGTATATATCTCAACATCAAGTATTATAGCATCGCATTTTACATGCCTAAATATTTTTGCTATCCGTCCATCATTCTATGGACCCATCCTCTTGCTCGAGTTTATAAATAATCACTTTTGAAACTCCCTCGACATCGAAAATCGAATCTGGGATTTCATTCTAGACATCATCGTTATTAAAATCCATTGCTACACCACAACCTTCTTCATATAGTAATACTACTCTTTATCGATAAGAAGGAATAAATATACAATATGTAAATAATCCACTAGTTAGTCTATCAATGATAACTTATACATCACCATGACCCGATTAACCATATGTCCTTATTAGGAAACATGAAGCTCAAAGGTTCATTTAGTCCTCTCGTAACATGGTCCTGGCTTATCTCAAGATAGGTACTTCTAAGATAGATAGCCCGCTCACGGTGGTTACATAAATTAAATCTTTACCAACCTACTATTATGTTTGAGTATCGCACAATCATCAGAAGGAATGTCAATCTTTCACACCATAATACAACATTTACAGCTTTAACCATCATCACTGTATTTCTCTGGCACGAGCGCCTATAATTGTCCTCTTACACTTAAAGTGTCGGCCACCTCTTTGGCCTTTCCTAATAGTAAAAATTTCCTTACAAACAATGTCTTTTGAACCACCTTCACTAAATTTTATGCCTTATTTCAAATCACTGCTTATGTGAAAATCTTTTGTTAAGTCCTTGTGATAAAAAAATCACCATTTTTTTCCCATAAGTCACTGCCTTAGTCTTTAAATATAAACATTATCATGGCTGACTCTCGATCATACTTAGGACGTCTTTTATCTTGGGCCCTTCTTGCTTTAACAATTCTGACCTTCATTGGTTCAATCTATACTTCTTATGGTTTAACACGTGCCCACCTGGCATTATTATAATTACGCCATATTTCCTTCATCAAAATTTCTATTCTTGAGAACTTTGAATATTACCTTTCTCCTTGTAAAACCTCTAAAGTTATCATTAAATCCTTCATCAGGTACACCCTAGGCACAGGGCATACAAGATACCATTTATTAATACCAGAATCATTGTCTATATACTTCTGAAAAATTTCTCCACTGATCCTTAAAGGTTGTTGTTACCTTAATCCTTTCCCATTCATACTGTCAAAACTCATACTGTCCCTATTAAGGGCGAAATTCCAACCTTTATGCATTCCCCTAGGGTTCATTTAAAGTTATCGAAGTTATATCCTTAATTACACCTTTAAAAAGGTAGTCGCATCCTTCCATGGATAAATCAAGTCATATATCCTTGATAGATTATCTTATTCAATCATTCCCACCTCGATAGCCTATACCAATTTCACAATAGCATCCTTAGTCAAACTGAGGTCAACCCATATGGCCTCCAAAAGATAACAACGGTTATCCGCTTTTCTTGCCTAATTTGGTAACGATAACAAGGATGTTCTGGAAGATATTGGTCGTGTTCAACGTGAACTTCTTCTTAATAATTCCTCATTTACTTTTGTTATTTATCTTAACAGTCATCTCAATGTTGGGATGTCTTTCATACCTGGCGTCTCCCTTTCTGGGTATCATGCCACCGGTCTTTCACTTCACATTCTTGAAGGTCACTTCCTTCATCCAATTTTCCTAATTTCTTACTTTCTTGTCTCCTCAGTCTATCCGTGTCTCATTATTTATCCTTCGAACTATCTCAAGGATTCTTCGAATCCTCCCAACTTACAGGGATAAAATATATGTATCTTTTATGCCTTTAACCATCAACTTTAACTCATAGTGAATCACCCTCATCCTGACGATTACATACTTTTCTATTTCTATTGCTACGAGTCTTTAGGGTTTCCTCATACCCAACTCCCTTATCATTCCTCAAACTGTATTGCCTTTTTATTTCTTTCCACTTCAGTTTCTCTTTATTTTCCTTTCTCTTACAATCATTTCATGAACCCACTAATCATTGACTTCAAATATCACGTCGTTCTGGGATTCTAGTCCTCAGAACAAATCTTGACAACTTTTACAATCTTAGATTCATAATTTATCATACTCGTCCGCCTTTGCTCTGGCTCTAAAGCTTTTACACTATCTCCATAACCTTGGGAATTACTTTCTCGAAAACAATTGACTGAACTTTAATCAGTTTATCATAACCTCTGGCTCCGTGCCTTCCTTGGCCTTTCACCAGCGGGTGGCCTCTCTCTTAGGAAGGTAAGTGACAAAAACAGTCTTTTACACTTCGTCAATCATTTAGAATCTCAAATGATTCCTATATTTCCTTTAGCCAGGCTCTTGCCTCGACTGGGTCAGCTTGTTCCTTGGAACTCTGAGAGCTTAGCTACTTAAAGGTCCTGAAAGAATTTCACACCACATTATTTCCTCAGGGTGGTGTTTGGGGGTAGAAGTATTAGTTTTGTTTAGGCAGGTCCATGAATTTCCTCTTAGGAGTACCATCTTGGTGCTCCCTTCCTTGCTCGAGTTCCGTTTTCTCAGTCTAAATATTTCTTCCTGCTCCCCATAATCGGGGTCATCTTATATTTTAAAATCCTCATTTTCCCCTTCATTACGTTCTAGGTTCCTTATATCTTAATTGCGACATCCCTGATTATCACATTCAGGGTTTGCCCCAAATCTTATTCTTCGTGGGGGCATAATGATTGGAAAAATTCTGAGAATCTCTTTATATTTGCCTTACTTACTTTGCTTAATTCTTTCCCTCATTCAGTCCTTACATGATCGTAAATTATGAATTCTCAAGTTCTATAACTTCATGACACTCTTAAGTGTTAATAGTGCCATTAACAATATGAACTTATTCACCACAAACTGATCTGAACTGAAAGGAATGAATATATACATAACCATTTGTTCGAGGGTACAACAACTAAACACCTGAAAGAGAATTACATCATTTGGCCTGATCGCTTCTATCCTAAAAGTACTACCACAGATAATCATCTAGTCATTAAAACTTAATCGTTCATAACTTAGGCTAATCCTCCAAAAGCGGTGCTGCATGAAATCCTTGTCAGATTGCTCAGACTCTATACACTATTATGGATCAAGAAATGCGGGCACGCACAACATCCCTAACCTACTCCATTAAAGCGGTGATGAGGTCTAAGATAGTTGCAAGTAGAGCTGGATCAATCTGACCCTCAAGATTGCCTCTAGCTGTAATTCGGGTGGTAGCCTCAATCCTGTCCATGCTATATGCTAATCCTGCCGGAAGTACCCCGCCCTCAATCCTTGGTGCAGTGAGTCGATTTAATAGATCACTCCTAACATTACGGGCCTCAGACAGGCCACCCAGGGTCATATGATAATCAGCGATAAGAGAAGCCTGAGTGGTAGCATCTAGCAGTCCATAGGGTGCAGGTGGTGCAGACCCAGGAGATCCAAATGGATAACCAAGCACGGTATCAGGTGACAATGGTGCAGGAGATAAAGGTGGCATCTCCTCAGTAGGTGTTGGGCTCTGTACAGGGGAGGGAATAGGAATTGGTGGAACCTCATGGATGTCTACAGGAACCTCTGGAAGAGGGTCTGATAATGGTATAATTGGTGTCATGGAAGGCCCCACTCCTTCTGCCCTCATTATCCTCTGTGCCCTTGGTAACTCTTCATCCTCTAGTGCCACCCTCGTGGCCATCCTAGCTCTGGTAGTCGCCCTGACTACAGTCATCAATTCCTCAGTGGTCCTCTCTTTATTCTCATCTGGACCCTCCACGAGATCCTCCTCAGCAGCAATCCCTTCTGGGATAACATCCTCAACTGCAACATTCCCAATATGAATCTCATCCGGTCCCTCGTTAAGGTACTCTATCGGATTCACAATTTGATCTCCAACATGTAATAAAACATCCTCATGCTGATGCCCCTGAACCTCAGGGTTCGGTGCCCCGCTACCCTATATGATAACAAACTATGTTACTATCACGATATTTATAAGGGTTCCCATAAGGGTTTTAACTGTCAGTACTACGTTAGGTAGCCCGACTATGAACTTGGCAAGAGTTCCTATTATCTTAGTGAACTTATTATCTTAACATCACATCTTCTCTGAGGTTTATAACGCTTGGCTTTGATACAATTTCTGTAACACCCCCAAATCCGGGGTCGGGGATTCGGATTGTCACGAGTTCCATTTCCCTTATCAATACTTAATCTTAATAGTCAACCAACTACTGCGTACTGTGACCCCACAATATACACACACACACCACAAGTTATAGTCTCAGAGATGAATACCAAAAATAACACAAATCATTTTGTTCCACAATTATAAACCATTTCACCTTAAAAAGGGTTTCTGAATAATTTATATATTCCTTGCCATTATTACAATTCATATAGATACATAAGTCTGGTGTATCAAAAGTTGGAAGCCTAGCCAATTGATAATTCCTACTCAGCTACAGCGGCATCAACGCTTCCAGGAAACTGCGGAACATTTTTTAACCGCTTGCGAATTGGAAACTTGGGCATGTTCATCTTTGCTATCTGTTGTTGTGTGATGAAAGAAGAAAGCAAGGGTGAGCAACAAGCCCACCGAAATAATATGTATAATAATTTACAATATATGAGCATTCTCATAGTACTCAAGAAAGTCTTGGTTAAGAAGAAATGAACCAAGTTGATATCTTAACGCGACCAAGTCGCAAAATATTCAGTATATACATATATACTTTTCAAAATCTTTGAAATACTCTGCCATGCATAATACACACATAGTTCCAGTGTATAACTGTATAAAAATATCGTTGCAAGGTGATCTCATATATCTACCCTTGTCTCAACGTTTTTTCTGAAAATCTTTGACATGCATAAGATAATCATTTACTAGATATAAGTTTAAAAGATGAAGTTACAAGATACTCCAATATACTTATATCTTTTCCGAATACTACTTGAACTACCACCGTTTAAGTTATAATTAGTTTCAAAAGTTCATCACATAGATGAGACTACAAGATAAGATTTGATTAGATTCAATCTTTGAAATATCATTGAATAAAATGAAGTTACGAGATACTTATTTAAGTCCCGATATATATATATTCATATATATCTCCCATACATTCCCTGAAAACCTCTTTCATGTAAAGTATGAACAGAGTTGCAATATCCAATGAATTTGGAAAGAAAAGAATTTTGGCATAAACCCGATATCTTGCTGATCAGGCAAAGATACCAATAAGTAACCTTTTCTACTAGTAGATGGATGAATCCCCCACCGGTCATCACCCTGGCCTCATTAGGACCTTGTGCTCGACCACCACACGACCTCTGACGCGTTGATGGACTGCCACCCAGCCACTTACACTTTGATAGACCGTACCCCGGCCTGTCGCTTATACCGACTCAATTAGATGGGCTTACTTCCCGAACGTTGGGTAAGTAATCAATTCATTTGTCAAAATAACAACCTCGTTGTGAATATAAAATACACCATAGAGCCGGATCCCTCAGGTTTTGAGTGAGTATTTAAATACCCTTCGAAAGGAGGATCTTAAATATAAAAATGAATTTTGGGATCCGCCCTGTCTTTTAAAAATCATTTTGAAGACTTGAAAACATTTTTTTAAGAATGTTTGGAGTAATGCTGATTTAATAAAATGAATCAGTCCCAATATATTAGAAATATCTGAATATTATTATTTAAATAATATTCTCATAAAGAATAATCTTTATAAAATAATTGAAATAGAAGTTTTAAAACTCATACTTGAAATGAATATTAAATAACCAAAGATATACTTATACGAAAGTATGATCTTTATTTGAATAATCGAAAATAAGTTTGATTATTGAAACATTATTCTTTAATAAAATAAAGAATATTATTTAGTAAATAAGCGGAGTCATAAGTCCCCGAATGAATATTCAAAATAATATTCATTAAATAGAATAAATAGAGTCATAAGTCCTCGAATGAATATTCAAAGTAATATTCATTTAATAAAATAAACAGAGTCATATGCCCTCGAATGAATATTCAAAGTAATATTCATTAAATAAAATAAACGGAGTCATAAGTCCTCGAATGAATATTCAAAGTAATATTCATTAATAAAAATAAAGTTATCGAATAAACCTTATTCAATTAATAGTTTTGAAAACTATATATATATAAATATATATAATATACTCGGGAACATCGACTCCCGGTTTTAGAAAATGTTCACCTTTGGGTCCCCTATACTAAGGGGATACACAATTACTGCTTATCTCTAGCATATGTATTATGCAACTATAAGCATTGAAATCAACAGATAGATATCAAGATTACGAAAAAGACATGCATATATACCATATCACATGCTCCAATATATCGCAAGATTTGCTAATTAACCATCATGCATCTATCACAAGATAATGCATATACATATATACATCACAACAACAGTATAACGGGTAGAAAACTTGCCTGAGTGCTCCGGGGTAAACTTAAGCTTAGAGTGGGTCCGGTAACCTATGAACAACAACATAAGCCAGAATTAAACCACGGTCGCTTAAGAAACTAGACTTTAACCAATTGAACCCTAACGTTTGCTTATGGTCATTTCTACGCTTAACAAATCACATAAGTCGTTCGAGTACCCTCGGCTCCACCATTTTTAATAAATTAACCATTAAGAATTTTAAGGTGATTCTTTCGCGAGTATCCTACCAACTGCCTATTCCACTTTACATAATTGTTTCGTACTCCAATTAGTCATTTAAGGGCCTTAACTAAGGTTTCAAAGTAAGGCGAGGGGTAATGGTTCGTTCGCGAAACGCCGTTACTTAAAATGGTCGTTTCTCCTAAACCGTACATCGGATTCAAGCGAACCACATATCAAAACGAAGCTTGTAACATGAACTATCTAAAAATGGTAATGGTCAGTTCATGGCAGTGAGTGTTCTGGTGAAAAAGTTAAGCACAAAACAGTTTAAGGTAAATCGGGCATTACGATGGCTATGTTTACGCGATTACCAAAGTTTAAACTACTCCAATCAACCACAAATCAACCACAAATCAACCCATAACCACCAATACCACCAAACTTCATCCAAACCTTACTAACTCAGTCCATAACCTCATGATTTTTCCAAATTATTCAATCTCAAACAAGAGCTACTAACTATACTTAAGGTTCATCAACCAACAACCAAGATTTATAACCCAAAATCATTATAATTCCAACCAAACTCTAAACATACAAGAATCATGATCTCATAAACTATAACAAACAAAACCAAACCTAATACTCAAAGTAAAGTTAGGGTTTGGAGGGGTTATACCTTCTTTGGGGTGAATAGAGTAGCTAGGAAGCCTTAAGAAGCCTTGAGATAGCTTAGGAATGCTTGGATGTTAAAGGAAATCAAAGAAAATAAAGTTAGAAATCTTGAAAACACTATTCATCATCTTCTTCCTTGATTTATTGGAAGAGATTCATGAAGAAATAGAAGCTTAAACTCCTAGGATATGCTTATCTAATCATAAGGGACCTTGGGTAATTACCTTGCAAATTAACAAAGCTTGGATCTTGATTTTTGGAATTTTTCTTCTTGAAAATAGTGAAGAAGCCGAGAGCAATGTTCTTGGGAGGGTTTGTTATTTGTTGAATGTATTTGTGGTGGAAAAATGAAGTGAATGGGATATTTGGATGATTTGTTGGTTGATTAAAGTGAGTGGAGTGTGACTAAGCATGACATCATCCTAGTGACTTCATCTTTTGCCACTTGTCATCACTTGGTGGTAGAAGCATCTTCTTATGCTAATCCTTGCTTAATTGCTTGATTATCATCCATAATCCTTGAACTAATCTCTCTTGCATTACTTGTCGTTTAATTGTTTTACGGCTCGTTTATCGTTTGTTCTTGCTAATCGTTTGAGGGATCATATCCGGGATCTTATTACTTGGGTTTCTCCTAAATCTTTCTCAATATATTATATTCCTTTTATGATCCTCTCTTATAATCCTTGAATTTAAATCCTTTTAATCATGTTACCTTATACTCAATTCTTTTGGCATCTGGTGGATCTTCGGGAAAAATAAAGTGTTCGAATTTGGATTCTGACGATCTTTACAAACACTTATATACCATATGGAGTACTAATAAGATCTCAGAATATCAATAAAAGAACTGCTACATTATGTGGCATGAAAAGTTTTCTTATTCATCATAATCAGCAAAATCACTATTCATAAGGTTTACAAAAAGTCCGAATTTTTTTGGGGTTATTACAGATGCAGCACTTTATGTATTAACTATTATTGCTTCATTTGATGACAAGTTTGAATATCCTTTTGCCGCTCCTTCTAAACCACTTTCATCATCACTATCCTCACAGTACATCTCAAGATTATCAAATTTGAGGCTTTAATGGAAACCTTCATCTTCCAGTCCTTCAATATTTTTATCATCAAGCACACATGTACAGATTCTATAACAATATTGGTTATCATATTGTAGACTCTATATGCTTTCCCAACAACATATCCAACAAAGATTCCTTTATTAGCTTTTGCATCAAACTTTCCATGTTGGTCAGCTTGATTCCTTAGAATATAACACTTGCATCCAAAAACGTGTAGAAAGTTCAGTGTTGGCTTCCTTTTCTTGAACAATTGGTGAGGAGTCATGCCTTTGGCTTGATTGATCAAAAAAATATTCTGAGTGTAACATGCATTGTTGATAGCCTCAGCCCAAAAATAGGTTGGTAACTTTGATTCTTCTAGCATAGTTCTTGCAGCTTCAATCAATCACATGTTCTTTCTCTCAACCACTCCATTTTTTCTTCATGTCCTTGGAGCTGATAACTCATGCATGATTCCATTTTCTTCACAAAACAATCTCATTATAAAATTCTTGAGCTCAGTTCCATTGTCACTCCCGATTCTTCTGACTTTGAGATCAGGATAATTGTTGACTAGCCTGATGTGATTGATGATGATTTTACTTGCTTCATCCTTTGATCCAAGAAAATATGTCCATGAGAATTTTGAAAAATCATCTACATTCACTAGATAATACCTCTTCTTGGATATTGGCAATATATTGACGGGTCCAAATAAATCCATATGCAATAGTTGTAATGGTTCATCAATTATTGTTTCAAGCTTCCTTGGAATGATGCTTTCTTTTTCTTTCCTTTCTGACAAGCACCACATAGTACATCCTTTGAAAATTCAACTTGAGGAATGACACTGACAAGGTCTTTCCTGACCAATTCATTCATTATCTTGAAATTCAAATGAGGTAGCTTCTTGTGCCATAGTCAACTTTCATCTTGACTTGTTTTGCTGAAAAGACAAGTAACTGAATCTGCATCGGTGGAGTTAAAGTCATCCAAGTACACATTTCCTCTTATTACCCCAGTAAGAACTACTTTGTTGTCCTTTTTACAAGTGACAACACAGGCTCCTGAATTAAATATAATTGAGTTACTTTTAGCACGCAGTTGGCTAACACTCAAAAGATTATGTTCGAGTCCATCAACTAGTGCTACTTCATCAATGATGAAATTCCCTTTTGAAAGAAAGCCATATTCCATATTATATCCTTTGTTGTCATCTCCAAAGTTTATGTTAGGGCCAACTCTTTCCTTAAACTCTGTGAGCAGGGTAGAATCTCCAATCATGTTCCTTGAGCATCCACTGTCCAAGTACCATAGATTCTTTCTACTTTCTGCATACATCAAAACCAAATCAAGTTAATTTTGGTACCCAAGTTTTCGTGGGTCCTACCTTGCTAGCTTTCTTCTTAAGTTTCTTAGGCTTTCCACCACTAGATTTAGGTGATTCAAGATCAACCTTTATCTTGGGAGTAGAAATTTGAAACCCATGATTAGTTTGAGATTCATCAAGTACATAATGATTAACATGGTATGGCATAGGCTGTGCATACATGTTATTCCACAAAGGCATGTTATATGGAATTTGTGGCATATTAAATGCAATATAGTAAGGATTATGTGCAGATGACATATTAGCAAAATGTGCATGTGAATTCTGTGAAGGCATAACAGGCATGGTATGCATAGGTGATATAGGCATATTAGGCAACTAAGGAGGTGCATATATGGGTGCATTCTTAACAGACTTGCAATTAGTAGAAAGATGATTAACACTACCATACTTTACACATGTTTTTCTAGGTGCATACTTATCAGGAGTGTAATTGTTGTATTTGTTAATCTCTACTTTCCCATTCCTATTAGTTTTCCTTTTATATTTTATTTTAACCTCAATCTTTTTTAACTTGTCATTCAATTGCTTAATTGAAAGATGCCCTGCATTCACTTTGCTTGCATTCTTGGTTTTCTTGACTCTCCTGAGATAAAATTCTTTGTTACTGAACCATATTTTTCATTTAGCTTTTCTAGCTTTCCTTGGATAATGGTCTTTTTTCCTTCAACAGATGAGCTTCATCATCCGTTGATTCAACATCCGTTGACAGACCATCAACTAAATCTGGGTTCAGTTTCTTCTTGTCTTTCTTCCAGGCTGCTTCATAAAATGATTCAATCCCTTGAATTTTAAAAATGTTGTGCACTAACATCCCTGGAATATTTCATTGCCTTAATGACTTCTTGTTCTCGTTCAAGCTGCTTTCTCAGATTTTCTTCTTTCTTTAAAGACTCTGTTAACTCTTCTCTAGCAATTTTACACTGAATTTTCAATCTTTCATACTCAATAAATTGAGTTTCTAACGCAGCATTTCTATTACTCAAAAACATATTATTCTCTTTAATTCTAGTGTTCTCTTTTGTGAGTGATTTAAGTGTGACACGCAAATGATACAATTCAGTTGATATATCATTAATAGCATCATTGCATTCATCTTTAGAAAGCTGTGAAAGATTAGTACTGATTACCTGATTGCTAGACGAGCTAAACTATGTTTCATTTGACTTGGCCATGAGAGCAAGGTTGACATATTTCATTTCTGCATCTGCATCATCTCCATCAGCTGCCCAGCCATTTTGTTGAGTTATGAATGTCTTCTCTTTCTGTTTGAGCAACTCAAAATATATTTTTTTGTAGTCTACATGCTCAAACCTTTTCTTTTCAGAATTTGGCTTTCTGCAATCATTTACAAAATGACCACTCAGCCCACACTTAAAACATTTGAATTTGGCTTTTTCAACCATGTTTCTGTTTGGCTTCACAGCTCCAGAATTTTTCTTGAATTTGAGCTTTGCAAATCTTCTAGACAGAAAGGCTAAATGCTCATCATTTTCATCCATGTCATCTTGACTTGGACAGTCTTCATCTTTAGCCATCAACCTTTTTCCCTTGCCTATCTCAGACTTGTCTTTACAAACATTAGTGTTTGGTACAATTTTAACAACTTCAACCTTCATTTCCACCATTCTCTCATGCTCAGCTACCAATGCCACAGACCCACCTTTCTTCCTTTCTTTCTCTATTAGCTCATCTTGTTCCATTTCAAGCTCACAGGTCTTCAAAATTCCATACAGTCTCTCAAGAGTAAAATCCTTGTACTCTTGTGAATTCTGAAAGAGACTGTCATTGGATTCCATTCCTTTGGTAAAGACCTTAGGAATTTTAGGTTGGAATCCTTGGTTTGGTAGACTCTTCCATACAACTTTAGTCTATTTAACATCTTCTAAAATCTACTAAAAGTAGCATTCAGGGACTCACCATCTTCAAAATGGAAGTGCTCATATTATTTTATGAGAAGTTGTATTTTGTTTTCTCTGACTTGCTCAGTTCCCTCACATAGTACTTGAACTGTGTCCCAAACATCCTTAGCAATTTTGTAATTTATGACATTGTCAAACATGTCTTGATCAAGACCATTGAATAATATGTTCATAGCCTTTTTATCTTTATAGACTACTTCAATATCTTCATCAGTCCATTCTGATTTATGCTTTGGAATAGTCTGCTCATTTCCAGTAGCATCACATACTTCTGTTACAGCCCTGCGAGGAACATAAGGTCCATTTTTTATACAGTTGATATAGCTTTCATCTTGAGAGAATAGATGAAGGTACATCTTTACTTTTCAGTGATGATAGTTGTCTTTGTCCAGAATTAGAATCTTCACTCCAACATCCATCATGCTCATGTTGTTTGATTGCTTTGATCTTTAAACTTTTTGTATGTTAAGAGCTCGCTATGATACCAATTATTATTTCTCAACAATACAAAAATAGAATTACAGAAGGAGCGTTGAATGGAATTCTGGTTTCTTTTTGAATTCTGAAAAACTCTTTATAAATATACAACTGTGTTTTTGAATAAACAAGAATGCAGATGAAGCTTTTGAAGTATTCTCCTAATACAAAATAAATAAACACACAGTTTAAAAACTTTCTAGTGGATTTGTCTTTCCACCAGAGATGTATATTTGAAGAAATATTTTTGATGCAAAATGCACCTAGCTTCTTACAAGTATTTCCTTACAATTTTGAACTTGAGAATGTTTCTAAAGATACAACTTTCTAAACTCTTGAGTTCTTGCTGTATTTGTGTTTAAAATACTTGCTGCACTTGGTTTATATATGAACCAAGTTTACATGTGCAATAAGACAAGAATAATATTCCTATCATCTAGGTCCAAACACATGCTTCTTCATTTCTCTGTCCAATACAATCCAAGTAAGATATAGCAACTTTGAACTTCCTTGTTTTGCATGGAAATGGAAATGCTTCATTTTCTTCTAAAACCTGTAATCAGGCTGCCACATTCTTTTTATGCACTATCAACTCATTTGACTCTGTCAGCTTCTGTCAAGTCTCTATAAACTAATATCTTTGTTGATCATATGTTGAAGCTTTATTGATGTTATCAGTTGAATCTTTATTGAGTTATCCATTGACACTATACTGGTGCCATCCATTCAAGCTTTCTTGTTAACATCCGTTGAAGTTTTATCTGATATCTGTTGAAGACCTCTTGACTAGCTTATCTGTTAAAGGCATATTGAGTTATCCGTTGAATCTTGTAGAGTCATCCGTTGAAGCTTGTAGTTTAGCAGTTGAAGATGTTTCCTCAACAGTTGATACCCTTTCACTTATACAAAATTACAAGGTATCTTATATTTACACTTGACCCACCTATTTTGTATATCTTGCTAGTAGTTAAAATGACTTAGAAACTACAATAACTACCAAATCTCTCAGCTATCATAGTGTACAGAATGTGCTATATACTTATTAACATAAGCTACTCTTTCAACGGATAGATAAACTGTGGTTATCCATTGAAGGCCTCTAAATGACACTTAATAAATCTACTTAAGGTGTTTTGGTGAATTATCATCAAGACTACAACATATTCCTAACAAGTAGTATATGATTGATTGAGGCGGTCAATCATAATTGCAGTAACTCATGCTAGTGGGGATACTTAATTCTAAATATTTTTAGTTAATTGATTGATACAACATTTTTGCTTTAGTATTTTTTTAGTTAAAAAATCTCTCAATTTTTATTGTGTTACTTGCTTAGTTAAATCGAGTCAAAAATTACTGGTGATTGGTACCTTTGTCTCTGTGAGATCGACTCTGACTTACCCTACTATATTGTTAGAAGGATTTGTTAGGAATTGTCAAATGATAGGCACGTGATAGCCTTGTCACTTGTATTGAATTAAATTATATATAACAATTTTACATTGTTAAATCAGGAACATTATATTAAATTAATGATATTTCATATTTTTATATTACAATTTGGTATTGGTGAAGCCGATAAGGATATTTAAGAATAATATAATACCAATTTAATAAAATTTAATTATGGTTCAACGTACCTTAATACTAAAAAAATTATTTTATATTTTTATAACCTAATTTGGTATTGGTGAACCCCATAATAATATAGAATAATTAAAATAAGTGTATAAAATAAAATTTTAATCATTAGTTAACATATGATGTTGAATCCAATTTATGTATGTGTTAAACCGAAAAAAAATACTAAAAAAGTTTGTTTTTGATCTTGTCATTTTATATAATTTTATATTTACCTCTATGTAATTAAATATTCTTTATTTGTATCTAACAAAATCAGTTACATGTAAATACACTACAAAAATTATTTGTGATGGATTTATGTAGATTTTGGATTTTATAAAATTTTGGGTTGATTCAATACTTTTGTTGAGCCGGGCTTTTGTGCTGATAAGTTAGGTCATGTTAGGCTATTGGGCCTGAAGTATTTGTGTCTCTCGAAGGTACTCGAAATACGATTCTCTTAACCTAAATCGTTATTATAAATACACGTTAATGTGCAACATTTACCATCCTCCAGGCTCCAGCCTTCCCATTATCTTTCCACTCTCATTCTAATCACCATAGACAATATTAATATAATGTAAAGTTTTGTTTTCGTGACTGCTGTCAGATACGCCTGCTAGATCTGCCTATTAAACTTTCGTGTATTTTTTACAAAATGCTTTTATCTCGATTTTATCCCAATCAACTCGGTAAGTCATCATCTAAAATGATTTATATCATATGTAGTTGAAAAGTAATTTTGCTAAGATTGAATTTGAGTTCTTAAGAGTAATTTTTTGTTCGAACTTGTTATGAAACCAAACTGTATTTAATATTTTAATATAAAAATCTCGTTGCTTTTTAAATTGTAATTGAATTTCGGGTTTATGTTAATCCCAAATATACAAGTTTTGATTAGTTTCAGATTCTTGATTGATATTATTAATTGAATTATCTAAGATTTAATCCAGATATAAGTTTACAGCCTATTGTGGCATAAATTTACATGATTGGCATGGAGTTTCTTCCTAAAAATGGGTATAAATATTCATAAGATTTTTAATGTTGACCGTTAAAATGATTTATAAATAATCTCATATCTTATTCTTTTATTTCAATTGGTGCTTCATCAGATTTATACGTAAAGGAAACAATGAAGAAGGTGCTCCATGAATGGACCATATTTGCAGGTGACTTCTTTGTTCATTAGATTTAATTTTAGAGTTTAGAAAAATTGTGCGATTATTTTTTATTATTGGTTCATGTATTTGTAGTTTCAAATTTAGGATGAGGTTATCCAAAATTTTGAAAAACATTTTGCAGATCTTTTATTCTTTCATTAATTTAATAAATCTGGTAGTCATATATCTTCTGATATGCTTGCAGGTAAAAGTTTAGGGGAGACAATTCAAGAAATCTTAAGTGATTTGCGTAATTACTTTGACAAAGCATTGTCTCCAAAGATTCTGTATAAAAATGAGCGCAAGCAATATGACGAAGTGAGTGCAAAGCACATCCCACCTTCAATAGTAAATAAAGCTGATCATTTTGGGTATCTTTTCGGTAAGCTAAACTATTTTTAGAGAAATATTTTGATTATTTTAAATAATGTTCATGGTATATTCCATATAATATATACTACTTTAAATATAATATGGTCGCCAGGTACTATTACTTGAAGAGACTTCGAAAGCAAGACCTATCCTGCTAAAAGAATATTCGATGTATATAATTTATAAGAATTTCTAACATAAAAAATTTGCTTTACCTCAAATCCTGGCTTTATGATTCCAATTCCAGTTAAGTTGCCAAGGATCTCGCGTGCTGCAAAGATTGAAAGGGAAACACTACTTAAACTTTACCAAGAGATACTTGATTTGTTGAAGTATGTCCTTTTCTTTTAGCTACATTGTAGAAGTTTTTTGTTTATATTAATTTTAAAACAAAGGGTGCCTCCTCACATTTTATCTTTTAACTCTTCTTCAGTCAATGATCTTTTAATTTCTTTATATTCCCAAATAATGAGACCATGTTGGCTTCGTTCCTTCATTTTCTTATATATGACAATTATAATAAACAGTATGAACCATATTTTAAGCAGGTTTTTGGAGACCAATCAAAGAACCCTTTTCCTCTCTAACTACTCACCAGACCCCGAAAGAGTTGGATACCAAGATAAAAGAATGATGATAAATCTTGAACACCTGTAAAAGGTTGGTATATGTGGTTCAATTTTTAAAAAGTTATAAACTTGTGTTTTAGTTACCAAATATTGAAATATACTCAAGTAGTTGCATATGTTATTTTATGCTTGTGAGGTCTGGCTATTTGCAAAATTTTAATCAATATTAAACTTCATGTATTCTTAACTGAGGGATTTTTGTATTCCAAATAAATACATGGAATTAACTCTTAACCTTACATATGTTTTAGAGGTTTATATATGTAAACCCCCCTTCTAATTCCTTCTTCAATTGCATAAAAGTAATTATAAGTGGGGGTATGGGATTCAAGAGTCCACTGGATAAACTTCTTAAGAGTAAATTATTGATGTATAGTCATAGACATCATCTACATCGGTAGTAATATTTTAAGGGTGAAAAGGTTAAAATAAAGCATTTCCTGCAATTTATTATAAAAAGTATAAATTCACTTATTCGCATTCGTGATGGCTGCAATTAGTTGAAGTTTAGGTCGACGTATTTTTCTTTCACAAATGTGGCGCCCTTTATGTTACAAATACTTATTTGGTAATATAATGTATTACAAAACAATGATAACAATTTCATTTCAGGTCGATGTTTCAACAGGTGCGATCCAGATTTCGTTGATTGCTTATTGGATTTCCTAACATCTGTAACAAAAGGTCTTGGAAGGGGTATTCACCGAGATTCACCTTCATATCAATATATAGTTTATAGTTCATTTTTGGTTAGCCAGTGCATTACATAAATCTAAATGGAAGCGTGGTTGTCTTTATAATGATTGTAATATAAGCCTCATTTCAGAATGATTTTAGTTCTACACGTACACTATCACTGAGCCTGTTACCTCCACCTTCGTGTTATTGAGGTGCGGGGGATACATATTTAGGAACAAAATATGATTGTATTACCCTGAGCGTACTTATGTATTTTTGCTGTATTTACCCATGATGCTCTAATGTGATCATTTTAGATATCTTGATTATAAAGATCCTCTTGATTCTAGCTTTGACTTGTGATATGAAAATGAACTTCTTTTAGGACGAGTCACAAATATATACCAAGAAATTAGGGACGAGTACAAAATCCAAAAATTGGATTATCCGAAATTCCAATATGATATCCAATTTATTAATAAAACAAGTAGAATTTAAAAAACTCTGTATCACACAAGGTATAAACTAGTAAAACAAATATTAATTACCTCATGTTCTCCTAAAATTTAATTTTGACTCAGATTGTCATTTTATTATTCAAATTACCATCTTATTATTTTTCTAAAGTTTTTCTAACATATTATTATTTTCCTAAACTTTATTTTTTTAAGTTAAAATTTAATTACCTTATTTTCTCTTAAATTTTAACCTTAACTACAATTACAATCTTATAATTCTTCTAAAAAAAATTACCATATTAATTATCTTTCCTCTTAACTTAGATTATCATGTTATTATTCTCTTAAAATTTCTCAACCCTATTAGTAATATTGTCTCTTAAGTCAAATTATCATCTTATTATTTTCCTAAGTTTCTCTACCACATTATTATTATCTTAAATTTTATTTTCTAAGTTAAAAGTTAATTGTCTCATTTTTTGTTAAACTTTATCCTTAACTATAATTACCATCTTATTTTTCTCGTAAAAATTTTCCCCCATATTAATTATCATCTTATTATTCTGCTAAAGTTTCCTTACTGTATTAAGTTTTTTCTTAAATCAAATTACCATCTTATAATTTCCCTAAAGTTTCTCTGCCAATTTTCTAATCTCAAGTTCCCCTCTTACAATTTTCCTGAAATTTCTCTATCATATTAATATTTACTTAAACTTTCTTTTTAAGTCCAAGTTATCATCTTAATATTCTCCTAAATTTAAGTCATATTAAACTTTCAATCAAGCAAAAATTATCATCTTATAATTCTCTTAAATTTTCTCAACCATGTTCCTTAATTCAAATTACAATTTTATAATTATCCTAAATTTGCTCTACCATATTAATATTCACTTTAAACTTTATTTTGAATTTAAAGTTATCATCTCAATATTCTCCTAAATTTGAGTCATACCAAACTTTCCTTTTAGAATCCATTTACCATCCTATTATTCTCCTAAAATTTCTCTACTATATTAATAAAATTTTCTCTTAACTCAAATTACCATCTTATTATTTTTCTATAATTTCTCTACTATATCAATATTTCTTAAACTTTATTTACAAGTTAAAAGTTAATTAACTCGTTTTCTCTTAAAAAATATATAGCTAACCCTAAAATACCCTCTCGCCGCCTCCTGCTCCTCATTTATCCTTTATCAACAATAGTTGTCGGGCCTTCCACCAATTTCTCGTGTGGAATGCCCCAAATTATTTTTTTAATTTTTTTTATTTTCTTCAATAATCTACCTTTTGGGGGAAGAATTTGTAAATGTTAGATTTATTTTGGTTTATTTTTTTGATCTAAATCATCATATGTTCAGGGCTTTTCGTTTTTGATTTAAGTTTTTAATTTTTTATTTCTTCAATAATCTACCTTTTGGGGGGAGAATTTGTAAATGTTAGATTTATTTTGGTTTGTTTTTTTGATCTAAATCATCATATGTTCAGGGCTTTTCGTTTTTGATTTAAGCAGAGCTTATTAGATTCGAGAGAGAGAGAGACAGAAAATATCTCTTATCGTGGTTTCATTTTTCAGATCTAAAAGTTTAATTTGAATTTTTCAGTTTGCAATTTTAGTTTTGATTGCTATCGTTGGTAAGAGCTCGTTTGTTCTCTCATTTATTGTGAAGGTTGGTTTTGATTTAGTGATGAAAGTTTGTATGATATTGCAATTATGCTCGATAGCTCGAACTAGTTCTACTGAAGTGGATAATTGTAAATATACCAACTTTAGCATATCGCTTGATTAGCTCTGCATAAAAACTGATGATTTGATTTATTTTATATTTATTCGACTCGATCATTTTTGTAAGTACCGTATGACTTTTCATTATTGAATTATCTTTATTTTTTTTCAAAAAAAACTCATTTTCTCTTAAATGTTCTCTTTAACTATAATTACCATATTATAATTCTCCTAAAATTTTTATACAATATTAATATTCGCTTAAACTTTCATATAAAGTCAAATTTATTATCTTAATATTCTCCTATATTTCATGTCCGAAAATATATTTTAACCTCATATTAATATTTTAATATTGTACTAACTAGGGGTGTACGCGGTTAGGTTTGGTGCGGTGTGGAGTTCAAAATCGCACCAAACCACGTATAACGGTTTTCTTAAATCTCCAATTTCAATCGCATTTGCGGTTGTGGATAATCGCAATTTTTTCAACCGCGTGGTTGCGGTTGGTGTGGATCGACTTGCGGTTCAACCATCGACTTGTACGATAAATGACAAATAAAAATAATTCATTACAATTATACTTATCAAATCTTAGAAATTTATAAAAATAAAATGTACTACAAGAGTACAAGTGGTTACTGCAAATTACATATGGCTGTTTCTGCGTTTGATGATATATATTATATCCCAAAACCCCAAACTCTTTATCATTTAATTTTTATATATGGTTGTTTTTGCGTTTGATGATATATATTATATATTATATAATATATTATATATATAGAGGTTTGCGGTTGTAGTTCGACTTTTGCAATTATTTAAAAATCAAATCCGTAGTCAATCCGCTAATATGCGGTTCCTGTAATTTCAATCCGTATTCGATCCGCATTTTGTGGTTATCCGTAAAAAACGGTGCAATTACGAACGGTGCGAGCAATTTGTGCGATTGAGCGGATTAACTGTGTTGGAACAATAGGATCTTGGCCCTGCATTTTATGATATATCTAAAAGAGTACTAACAGAATATTAACCTTAATCACTACGGCGCAAGCGATTCAAGTCCACGTCTTCTACTGTATTCCCTGATTCTCCTTAGACGAAGTGTAGGATTCGATCCCAAGCTGTGCCTCTCCTTAAAGCTCCGAAAATCCAAAATCCTAGCTGGCTCCTTGAGAAAAATGGTTGCCTCTCTCAAACCCTAAGATCTGATTTCATTTTTGTGTGTATTTTTTCTAGCTTTAGGAGAATGAGAATATTTATAGGCTAAAGTAGGGATCATGGACCATTAGGTCGGGCCTTCCAATGACATTATGGGCCAAGTCCAATGTCATTAAATATTAATTCAATCCACTAAAGAATAAATATTTGCACTTCCTTTCCTAATTCCGTAAATAAATCATTTAATTCGGCTCCCATATTAATTACTTATTAAATTCCCCATGTTTAAGATATCGCATGTCCATTAATTAAATTAATTTTTGACAATTAATTTAATCAATATTTTTTATCCTTGATCATCCACTCAACCTTATAATTATGCAAGAAAAAATCTGCCTGCAGGACTAGAGCATAATTATCTTTATGAGCTTTTAAAAGGACATCATCACCCGAATATATTTTTCGGACACGGTTTCATTTTCTAGTTAATATCCCACTCTATATATAATGTCATTGCCCAATACATAAATTCACAATTTAAAATAAATTACTTAATGTATGAATCAAGACATGTGCATTAAATACAAGTGTCAATCACTATATCCAGATTAAGAATCTAAGCAATAATAATATCAAAGAATCTTAGTTCTTCTTTATTGTCAGAATAAAAGAAATAATTATTCTACTATTTTGATCCCGTTCAATATACACAAAGTATACAAGTATTATTCAATAGTCAAGATATACTATTTCTAAATAATACTCCAGCTGTTCCAGTGGTTTGTCTAACACCACTTAGACTGTGAATCTTTATTATATTATATAAGGAGTTTAACAATCTAATATTCTGCTATCCCATTTGATACTAGATTGTCTACAATATATAATATACAGACAATGTGAAAACATGCATTTAGATTCTCAAATGATTATTATAATAGTATGTACTTCAAACGAATAGTTCAGTATAAACCCTAACAACCTGTACAACCCTAGACTACTAACCATTTTTTGCAAGTCAAACTTAACATCTTGATCTTTTCGTAAAATCACCTAAACTTTTCAGAATAAAAATTATATTTTTGAAATCTTCTTTATAGAATAAATTAAATTAGATTATTTAACTATTAATTTATATAAAAGATTATAAAATTAAAAAATTAAATATTAGTTATAGATATTTCTAATTATAAAATAAAATGATAATAAGTTTTCATAAATTAAATTATTAAATTATTTTTAAAAATATTGAAATTAAATTTCATGATAATTAGTTATCTAATTTTATGATATTATATTTATGAATAATGAGTAAAATGCTCAATAAAGTAGACTTGTTTAATGGTAGAGCAATTTTTTACACTTCTCTATTTCTTGTATGTATTATTTAGAATGTCAGAATGATCAAGATCAAAATTGTAAATGCAAAAAATAATCAGGACTTTTAAAAGACCGTTACGAATAGAGACTTAGTAAACTAGTACTTATTTAAATGAGAAGAATATGATGTTGAGGTGAAGCCTCTCAAAACATTGTATTTTATTTTAATTTCTAAAAATTTTAGGTATTAAATATAAAAATATTAATCTCTTAGTCCCATATTAAATGTCTTATTTTTTTATGCTATGTTTCAAGTTGTCCAATAATATCACTCCAAAAACAGGAGGGTTAAATTCTTTCTAGATCATTCATATTTCTCATACGATTCATAATATACCCGAATTCAACTTTTATCATTACCCGATCAAATGCATCTTTTAATGTAATCAAAGTATATTAATCATCATATATAAATTTAATAATTTCAAGTCTAAGGACCATTACATCATTACCACTGTGAGAATTACTTATGGCACAACATACATGTATAATCTCACATTAGGTCTATCCAACATCATCTACATTTACATGTGCCCGTGTTTTCGACTTTAGTAATACTATACCTATGCCTAGTTATCTGTTTTTCAAAAATAGATATACTTATGACTACTCATTATGTTTTGATAATCAACACTATCAACAATTCCGCAATGTTATACTTCCCGATTGCATACCAGTAGAATCAAAATAGTTATCGACTTCTACATCCTTATATGTTTCTCAACTATCTTTAACAATGGGCATCTTACTAATTATAGCGGTGACACGTATTTGTTTAATCCTATTATACAGAAATGCAAAACTCTACCTGATTTACCAAATTCGTCATCATCTATCTCACATAATAAGCTTTCGAATATGTGCTTCTTGTTAATGATAATCGTGTGGTGAAGATTGTTAATTATTATGATGCAATAAAATTACATTGGCTATTTTTGTTTATAGTTGAAGTATAAATAATTGGACAACTAGAATACTTCGAGATGATATTTACGCTCGTATTTTGAATCTATTTTTGTGGATGGTGTTGCGTATTGGAGAACGTAGAGTAAGAATAATGGAGGAGATACTATTTTATGCTTTGATGTTAAAGGTGTGTTGTGGAATATTCCATTATTGGAAGTAGAACAGTGGTATTCCTTCCTTCCGATAATTTGGTCAATCCATTGCTTATTTTACTAATGATCCCGAGTTTACAAATATTAATGTTTGGATATTGAGAGGAAACCCATAAAAGACTTCTTTTGGGACAAGAAATTCATTGTTAGTCTACCTTAATATATTCGAACAGATGTCTTAGGCATTAGGAATTACGGTGAACTAATACTTTCAAAATTCCATGACTGTGATTTGGTTTCCTATAATTGTGCGGATTATGAGTGGAAGGATTTTGTCGCGTCTTGAAATCGTTGGATTGGAATAGATAGAAAGGATATAGAAGGTAACCTATTCAAGCAATCTTCTTTTATCATATGCCCATTTGCAGAGACTCTGATTTTGTTGGATGCTGATTGAAATTCTTGTCCACGTACGTCTTTTACCCTATCACTACCACTAATACATATAACGAATTTAATGGGCCTAGACTCAATCGATCACATCTGCTTTTGTTTGATACAAATCTGGGGTACTCGTGATGTATTTTCTTTGCAATGATGATGGATAGCGAAAAGACTACAGTAATCAAACACAACTATTTCTACTTTCGTTTGTTATTTTGAAGATACAATCTTATTAGATGTCAACCCTTTTCATATGAAGACTTTTTTATGGTGTACTTTATTTTTTGTAACTTCTTTATCAACATCATATGTGTTGTTTTATTATCTTTCGTTGCTTCACGTATTTTTTTGGAGTAGCTTTTACCAAGAAATTTTAATTAGTTGTCATAATTTATAAATATACATATGCTAACTAGTCATCCATAAATATTGTCAGTTTCCATGAACTCTGTTGTTCTTTCCATTCCATATTTATTATAGGAGAATATTTATGTAATTATATTATTTGGGGATTATCGCTAGTTCCGTTCCTCTGCTCACGAAAGTTCAAGCTTCAAGTTATTTGATTCTCCAAGATGGTTTGGATAAAATGAGTCCTTGAGAAATACTAAGACCTGAGGTCTCATGATTGGGGCACCCCACCTTGCAATATAAAGGAGACGTAATCACCTCACAGTACAAAAGAGACGCAATCACGGTCAGAGGTTGCACCTGTAGGATTAAGCAAGTGGGCGTTTCCTTGTCTAGGGATCTCCATTTTGGGTTTTGGGGCATAAAAACACAGTGGAAAATTATACGAAAAACATAAAAAACCGAAACCCACCGTAGGATCCTTGTGAAAAATGATATTTAACTTGTAGTTTAGATGTTTATCTTAAAGAAACTTTACATCAAGGATGATTATGGAAGTCCTTGTTTTAATCGATCACACTCTATCCCACCTTGAGCGATCTACGCCGTAGATGTATCCACACAAAAACTTGATCGGAGGAGGCGTGTACTAGCATTGTGACTCAAACTCATTTTTCTGCTCTCTCTCTCTCTCTCTGCTGCTAGGATTTGTTTTTAATAAAAACGTAGTCCTCTAAATCACCCCAAAAAGATTTTATATATGAGAGACAAAAACGAGTTCTAAACCTAATCCATCATTAAAGTTCTATTACATCTGAAATTCCAATTTATTGTCTACTTAAGTCCCACTTAATCATCTAACTGAATTTCTAATTTAATAATGATAAATTTGAATTTCATATTAATTAAGTCCAACATAATTAATAATAAATAATTCGAAAATATATATATTAATTTAAATCCGAATTTAAAATTAAATATTCCTCTAAGATTTTTTTGTAAGACACTTTATGTTATTATTATTTTGGCAGTAATTTTAATATCTCATATTAAAATTATAAACAATGAGCGGTATCTAGTAATAAATCATTGCTTCCCAAGTAATAATAACAAATCGGTGTTCCGATTAAACCTTTCGTGAATAATGTTCAAAGTAATATAATCCCTTTAAACATATATTATAGATTAAACTCGATACATGTAATGTGTCATCCTCTTCATGATTTAATTCAGGTTTCCTTGATCAATGAGTAGACTATCATTTCAAATACTATCATTTCAAAATCAACATTTGAGCGCGGCGCCACGCATTTCATAGTCTAGCTTACACAAGAGGCCAATAGTATCACTTCAAAAATAGGAGGGTTAAATCCTTCTAGATCATTCATATTTCTCATATAATTCATAATATACCCGAAATCCACTTTTATCATTACCCGGTCAAAGGAAACTTTTAATGTAATTCAAAGTATATTAATCATCGTATATAAATATAATAATTTCAAGTCTAAGCACCATTACATCGTTACCACTGTGAGAATTACTTATGACACAACATCCATGTATAATCTCACATTCGGTCTATCCAACACCATGTACATTTACATGTGCCCGTATTTTTGACTTTAGTATCACTATCCTATGATCAATGAGATGTGATCATCAGCCAACAAACACGCTAGTATTAATGCATTATTATTGTCCCTTAATAATAATACTCGACTAAGATCTTTAAGAATATTAATACTATTCTCATAATCTCATTTCTAATTCACGTACTTAGAGATTTAGAATTCATATCAAATTCCAATGACATTTATTACTCTAATATTTATATCGCGGTAAATTAAGACATATTAAATTATAAAGAGAATAATCGATAGAACATAAACGTTAATAATCCAAATTTCATAAACAAAACATAATAGTGTTATTTCTAGGACACAAACACTAACACGGCTGTTAGGAATATGTTGTAGACTTGATGATATTTCACCAAAACACCTTAGTAAATTTAAATAAGCGTGTTTGTAACTTTCAACAAATAATCTTACTTTGTCATCCGTTGAAAGAGTAGCTTATGTTTAAATAAGTTTTTGTAGTACATTCATGTATACTGTAATGTCTTAGAGAATTAGAGGTTGCAGGATATTCTAAGTCATGTTGACTACTAGAATGATATGCAAAATAGGTTGGCTAATTATAAATATTAGATGTCTTGTAATTTTGCATAAATGAAATTGTGTCAACTGCTATGGAAATACTTTCAACGGATGATTCCATAAGGCTTCGACGGATGACTCACGATACTCTCAACGGATGGTCCAATAGAGACTCAAAGGATAATCTACAAAGTCTCGATGGATAACAAATTCAAATAAAAGTTGAGAGTGAATTGACAGTCACATGGGTTGATTGTATTCAAAAAAAATGTGGCAACCTTTTTACAGTTTTATGAGAACAAAGAAGCATTTTCATTTCCATGCTTACTTGAAGAAATATAAAGATGCTGGATAGAGAGATGAAAAAACATGTGATTAGACTTAGACATTTTGTTTTATATGTTTGTATTTTTCATATATAACTTGGTGATATATAAACTAAGAGTATAAAGTAGATTCGATTGAACTGAGAAATAGAAAAAGCTACATCTATTAGGAATTTTTCTGTTCTTTCTTTGTAACTTTACTTGTAACCAGCTGTGTGCATTCTTGCATAATAGAGTTCTCAATCAATATATATCTCTGGTGGAAAAGATCAATCCACTAGAAAGTTTTTAAATCTTTATGTTTAATTACTTCGTGTCTTGAATATATATATATATATATATATATATATATATATTTCATTTCTGCACACTTGCATATTCAAACACATATATATTTTGGTAGAGAGTTTTCTTAATTTCCAAAAGAAACCAAGAATTATATTCACCCCCTTCTGTAATTCTATTATTATATTGATTGGGAATAACAATTGGTATTAAAGCAGGCTCTTGAAACACTAAGAGTTTAAAGATCAAAATAACTAACAACATGAGTAGGAAGGATGTTGGAGTGAAGATCCCTTTTTTGGATAAAGATAACTATCACCATTAGACGGTGAAAATCCACATGCATCTTCTCTCTCAAGATAAAAGGTATGTTAATTGCATTGAGAAAGCTCCTCATGTTCCTCGAAGAGCTATTACAGATGTTGAAGGAGCTGTAGGCAATGAGCAAAGCATTCCAAAGCCAGAATCAGAATGGACAGATTAAGACATTGAGCAAGTGCACAAAGATAAAAAGGCTATGAACATTCTGTTCAATGGTCTTGATGGAGATATGTTTGATAATGTCATCAACTGTAAATGCTAAGGACATTTGGGATACAATTTAAATCATATGTGATGGAATGGAACAAGTGAGGGAAAATAAGATGCAACTTCTAATCCAGCAGCATGAGTACTTTAATTGTGAAGACAGTGAATCTTTAAGTGACATTTTTAGTAGGTTTCAAAAACTACTAAATACACTGAAGCTGCATGGAAGAATCTACTAGACAAAAGATTCAAACCTGAAATTCCTTAGATCTCTACCAAAAGACTGGAAGCCTATGGCTGTCTAACTTTCAAGATTATAAGGAGTTTACTTTGGAGAGACTGTATGACATTCTAAAAACCTATGAGCTTGAGTTAGAACAAGATGAGCAGTTAGAGAAAGGAAGGAAGAAGGGAGGATCTATTATGTGGCGCCCTCCAAACCCGGGTCAGAAATTTGGGGTCCACACACACATACCTTATTTATAACCTACTTATAGCAATAATAAAGATAATCATAATATGTAGTGACCCTACTTACCAACTACCACGGACCGCAACAGGTTAAAGTATGCACACAAGCCAAACACATCTACTTTTATTACAAACCGTTCAAATCCCAACTAACCAAACTCAGAACTGAGTATTAAACATTATTACAAACTTTTACAAACTTAAAATTATTCCAAAAGAAGCCTACTAGCTCAACTCGATCAACCCGAACCCCTAGCTCTCGCGCTAGACTGGGGATCCTCGGTACCAACAGGTTCCTTCTTAACTGGAAAAGAACATAAACAACATCGCACAAATGAGCTAACTAGCTCAGCAAGTCACAATGACAAAACTGAGAATAATGATCATCAGGGAAATATGGTTATGATATCAAGTGAACAATGGATTACGATTTAGAATTGGATATTATATTTTCATTTTAAAAACCAAGGTTAGGCTGCTTATCAGTCACACACTAACCCCGAGCAGAGCACACAACACTGCTCTAACTACTGGATCCAAGGCACACATTGGCCTAACTTGACCATTATATGGTCTGACCATGAATCTGGTCCACAATTTTATAAAACAATCCAATTCTACCAGAATAACAGAATAAGCAATAATAAACAATAAACAGGATCATTAACAACATTGGACGTTCAATAATGAAAATGGTTTTAATCTGTGTAAAGATCAATATGGCATTTCCAAAGCTTGGCTGTTAGGTAATGAAAGAATTGGATAACAAAGGAATCAACATTTCAGGTTCCAAGGATTTGGTCTTTCAAAACATAAGATACAATGGTTTGAATATGTAAGCAATCTGGTTCAGTGTTTAATATTTAGTTTGTATGTATTTGTGGAGTAGTATCGTATATTTGAGGTTCGTATTTGGGTATACATCAATCAATGGTCTAGAAAGAATCAGGTTTATGGCTCAAGATCAATAACTGGAATCAAGGTTTAGGGTTCAGTGCTTCAAAGCACTTGCAATATAAAACAGGAATATCAATTACTATAATATCTCGAGAAAGTTCAGAACACTTGCCTGGTACTAGCTTACTACACTGCACTTGCTCTCAATCACCACTGTCTTACTCCTTGACTATGTGTTTCCCTTTCCGAGGCCTTGCCTCTTCTGCTCACATATCATAAGCATCTATCAATATTTAACTCATACGATTCTATTCGACACATACTTCTATCTACCCTTCGTTTCACCCAAATCCGATTAACGGATTGAAAGATACACAATAAACAAGTAAATATCGAATATACAGACCGACAGTCAACCAACAAGTCACATATAACACATAGCACATCACATAATTAATAATATATCATTTATAAATAAATCTCGGGTCATAAACAAGCTTTCTGGTATTTAAAATGCTTTTTAAAACATTTTTCGGAATTAAAATGGGTCGTTAAATCAATTTTGGAGTAATAAAAAGGGTTCGGTTGGCCGATTTTGGCTTTGAAATAATTTTATAATAATTATCGAGCCTTGGAAATAATTTAGAATAATATTTTAAAACTCGAAACTATTTTTCGGAATTTTTAAATCATTTTTAAATAATTAAATCTAATTAAATAATTAATTAAAATCAATTAATAATTAATTAAATCAATTAATCAATTAATTTTCGAATTAATTGACCAATTAATCAATTAAAAATTAACTGAAATTAATTAACTAATTAATTCAGATTTATTTTTGAATTAAAAAATAATTTATTTGGAATTAAATAATAATTTTTAGAATTTTCAGAAATTAAAAATGAATTTCTATAATAAAATAAATAGGAAATATGATTTTTGAATATTTTTAAAACAGGAATCCTAAATTTGCAAGTTCTGGAAAGTTCAGGGACTGAACTTCATCGTTTTCAAAACAATAGGGGCTAAAATGCAATTTGCACCCCCGTCGCCGGAAAACGTCCTGTCTCGCCAGAGACGACGTTCCCGGAATCCTCATACCTTCACAAGCTCCAGATTTAATTTACAATTCACCAGGAATCTAAGCATACCATTCAATTACACTGATAACCCCTGAATAGGCCGGAAAATGGTCGAGAAGTTCGCCGGTTTCCAGCGAACTCGACGTAACTTTAAAATCACAACTCCCTTTGATTCAGACATCCTCTGTTAACGAACTATATACTAATCGATTGTAAATTTCATAAGGAACACAACCCACTATAAATCAACGGCTAATAACCCCTAAATCAAAAACCCCCAAATTTCAATTGAAAACATTCATACGGGTTATAAACCCTAATTTCAAAATTCGAAAATCAAACTCAATTTTGAACATGTTATTGAACTCCAAATCAGTCATATAATATATCAAAATCATCAGGAAAACAAGCTCTACAACATGCAAGCATCAAATCATACAAACAATCATCCAAACAAAAATTCATATTTTTAATAAAATTAATTCGAAAATAAATAAAAATATAGAAAATAAACCTTGATTTCTGCAGGTGTATGGATCACAGAATCTGGTAGAGCTCTTCAAAACCTTCATATTGGTTACTCGAGCTTTCCAAACTGAATTCAATAACACCTCCAAAAGCTTGTTTGATTCTCGAAAGATTATATGAATATAAGGTTTTTTTCTGGAAAATTATATAATTATCTGTCTGCAAATGATTTTGATACGAAATAAAATACGGTAAAAAGGCTATTTATAATTACGGAAAATTAGTATCCCGTTGGATCATTCCGGATATAAAACGGTACGTTTATTTATAAAAACTGATCCAAACAGTATCGGTTTTCGGGATAATTATCCAAATCAGTACAATTTGTACTGCGGTCTTGGTCTCAGCGCCTGGTTACACGTACTACGAGGTAATAATTGGGATAGTATAATAAAAAGCTCCCGTTTATCGAAAATATGAGTTTTATTGATTTACCGAACGAATATTGTATCGAAAATATTTCGCCGGGACCCGCGCAGGACAAACCGTACACCGGATCGAAAAAGTCGAAACATGGAATATGCTCGGAATATTACAATTAGGTTAGGAAGGAGTTCTCGGAAGAGTTTCGGGTTCCAAAAACGTAACAACGGATGACGTCGGTTGGTTCCCGTTTTTATAAAATACATTTTAAATACTCGGAAAATGATTTTATAAATTTCATATGATCCTTATAAATCCATAAATCAACATAAAAATAATTAGGAAGATATGACAATTATCTATATTTTATTTTGGATATATAAAAATCAAAATACTCAATTAATAATATTTTTAAACATCCAAACACATTTAACACTTTACAAATAATTCACAAAATAGATACGAAACACATATAATAATTATTTATTAGCAAAAATAATTACACGATATATCCTGGATATTACATATTGCATTGGTAGCTGAACAAGAGAGAGTGAAAGAGATGAAGGTTGAAATTGTGGAATCTACACCAAACTCAAGGGTTTGTGAAGACAAAGGAAAAGGGCTAATGGCTGAACATGAAGATCATCTTAGTCACGATGAAATGGAGGACATAGATGAACATCTAGCTTTCCTATCAAGAAGATTTTCCAAGCTCAAATTCAAAAAGATATTTGGAGCAACCAAGCTAAATAGAAACATGGTGGATAAATCTAAATTCAAGTATTTCAAATGTGACTTTAGTGGTCATTTTGCAAATGAATGCAGAAAGCCTGATTCTGAGAATAGAAAGTTTGAGCGTATGGATTATACAAGAAATATTTTTATTTGCTCAAATAAAAGGAAAGGGCTTTCCTTACTCAATAAAATGACTGGGCAGCTGATGGGGTAGACGAAGATGAAGAAATAAGCTATGTCAATCTAGCTCTAATGGCCAAATCAGATGAAGCAGAGGTTAGTTTCTCAAGCAATCATGGAAACAGAAAGAGTCTGTGGTTTTTAGATAGTGGATGCTCAACGCACATGAATGGGGACTCTACCCTGCTCACTAAGTTCAAGGAGAGAGTTGACCCAAGTATTACTTTTAGAGATGACATCAAAGGGTATATTGTGGGATATGACTTGATTTCTAAGGAGAATGTCATCATTGAAGAAGTTGCTCTGGTGGATGGACTTAAACACAACCTTCTGAGTGTCAGCCAACTATGTGATAAGGGCAACTTTGTAACCTTCAATTCAGAAGTCTGTGTTGTTATAAACAAATAGAACAAGTGGTTCTCACAGGAGTGAGAAAAGGAAATGTGTATCTAGCTTACTTCAACTTATCCAATGCAGATTCTATTACTTATTTTTCAGCAAAGCAAGCCAAGATGAAAGTTGGCTATGGCACAAGAAGCTGTCTCATTTGAACTTCAAGACTATGAATGAATTAGTCAGGAAAGACCTAGTAAGAGGCATTCCTCAAGTTGAGTTCTCAAAAGATGATTGTGTTATGCATGTCAAAAGGGAAAATAAATCAAGGCATCATTAAAAGGAAGCTTGAATCTACAATTGAAGAATCACTACAACTATTACACATGGACTTATTTGGACCAGTCAATGTTTTGTCAATCTCAAAGAAAAGATATTGCCTAGTGATTGTGGATGATTTCTTAAAGTTCACTTGAACATATTTCTTCAAATATAAAGATGAAGCTAGTGAAATCATTATCAATCATATAAGGCAAGTCAACAATCATCCTGATCTCAAAGTTAAAAGAATCAGGAGTGACAATAGAACTAAGCTCAAGAATTCTGCTATGAGGTTGTTTTATGAATAAAATGGGATCATGCATGAGTTTTTAGCAGCAAGGACTACACAACAAAATAGAATGGTAAAAAGAAAGAATAGATCTCTTATTGAAGCTACAAGGATAATGCTAGAAGAATCAAAGTTACCAACTTATTTTTGGGCAGAAGGTATAAATACGGCATGCTACACTCAGAATATTTCTTTGGTCAATCAAGCAAAATGCATGACTCCTTATCAATTGTTCAAGAACAGGTAACCAACAATTAACTTTATTTATGTCTTTGGATGCAAATGCTACATTCTAAGGAATCAAACTGAGCAACATGGAAAGTTTAATGCCAAAGATGATGAAGGTATATTTGTTGGATATGCTGTGGGAAAAGCATACAGGGTCTACAATCTTAGAACCAGTATTATTATGGAATATGTACATGTTGTGTTTGATGATAAGAAGATTAAAAAACTGCAAGATGAAGGTTTCCATGAAAGCCTCAAATTTGAAAATATTGATATGAGTTGTGATGAAAGTGAACAAGAAATAATTTTAAAGAAAATACAGAAAAATCAGGAACAAATGAAGCACAAGGTGCATCATCCGTTGATAGATAAAGTGCATCATCCGTCGAAAAGCAAAATTCAACATCTATTGAGCCATCGATAGAAGTTGAAAGTCATTTTAGATCACGCACAGAAAGGACCCCAACCTCAAGTCAAAGATCCATAAACTCAGGGGGAGTTTCTTCTAATCAAAACTCAGTCACATATCAAGATAAACCAATTTGAAAGGAATGGAGTATGGAAGCTAGTACCCAAACCAAAAGACAAGAATCCTATTGACACCAAATGGGTATTCAGAAACAAGATGGATGAAAATAGCATAGTCATAAGGAACAAAGCCAGATAGGTTGCTAAAGGCTATTGTCACAGGAAGAGATAGATTTAATGAAACTTTTGCTCCTATTACAAGACTTGAAGCTATCAGAATTTTTCTAGCCTATACAGCACATGCCAATTTTAAAGTCTATCAAATGGATGTAAATAGTGCCTTTCTAAATGGAGATTTGGAGAAGGAAGTCTATGTCAATCAGCCTCCTGATTTTGAAGATCCCAATTTTCCAGAATCTGTCTACTATCTTTTAAAAACACTTTATGGTTTGAAGTAGGCACCTAGAGCCTAGTATGACACTCTGTTAAAATTTCTTCTAGAAAATCATTTCACAAGAGGTACTGTTGACAAAACTCTTTTCTTTAGTAATATTAATTGCTCTAGTATACTTGTTCAAATTTATGTAGATGATATTATATTTGGCTCTACAGATGAAAAACTTTGCCAAACTAATGCAAAGTAAGTATGAAATGAGCATGATGGAAGAACTAACTTATTTCTTGGTCTCCAAGTTAAGAAAGTTAGTGATGGTATATTCGTTAATCAAACCAAATACATTCATGATCTTTTGAAGAAATTTGACTTAATGGATTGTACATCTGCAAAAACTCCCATGGCCACTACCACTAAACTTGAACTAAACATAACTGAAAAGTCTGTAGATATTTCAAATTATAGAGGCATGGTAGGTTCACTTTTATATTTAACAGAAAATAGGCCAGATATAATGTTTGCTACTTGTCTTTGTGCTAGATTTCAAGCTGATCCTAGAGAATCTCATTTAGTAGATATTAAGAGAATTTTCAGATATCTCAAAGAAACTCCAAAACTTGGCATTTATTATCCTAGAGATTCTGGTTTTGATCTAATTGGTTATTCAGATGCAGATTATGCAGGTTGTAGAATAGATAGAAAAAGTACAACAGGAACTTGTCAGTTTCTAGGAAACAGCTAGTGTCCTGGTTTAGTAAGAAACAAAACTCAGTTTCTACTTCCACAGCTGAGGTTGAATATATTGTTGCTGGTAGTTGTTGTGCACAGATTCTATAGATGAAAAATTAGCTATTGGATTATGGTCTACATGTGGACAAGAATCCAATTTTTTGTGACAACACAAGTGTCATTGCCATTACTGAAAATTATGTACAGCATTCAAGGATAAAGCACATTGACATCAAGTACCATTTCATTCGAGAACATTTCATGAATGGTACTGCGGAACTTCATTTTGTTCCAAGTGAGCAGCAACTTGCAGACATCTTTACCAAGCCACTTGATGAGTCAACTTTCACTAGGTTTGTAAGTGAGTTAGGTACGCTTAATTATTCCTAAGTTATTTTGATGTTTAAGAAATTTATAATGCAGCGAGAAATAAATTTGACTTTTCCTAAAGAGATGAAATTTTGGCTGTCAAAATTTATATCTTGACGGATGTTCATTATCCGTTGAAAATGAATATTCGTTGAATTGCATTATCTGTTGAAAATATCTCAACAGATAATTGTTTAATCTATATCCATTGAATTACTTTAATCACAATCGTTAATTATATACCTTATCCGTCGAATTTACTTACAGTATGTAGTATATGTTGATAGATAATCTTTAAAATTTCTATAGTTTACTCTATTTTTTAAACGGCCATTTTTGGAAATTTTCATTGGGTACTTTATTGTACTGTTAATTTTTTTTATTAATTTCTGATAAAGTATAAAAGCCCCTTTCAATTTTTCATTTTACTTTTATCTTTCTCTTTATCACCAAAGCAATATTTACTCTCTTCATCTCCAAAAACCCTTTTTCTCTGTAATTGCTTTCAATCACAAAAATGGCACTTATAGTCAAGATTATGTCTCAGTCTGGATTTTTCTATGAGAAGAACAACTTTGTGGCACTGGTGGACAAGAACATTGTTGCTTCTGAGGAATATCACAAGATGATGGACTTCATTCACAACTGCAAACTAAGATATGCTATGCTTGAGTCTCTAGTGATCTACTAAGAAGTTGTGGAGCAGATCTGGACTACGGCTATGCATAACTCCAAGGATAAAACCATTGCCTTCTTTCTTAAAGGTAATGATTACTATATTAATTATGATAAAATACAAGATTGCTTCCATTTGCCTGAAAATAACACTAATATTCCACACACCGACACAGATGTGAGCATCATGCTTATATCTATGGGTTATTCTCTCAATCCTGCCAAGCTATGTGAAATTAGGAGAATGGGCCTTAGAAAAGAATGGAGCTTTCTCTGTGATTCTTTTATAAAAGCCTTTTCTGGTAAAATTAGCAACTTTGATGCAGTTATTTATTCAATGATTAACTTGCTTTATATGTTTTTGAGTGACAAGTACTTTAATTTTAGTAACTATGTCATAATGATAGAATTAAGGTATAAATTAGGAGTGGTATTCCCTAACATTACAACAAGAATTACAGAAAGGGGGGTTGAATGTAATTATGGCTTCTTTTCAAGATTTTAAAATAGTTCTAACTTAATACATATAATAGTGTTTGGTTTTCTTCAGTGCGGAATAGAAATATAATTGAAATCAAAACACTAATAAAAACACAAGCTTAAAACTTTATGGTGGATTTGAATTTATCCACCAGATATATATATATATATATATATTATATATCAGTTTGAGAACTCTGTGAACCTTTAAATAGCTCACAGCTGCTTTACAAGTTTAAACGAACAAACTACAGAGAAATACTTACAGAATACAGCTTGATATATTTTTCTGAGAAAAATGTATTTGCTTAGTTAATTATTCTACTTGTTACACTTGGTTTATATATCACCAAGTATTACAATAGGACAAGATAATAAAACAAAACATATCTAGTCTAACTCCATGCTGCTTCACTACTCTATTCCAGCATCTTTGAATATTTTTACATTTGCATGGAAATGGTAATACTTCTTTGTTCTAAAAAACCTGCTTAACAGGCTACCACATTTCTTTTCCAAACACCCAATGCATGTGACTGTGTTGTCATTGTCAACAGCTCTTTTGAATTTGATCATCCGTCGGGACTATGTTTTTCATCCGTCGAGAGTCTTGATGATTATCCGTCGGGAGTCTTTCTGCCACTTGACTCTATTTCACTTATACATAATTACAAGACATCTCATACTTACAATTAATCAGCCTATTCTGCATATCAATCTAGTAGACAATATGACTAAGAGAACCCTACACAATCTACTAGACCAAAACATGTTGTTTGCAGAAATGTGCTACAATACTTATTTGTTACATAAGCTACGCTCTCGATGGATGTCAAATTGTCATCCGTCGGGACTATAAAGTTCATCCATCGGGACTAGATTAGATCATCCGTCGAGAGCTACAAATTTCACTAAGTTAAATCTACTAAGGTGTTTTGTTTAACTTGTCATCAAGTTCACAACATATTCCTAACAATCTCCCCCAATTTATGTCTACTGGAATTGTAGCCATAAATTAAGAGAAACTTGATGATAACAAAATACCCTAAAAATACAGATTAAAAAAATAGTAGATAAAACTGATAAGTGCTACAATATTCATTGAAAATTTAACAAAGCAAAGTTGTTAGGTCACACAACACTATAGAAGGGGGTTGAATATAGTGTTTATACAATCAAATCGATTTCAACACAAGTATGTAACAAAGATCAAGTTATATTTAAATAAACTCTGTTACAATAGAACTGTTGTTCTCTCTCAGTGATGAACAATATCACTAAGAGCTGCTAGGTTACAATGTATAATCTTCTCGATAATGATAACACATATAGTGTAAACCCTAAGTTGTGTTTATATAGTACACAGTTACAAGATATCTTCTAATTGATACGGAATATAATTCCATCTCCTAAAATATATCAATCATATATCTTCTACAAGTCTTCTAGTCCTCTAACTCTTCATACATATTTTCTTTTGTTTTAGTCAAGATCTTCTCCTATAAATCAGCTGCATTCCTTATCTGAAGTCTTCCCGCACTTAAGTCCTGATATATATCTTCTGACGCCTTAAGTTATGATATTTAGTTCTGACTTCAGCAAGTTCTGATTTCAGTAAGTCTTGATAAGTCCTATTGTTAAGTTCTGAAAACTAAACACAAATCAGATTAGACAGGACATCTCAAATATATCTAACAATCTCTCCCAACTTGTAAATTATGAAAAATATACAAGTTAATAGATTTGATGATGTCAAAAACATTTAAGTACAAATGTAATGAGAGTTTAATAAGACAACTAACTACAACTTACAGTCCTTGTAGCTTTTACTAATCTCACTGAGTCAATCTGAATCCAAAGTGATTCTTGACAAAGTTTGATATCAGTTTTCTTCTTTATTCCCGGACTTGAGATAGTGTAGTTTTGACTTGCTTCAATTCTTCACCCTGACTTCCAATCTGGTAGATTGTAGTCCTAAGTGCTGAGATATGATTTCTTTCTAAGCCATCACCAAGTCAGATCACCCTTGGACGAGCAGAATCTTCATTGTAGCATAGACATTTCTTTTTCAGAATCACTTCAAGTTTAGTAGAATCCTTCTTCATTGGAATTTCACTTCCATCATCTTCAACTATGTTTGGAATGAATTCGGTAACCCTTGAACCATAAATTCTTGCTTTATCCCTTATGGTATTCATTATGAAATTTGACCATCTCCTTGTAATCTCAGACTTTATCTCTAAAAGATAATGAAAGAATTGAAGTTCTTTCAGAGATTTGTTCAACACATCTGATTCTGACATTTGATATGTTCTTCCATCTTCAAAAAATAGAATCAGATTTTCTTTGACATTATGCTTATCATGAGCATCCAGTACCACTTGAACAGATATAACCTTATCAAGGTGTTTCTGTATAACTTCTTCAAGAGGTTTGTCAGTCAATAAGAATGGATCTCTAGTAGCTACTTCAACTCATGTCTTGATCTTGGCTTCATCAGAACCTAACCCTACTATGTCTCTTGGTTCTCTAGCATTCAATCCAATAGTCATGAAGTCAGATAGCAGTTGACTTTTCTTTGGATCTGATGGTTTGACATTATTCCATAGGAGTTTCTTTTATCAGCAACTTTCATCTTGTCTAAAATTAACTTGAGCACTTTCAGAGATTGATTTCTTGATGACTTGATCAGAGTTTGCTGTTTTTTCTATAGCTTGTTGTTTTTCACTCTGAACAAATTGAGCTTTGTCAAAGGTTGTTTTGGATTCTTCAGTTATCTTCCTTCTTTTCAGAGTTTGAACAGTTTCATGTACTGCAGCAATATCATCAAATACTTGAACCAGTTTGCATACAGCTTTTATCAGGATTTGAGGAATCTTCATCTCATGTGGCTTTGTTGGTTCATCAATTTTTCCTTTCCCTTTATCTTTGGGATCAATCTATGATCTTGTCTTGGGATTTGAAGCCTCAGAATTTGACTTTTCCTTGATCACAATGCCTTTTGCCTTAGACCTTGGAGGTTTCTTTGCATCAGAAGCTTTAAACTTAAGATTTGTCTTCTCAGCTGCAAATCTAGCTTCTTCCTCCTTTAAATTCTCTAAATCCATTCCAGGATTATGCTTTAGAAATAATCTTTTAGCAATTTCTTCATCAAGTGTCTGAATTTTAGGATCTTTGTATTCAGTAGTCTGCTTTCCCTTTAGTTTCAGAGTTTACAAAAACTTCTGAGAGTCTTTACTTCCTCCTTGAATCAGAACATCAGAACTTGATATCATATTTTGATTATCAGAACTTGCTATCAGATTTTGAGTTTGAGCATCTTCAGAACTT